>NW_026522030.1:31527500-31847500 GCF_021234435.1 Artibeus jamaicensis | reverse complement strand
GATGACAGGTCTAGGGCTAGAAACCACGTGTCTGGATCCCACACAGACCTCCTCCCACCCACAGTGGGGGTGCTTCGGAGGAAAGTATAGGCGGAGGAGTCAGTGGAGGGGCAGGCGACTGGCCGAATGTGGCAACTTTTACTGTTGGAAAGTCCCAGATGTAATTAATCCGCGCGTCAGAGGTCAGTGGGTAAAGACAGAACCCGTGAAAAACCAAGATGTGCGCATTAACCTTCACGTTCTTTCCAGTCTGGAAAGTTGTCCCAGCTCCTTCGGTGACCAGCGCTCCTCCTTTCGCGGCAGCTTTGGGATTGTCTGGCTTGGATCGCGGCTGAGGATTGTGTGGGACCTTCCGGGGGCTGGGAGGATAGGAGAGAGGGAATGAATAGCCTCTCCTAAAGTTCCACAGATTTTTCTGGCAAATTTTTACGCCCCTCCATAGAGCCAATTAAACGCAATAAAACCTTGCATGGAACCCCTCTTCCTCGCAGAGCGTCGCCAACAATTGCCTAGGGGTAAACCAAATACGCCTGAGATAATTACCCTAAGCCCGGGGCAATGATTACCCTGCCAGCGTCCTCAGCGCCAGCCAATATTTGGATAGTATAGTGGTTGTGTGTGTGTTTTCAAATTACACGCGGAAACTTGAAACCGACTGGTTGGTGCCAGGGTGGATACACGATCTGTTTTTCTTGAACAGAGGTCTGTAGGCAGCTGGAGCGCGTCCGTACTGGCCCCCGCCGGTGTAGCTGAGCGCCTGCAAAACTGGCCGGAATGAAATCAACCTCCGGGGAATGAGGGGGGTGGGGGGAGCGCCACCCAACGCGGCGAGGCCCTGCGCCACGCCGGGGATCCCCCACAATACTCCGCGGCCCGGGCGCCTGCAGGCCCCTTTCCAGAACGGCCAGGCGTCTGGCCCTTTGGGTCTGCACTCTCCTGCAGCTGCGGCCTGCGCGGACCGGCGGGCCGGGGCTTCAGGGTCGGGAAGCACTTTCTGCCTTTGGCTAGCGCACTGGGAACGCGGAGGCATGAAGCTTGGGCTCTTCGATCTACCGTCGTGGCTCTGTTTTGGTCTAAATTGTTTGGTGGCTCTCCCGGACGAAGGCTCTGGCCTCGTGGCCCGCGACGGAGCCGAGGCCGAGGTGGCGGCGGCGGGTCTGTAGGCTGTAACGCACTCACAGCTTTCTAATGTCCAAGTTGTGAGTGTTTGCGCTTACCCCACGCGCCCTTGAAGGGCTCCTCCCCTCCCTCTCTCCCCAGACACCACAAAGCCCACTAGCCCGACGGTAATGTCCCTGAACTACTCCCAAGCAAGAATCATTGTTTTTCCGGAAACCCGCGGAAAAAGTACTCTAGCGAGTCGCCAACAGCAGATGCCTTTGACCTCTCGGTGTGCGGGGCCAGGGCAGAAAGAGCCAGGCTCCCACCGACGGCTCCTGGGCCGAAACGCGGCTTTTCTCGCACCTCATCTGTCAAGGGAGAAGGGTACACCCAGCCCCAGCGGACTCAAGCTGTCACTGTAACTGCGGGTGTCCTCGGAATTCCTCCACGACATCGCGAGGCTAGGGGGCCGTCTGCTGCTCGGTTGCTCAAACTGCCTCAGAGGACCAAAAATTCCCTCTGCCTCCAAAAAAACTCCATTGGCGGAAGGAACGTCCTCTGCCAGGAGTGAAGGCGAAAGCATCCAACTCTGAAATGGTCTCCTTCACTTCGGACCAGGCCAGAGGCCCCTTCCCACCCCCCACGCTCAGCCGGGGTCCTCTCGCACACTTTACCGTAACTGTTTTTACCTGTTCTAAAACGGCTGCTGGCCTAAGACAAACTGGCCAAATAGCAGTAGCCAGTCCCTGCCTAACGATGACTCTGCCCCGCTCCCTGCACTCCCAGGACCCGAGGGACACAAAGCCCCTCTCGTGGCTCACCGACAACCTTAAGCTAAAAACCTGGCGACACCAAGGTTGGAGGGTAAGAGGTAGTCTCCCAAGCAGTATAGGCCAGTCGCCTTCTGCTTTCAGATTTAGACATGAAAAAGAAGTTAAAAACCCAGTGAGCCATAGTCCATAATAGATGTTTTCTCCTCAACTGGCGGAACTGGAAGGTACCCGTGAAATTTCCAACTTCAGACATCTCATTTTACAAATCATGAAATTGAGGCCCAAGAGACTGGAAGAGAGTTTGGGGGGTGTTTTTTGTTTGTTTATCCCCGCCCCCCCAAACTCTGCGTCTCCTCCTAGCCCGAGGGCATCCACAACCAAAATCAGAATATAACTTTGGGTCCTCGCTGCACTCATTTGGGGTTCGCTGGGGGGGAGTGCGGGTGCGTGCTGCGCGGGAACCTGCTCCGCGGACCCCAGCAAGCGCCTGGACCTCAGCGCTTCGGCTCGTCCGCTTTTTTCGTAGAGGTCACACTAGGGCCCTGTGAATTCATCATTTTGACCTCTTGTGTGACTTCCGTTATCTCCTTTCCCTCGACGTGCTAAGACTAGGAAAGACTTCGTTCCAACACACTACCAACTGAGCTACCAACTCCTCCCTCGGGCCCCAACTCAGACGTCACCACCTCAGAGAAATGCCTCGCCTTGTCCCCTCCATTGCTCTGGAGAATCGCAGTGGCGCCTCTATCGACCAACCCCCTTGGCACCTACACGAATTTCCTGTTTACTGTGGCCTCTCCCTCCGGAGCGCGCCTGGAGCGCAGAGCGCTGTCTCGGGCTTCCCGGTACCTGGCGCCAGCAATGGGCCTGACGTACACAGTTAGTGCACAATAAAGTTGTGACGAAGTTAGCATTTGACGAAACTGTCCCTGGCTCTCCTCCCCCATGAGCTTTTTCCTCCAGCGTTCCAGGTACTGGGGTTTCCCGCAGAAAAGAAGCTTTGAGGTCATGGTTCTCAAACTTAGCCCAGAGTGGCTAGCCCAGGAGGAAGGTAGGATAAGTAGAGAGAAGTTCAGAGCCGGTAGTGAGAAGAGGTAAAGGGCGGGGAGAAGCAGGGGAGAAGAGAAAAGGCAGGTTCCAGTGCCCCCGGGCCATGCGTCAGGACCCGGACTGCTCGGGCGCTGCGCCCCCACCCCTCCGCCAGCCCCGTGCGCTCCCCGACCCACTCCGCGGCGGCTGGGTGCTGCGAGCGGGTGGCGAATGCTCGGGGTGGGGGCGCTCGAAAGGGGCAGAGGTGGGGGTGGGGGCGGGGGCGAAGCACCTCGCCTTCGTGCCCCATCTTCTGCGAGAGACGCGGCAGCGGCGGCGCGGAGTCCCTCAGCCTCGGTCATGTGATAGTCTCGAAGCGTGAGCTGCGGGGGTCTCGGCGTCTCGGGGACCATTACAAAGCGCAGTCAGGAGAGCGCGTCTCTGCCACAGCCGCCGCCGCCTCTCCAGCTCCAGACGGGCCCGGGAGAGCGGCGGCAGCTGCGGCGCGGATTGCCGAGGCCGGCTCCGCCGCGCTGTCATCCTCCAGGGGCTCCGAACGCCCCTCGGGCCCGCGGCGCGCGCTCCGCCCCACCCCTGCTCAGAGCCTGCAGGCGCCGCGGCTGCGGAAACCGCCAAACTTTTCCCCTCCAGCGACCGTCTACAGCTCTGTCCCTGGCTCCGCCAGGAGCCTCCGGAGAAAAGGGACAAGCAGGCTGCCAGGAGCGGGCTTCCTTCTCCTTACCTCGCCTCGCCCCTCCGGGAAAACGAAACTCCAGAGTGGACTAAGCGGCGGGTCTGGGGGCAGCTCCCCGGGCGGGTAGGTGTCGCCGACCCCGGCCTCCAGGACACCGAGTGCCAATTCGGATTTAAAGGGCCAGAATTCGGACTGTCCAGCTCTTCCTCCCAGCGCGCTTGGCCTGAGCCTCTCTCAGACCGAGAAAAAGCAAGGAGGAGCCCGGAAAAGAGCACGGCGCCTCCCCACTCTTCCAACGCCAGCCCCAGCGCTCAGTCTCTGGCCACCCGCGGGAAGGCGCCGCGAGGGTGGCAGGGAAGCTGGTTCGCCGGTCGGCGACCGTCGGGGCCAGAAGTTGTGAGCGGAGAGCTAAATTGGCCCAAAAGACCCATCGCAGAGACCCCAAGCAGCTGAGAGCAGGCGGGAGACAAACGGCAGGAGGGTCTAAGGGGCGACAGGGACGAGTGGCGCGGCGGGGCGGGTGGAGTGGGGGTTAGTGGAGACGCCCAGGCCTCTGGAGAGCGCTGCGGAGCCAGAGGGCCGTGGAGTCGCCAGGGGCGATGCCGCGGCCGGGGAAGAGTTCGTACAGCGACCAGAAGCCGCCCTACTCGTACATCTCGCTGACCGCCATGGCCATCCAGCACTCGGCCGAGAAGATGCTGCCGCTGAGCGACATCTACAAGTTCATCATGGAGCGATTCCCCTACTACCGCGAGCACACGCAGCGTTGGCAGAACAGCCTGCGCCACAACCTCTCCTTCAACGATTGCTTCATCAAGATCCCGCGGCGGCCCGACCAGCCCGGCAAGGGCAGCTTCTGGGCGCTGCACCCTGACTGCGGCGACATGTTCGAGAACGGCAGCTTCCTGAGGCGCCGAAAGCGCTTCAAGGTGCTGCGCGCGGACCACACTCACCTGCACGCTGGAAGCGCCAAGGGCTCGCCGGGCGCGGGGCCGGGAGGGCACCTGCACCCCCACCACCCGCACCCCGCGCACCACCACCACCACCACGCCGCAGCGCACCAGCACCACCACCACCACCACCCGCCGCAGCCGCCCCCGCCCCCGCCGCACGTGGTGCATTATTTCCACCAGCAGCCGCCGCCGCACCTCCCGTCGCAGCCCCCGCAGCCGCCCGCGCAGCAGCCGCAGCAGCCCGCTCACCCCGGCAAGATGCAGGAGGCCGCGGCCGTGGCGGCGGCGGCGGCCGTGGCGGCGGCGGCGGTGGGCAGCGTGGGGCGCTTGTCGCAGCTCCCGCCCTACGGGCTGGGCCCGGCCGCCGCCGCGTCCACGTCGGGCTTCAAGCACCCGTTCGCCATCGAGAACATCATCGGCCGTGACTACAAGGGCGTGCTGCAGGCCGGCGGGCTGCCCTTGGCCTCGGTCATGCACCACCTGGGTTATCCCGTGCCCGGCCAGCTCGGCAACGTCGTCGGCTCCGTGTGGCCACACGTCGGGGTCGTGGACTCGGTGGCCGCGGCCGCCGCGGCTGCCGCCGCCGCAGGGGTGCCCGTGGGCCCGGATTACGGGGCCTTTGGGGTGCCGGTCAAGGCCCTGTGCCACTCGACCAGCCAGGGCCTGCCTGCAGTGCCGGTGCCCATCAAGCCGACTCCGGCGCTGCCGCCCGTAGCTGCGCTGCCGCCGGCTCTCCCGGTACCCGCCGCGGTACAGCAGCCGCCTGCGTCGTCCGCTCTGTGCCCGACGGCCTCCGCCTCGCCCGCCGCCTCCCTGCGGGAGCCCAGCGCCGCGAGCGCGGCCGACAGCAAGGGGGGCTCCCTGCACTCGGTGCTGGTGCACTCCTAAGGCTCCCCGCGAACGCGAGAGAGGAAGGCGGAGAGACGTCTGGTCCCCAGACCTGGGCGCCGGGAGAGAGGGCCCTGACCCGGCTTTGCCGGGCAGGTGTTTAAACAAACCCAAAAGTGGATGCTCCAGTTGTCTGAATAAATGTAACACTTCTGGTGTCTGTGTTTATACTGTGTTGTACAATCAGATTAATGAAAGTCAATTTTCAGGTAAGAGTTTCTATTGTAATTAATATTATAAATCAGTAAGTTATGGGGGGGAGGGAACGAAGGCGTTTGGGGAAGCCTCATTAGCAGGCAAATTGGAAATGGATTTCAGCTCATTCCTGGGGCCAGAAGCTGTGGTGTTTAAACTCCGGGGAGACGTGCGGGAGCGTGACACTGAGACAGATCCCGGCCACCGAGTTCCCCTCCGCGGGTCTCCTACCGGGGCAGCCGCCTCTCGTGGGACGTTCCGGACAAAACAGCTATTCACTAAGGATTCCTCGTTTTATTTAAGAAGGAAAAGAGGGAGGGGTCGATACTGTTATTTTCCCGACCAGGGAAATGGGCAAGGAAGCGGTGTTATGAATGACGCCGCTTTACGGGGCAGTGGGAACGCCACCAGGGATCTTGGGAAACGTGTGAGTTTCCTGGCTCTGACCCAGGGGTCGAGGAGGATAAGAGAAAAGCGAAAGCAATTAGTTTGCACAAAAGAGAGGCAGCAACGGCTTAAACAGCAAAGCCCCAGATTCCAGAAGTAAATTTCGGGAAACGCAACCAAAGAGACAATAAAAGGCGACTTTCTACCTGCAATTCGTTTGTGTATCAATCGGATGAAACCGTTTACAAGTCCCCAAGTAATACGAATTCTTAACGATCTGCTCCGTTTGGGATGTTAAAGGGGAAAAATTACTTGCATCCCGGGATTTTTGTCCCCTAACTCATGAATGCAAGAAAAATCTGCCGCATCACTGGACAGTGTCGCTCCCAAGGCTTCCAGGAGCATTTTGTGGTTTTTGGTTTGTCCCCTCAAACAGATGCGAGAGGATGACCCGGCCCCTGTGCGCGCTGCAGTCCTTGTTGAGTGGAGAGGAAACTCGGTTTGTCGCTGCTGCTCCTTCCCCCCTTTGAGCCCCAGGAATAGCACTTTACTTGCAATAAACTTTGGGGAACGAAGGAGGGCGGGTAGGGAGGAGGCAGTGGCTCGTGGCCTCCGGTTTGCGTCCGCGCCGCGTTCGGGTTGTGATTTTGTGACAAGTTCGTGTCTGCCAGTGTTGTACCAGGTGTTCTCCATTAAAACTTCTCTCTGGATACGCCGGTGCCGGTGTGAAGGTGTTTCGCTTCTCAAGAGACCAGAGCGCGGTTCCAGAGCCCACTGCGCGATCACAGGACTCGGCAGACCCTTCCGTCCCCGTTATTTCCTAACATCAGAGCTTCCTCGGGGTGAGTTCGCAGGCCAGTCACCCTCAGGGACGCGTTTCCTGCGCGGCTCCCTCTATCAGTTGGCGCATCTATCTGCTGTACAAACGGAGCTCTAGTGCACCTAGTAGGCGGGGTGGGGTGGGGGCGGGGACGGTACAGTGATTTTCGTCGTTGTTTTTCCAACACGAGGCTCACATCAGTCCTCCACCACCGCCACCCCACACCCTTTCCCATCTCCTGAGGTCCTCGAGGCAGGCCGCGACAGGAGAATCGGCTCCATTGGGTGGGTACCCAGCTGCGCCCCCCTGAAATCCGAGGGGCCGGCGCCTGGATGCGGTCCCGGCCGTCGCGGCCGCGTTAACCAGGAGGTCCCGCTCCGCCGCCCGGGCCCGGGGACCTGTTGCGCGCAGGCGCCGGGCGAGCTGGGCTCTGGGATGGCGCCGGCTGGAGGCCCTGGGCCGCAGAGTGCTGGGCCCGCGAGAGCCCTCGGACCTGCGGCCCGTCCTCCCCGAAAGGGCCCTGAAGGCTGCAGCAACTGCGGGGCTGCGCGGAGAGCTGGCGAGGTGGCCCAGCCCGGTGCGGGGAACCCCGCTGGGGCCGGGCAGCCGCGGCCCAGCTTCGGCTCTGCATCCGAGAACAGGGCTCCATCTTGAAGTAGCTTCCCTCTGCCCAGCTAGACCCCGTGGAAAACTCCTGTAGCCTTTCCTCAGAAGAAAGTGAAGGGCCAACAAGATGACATGCGCACGGTAATGACACTGGGGGGGGGGGGGTTGCTTCTTAAAAGATAGATGTTTCCACGCATCCCTGACTTACAACTCCCCGGTCATCGTGCAGCTGATCCTGGCTGTGCCTGGGAAACACGTCTCAGTTCAGGCCAGTACCTCACTGAGGGCTCAGACAATTCTAGTGTATTTCATTCTGTCAGTTTGAGACTTTCCAAGGTTTTGCACTACACTAGTTTGATGTTGAAAGACAAAAAAGAAAGGGAGACACTGACATGGGAGTCACAGATTTGGGGGGACTTGAGAATCTGGCTTCTTTGTCCACATCTCTGGGTGAGGTGAAACCTGAAAGCCCTGGGTGGGGACCCCTAATTTAGAGGTGGGGAGTGACTTGGCTTGAAGAAGGAGGTCCTGGGTTCCAGGAGTTTCTTCAAAAGAACATCCTTCTCCACCGGTGTCTGAAAGAGCCAGTGAACTTTATAGTGATGCCTGTCGTCCCACTTCTGGGAAGGGGGCGCAGCCCAAAGTGACGTTGGGCAGGTGGAGGGCTGGCCTAAGTGCCAGCCTCTCCTGAGAGAAGAGCCTGTGGGCCACGCTTCGGAGATGGATGAATAATTGACCCCCACCGGTTTCCTGAACCTTCTTATCACCCAGTCCCACTTCTGCACACTCGCTTGCACCCCCTCTACCTGTGTGGGAGGATCATGGTTGTTTTGTTTTTACTGTAAGGAGAGAGAGAAAGCAGAATACAAGGCAACATGAGTTTAGAAATGATTCCACTTAGGTTTTCTTCCAGCAGGAGACCCTGGTACTCAAAGGAGCGATGCATGGCACTGACACCGGAGAACTCGGGGATTCATGTAAGTACACACAGGGGAGGAGCTTCCTCCAAAACTCTGACCTCGAGGGAGGTCCCAGTTAAAGCCCTGGACTCTGACTGCCCTGAAGACCTTTCCTAACTAAGATAGGACCTGCAGTCTAACTGTGACTGTGCTGTCAGGAGCCAAGCTGGGGTTGGCAGGGTTATTCTGGGCAGACCTCTGGGACAGCAGGACTGGGAGGACCCCAGGCCCCAGCTTGCTGCTGGACCAGAATCAGGTCTTCATACCCATGTGTCAAAAAACACCCACTCAAAGACACTGAGCCAGATTCAGTGCTTGTTTTAAATGTTTAAATAGGGGTCAAACCATTTTAAAAAAGTTTAGTCCTGGTAATCTAAGTATATGGAGAACTGCTAAAGATAATAAGAATAATAAGATGATGGTGATATTTTGGTATCCTTCTCAACTGAGTATGGGATCTCATATGATCTCACAGGGATTCTCTCTCTAGTTACATATTGGGGTGGAGGGAAAGTAAGTTTTGGACCTAAGTGAGATGGAAGTAAAGGAGCTTATATACTTACGACCATCTCTGTTCACAGGTTCAATAAGATCACACTGGGTATGCTAAGTACTGATGGAGATAAAAAATTACACTTCTTGTTTCTAGAACGATAGAAAGAAAAATGGTTGCTTAGCCTGTATCCCACTTCACTGAATTCACAGACCCTAAGGAAGATGGGAGGAACATAGAAAGGGAGAACGGTTTTAGTGTAGGGGTCCTTAAAAGAAAAGTAGAAGTAAAACAACCTGGAATAACCTATTTGATTGTATTTCCTTGAGAAGCTAAGACGAGAGCCAAGGGCCAAGGGAGGGTGTAGTGATGTTAGCTGGGGTCCCTAGGAGAACAGGCCCTCCTGCAAAGACTGGGATAGATGCGTTTGGCATCTGGCGCTTAGGAAGCCTGTCAGTCAGGCTGGCTTGTGGTCAATTATCTCCTTAAGTAGACTGGCATTAGTCCAGCCAGGGAGGAGGGCTGGCTGCATCCACAGGAATCAGAGCCAGTTAGCTGGAAGTGGCACTGCTGAACTCCAAGCGTCTTTGCATTGCAGCCTTTGGGAGGCTGATCAACACCTCTCCTGGGGCTCAAAGGTGACATTTGCCTGCTTAGCCCACGTGCAGACATACTCCAGAAGAGTGTGGAAACAGAATGCCTGAGAAGAAACATTGATCACCAAAGCCACTAAATCCCCTTAAATTCCATTCACCAACAAAATTGCCATTTCTGCTATGCACAAAATTGTAGAGATTATTGTAAATTGTGGTGGGATTTGGCTCCTCCACTGAATAACAATTTTCATTCTTCACTGTTCCTGACTATGAAATGGGCACAGGATATTTTGGAAGTGTGATCAAGGCTTGGAAGGTGTGTCCCAGTGGAGTTGAAGTTGTGTGGGTGTTAATCCGACTGTGTGTACAGACTTCTGCATACAGGGGAGCGGAGGCAGGGTGGAATTGGTGTTGAAAATGGGAAATTAGAAAACATGGTTTCAAAAGCCAGTGATGATCTCTTTGTAGGTGAAGAGGCAGAATGGGGATCCAAATGGAGGTGGGAAGTCCTTGAATTCTGGAGGGAAAAATAGTTTCTTCAAGTCCAACATTCTCATTCTGCTCATTGAAAGTATTTTCATGAACTTTATCTTTCAAAGCTGAAATGCTACCTTATACCCTTTGGGGGAGATTGAGGAGATCTGCTTGGGATTTGAATTCAGTTTTGAACCATTGTTCAAATGGTATGAGTTTGGCAAAGCTCCAGATGTACTCTGTCCCAAGCACTTTTTCCCCTTAACTATCCCATGTGTATTTTAAGGAAAATTCAAGCCACATGTTGCTCTTTCCCCCTTGCATTCAAATGTAGTTTTATTGAATTTTAGCATGGTCCATGAAATTCAAATTCTGAGTTTTAAGCCATAATATATTCATATGATCTACATTCAGTCACATGATACACACATATATCATTAACAGAAAATAAAGCATCTGAGAATTATAGTTGTACTATTATAGTAACATTTCTTTAAACTGAAGAACCATGCTGAGAATGTCATGTTAAAAAGGATTTTATTAAATGATCAAACAGTCAAAAAAGCTAATTTAGTAACTCACGAGAAAGTTTTTAAAATAATATTGTTAAGAAGATATTTTGGTTCTGTTTAGTTTGGTCCAAACGGTTCTTTCCTGCCACAAGGAACAGGTCTTCTGTGTGCGCCCAGGTCTTGCTTTAAGTCACAGGTCTCATTATTGAAGCATCACGTTTAAGTGCGTTCAGATATGCTTTCCCATCCGAGCCGCCTCCAGTTCTGTCAGCACCGTCATGGACGGTGTGTTTTTCCTGTTACTGTGGATAGATGCTAAGTAAGAAGGCAGCTGGAGAATTGTCGTACAGGCCCAGCTGAGTTAGAGTCATTCCAGAAAGAATGCACAATATTGAAACACACGGATGAGAAGGGGAAGGAAGGAGAGAGGGAGGGAGGGAAATGAGAAGAGAAGGAATAAAGAAAAGAAGTTGCAAAGTGAGAAAGAAAGTTAGGGAGCTCGGAAGGAAGGAGAGAGAGAAAGCGGCAAATGTATCCATCCAGTGCTGACAAAGGAAAACCACTTAATTATGGTTATAATATTGCCTTGGTTTTCTCTCAGGACGTTAGATCAGTCCTTTCAATGTGTATGACTACATGCATAGCACTGCTTAGCTACCCAAAGTAATTATACCTTAGAGATGATATTCCTCCTTTCTTAAAAATGTTTCTTGGCTAGAGAGGACAAGACATTGTATTACTAACTGGTAGCCTCATTTATTGCCTAAAAAGACAAGGCTTTAGTCTGCCTGAGAATTTATCCTGGGTGAGGATTTTGTAACATTAACTGTGTTGCAATTTATTTTTATAGGGATTAACCTATATCCCCATAGGAAAAATGTTTAAATAAATAATGCTGTTTGCAGTCTCTAGAATATTATGCAGCCATTAAATATAATGCTTATAAAATTTTACTCATCTAGAAATGTTTGTGAAGTCCTATTGAGGGAATAATCTCAACTCCATAGTGTACATTGAAAATGTACTGGAAGAGAGGAAACTGAATAGTAACAGTGGTACCTTTAAGTTGATGCAACAGTTGTCATTTTACATTATTTGAGTTTTTAAATGACTTACACTGGGGTACTGAAGTTGTTGAAATTATAAGATTGTATTTTTAATCCAGGAGAACCAGAGAACCAAACTATAATCAAATAAATACTGTTTCACCAACTGGAGAACAAAATAAGACCCTGTTTATTTACCATACAAAATATATGAACTCTCATCCCAGTTACTACTAGAAAATTTCTTTTCTTCTTCCCTGCAAGGGGACCCCAGGCTGACTCAGACCTGGTTGCTGCTCCTGCCTTGTAAAGGAAGAGTAAAAAGTCTATCAGCCTGCTAACATTGCTTCTCAAACTGTTGGTGCACATCAGTCATCTGAAGAGGTTTTGTCCACAGAGCAACACAGTGTGCTGGGCCCCACCTCCAGAGAGTCGGAGTCAGCAGGGTCAAGTGGGGCCTGAGACTCTGCATTTGTAACCAGCTCCCAGGTGATTTTGGCTGGGCCCCAGATCACACTTTGAGAAGTGCTGTGCTAAAAAAGATTCTTTTCTTTCAGTTTAGCTCACCTACAGCCACCTCAGTCAATCAGAGATATCCAAATAACCTGGAACATCATAAAGAAGGCATAGATCTCCACCCTTTTTTCTCTCAGAAATTCGTTGGTGCCTGTTAAATTACCTATCACTTTCCCAGTAATCTTTGGGTACTGTGTGTTAATGCACAAGGGAAACAAAAATTCCATATGATCTTGTCCTTTGAAACCTCATGAGAAATTAAAGGTGGCATAACGAGACTTACCACATATGTAGGCAGATGGCTGGATGAAGTAGGCAGTCTCTTTAGGATATGTTCAAAACCTGAAACTTTCAAGCATAATAGAAGTATCACGCTGGTTTTGTGTCATAAACACGTTCTCTCTATAATGTTAATTTTGGAGGCACTTCTACTGGGATGACAGAAAAGAGAAAGAGCTATGTTTTTCTGATGTGAATTTTTTGTCACTACCGGAAAAGAAAACAAAACACCTTATTTCATATACCTCCAGAATTGGGGGCATTCCCAAACATCAGTCACACATACGCATAGAAAAATTGGGTTGGAAAACAACCTTCTTATTTTGTCAGTAAAACAACTGAGGCAGGGAGCTCCTTGAAAAACAAATTAGTGAAAATGGAACCTAGAAGTCAGTCCACTCTCCTGTCCAATCCTACCTATACATCATATAAGCCTAGCCAATCACAAAAGCATTTTAACCAGTGGGTTCAAGGAACTATTCTTTTCCTTTCGTAATGTGGTGTGGTTGTTTGCGTACCACACTTTTATGTGGCTTTTATATCTACTATTTTATATAGGGGAGATAGGCTTTATTCTGCGTTTGTACGTACCCAGGCTCAGATCTACAACTTGGAGGATGGGCTCAAGTGGATATTCAAACAAAGCATCATTTCAGTGAACTCACACTTGGATTAAAAATAGAACCAGTCAGCCAACCATTTATGGAATATTTGGTTCTTCAGATCTGTGGCACAAAATGGTGTGCACTCTAACAAAACAAATGTCACCAGGATGTAAGCGAGGGTCCCCTCTCATCTTTGAGAGCTCATGAAATTTTCTGTAGCCTCCCCATGTGCTGTGCAGACTCACAGCCTGGTCACTCTGGGGAATTTTAATTGGTGGCAAAGTCGGTGTAAAGGCTTCAGTGCTCCCAGTTAAGGTGGGGCCTATGGATCATTTCACTGTCCAAAGCAAACTGCCCCTTCACTTGTAAACATTTCAGATGTAAACCGGTATGAGTAGCAAATGCCAATGCCTTGAAAACTTGATTTTACTTTGCCTTATAGTCATGGTCACAAATGTAAATTTCAGTATTTGCATTTATACTTCTAAAAGTCCTACTGTCCCTCAACCAGGAAATTCTCACTGGTTACCTTTTGCCAACTACTGCAGTCTTCTTACAGTTTGCTTGGACTTTTTTTTCTTTGACTGTACAACCTCTCCTATCCCTCCAGTTGCTTACTTTTTCTCTCACCTTACTTCACCCCAGTTTCCACGAACTCCTCGTGAAAGTGTAGAGGAGGAACAAATTTCCCTCTATCCTCAAGGTGCTCCAGCTGTTCTAATGATCAAGTAGACATGAGACAGATTAGCAAGAGAAAATGAACAACTTTAACACATACATGTGTATGGGAATCCTGCATATACAAGAGTGTCAGAGACTCACATACATGAGAGGTTCAGAGATAGAAGTTGGGATTGAGGTCTGAGAATATCCTGAGCTAAGGATGAGGTAATGCACCGGAGGACTTCAAATGGTTGTTGCAGGGTGATAAGAATAGACATTTAGTAAGTAGAAGTTCACCTTGCCCTATAGATAGGTCAAAAGAAGTTATCTCTGATACTCTTTTATTATAGGCAAGTCCCCTAACTTAAGTTCTGGGCAGTTAAAGGTGGGGGTGATACAGTTTCTCTCAAGCCTGCAGCTCAAAAGGCCTTTAGCCCAAAGTAATCTGCCTACCCCTGAGGCACATCTTGGGGTGGCTCATTCTGAACCCCCACAAAAGACACTTTATTTCTCTGTTTCTTTCCGGACTTTAACATTGGAGCCTACTTTCTACAGTGAAAGTAGTCCATCAAGTTATTTTCCTAAATGAACACAGTTCTTTTTATAGCATGTTAGCTATTAAAAGCACATATTTTGACCTAACAGTACGTACATATCCATTGCACAAGCATTTCTTCAATACCATACTGCAGGAACTATACCAGGTGCTAACAATAAGACATGTTTCCTACCAGGCCAATTATTAAGCTGTTGTCTCTCATCTCTAAGTCTACTGTTTTCTACTTAGCTCTGAGATCCAGGTGCTGAGACTTTGCAAACCACATTATTGCTTTGCCAGCTGGCTGTGTATTGGGTCCTGTTAATATGGGCCTCTAGTGGAAGTTAGCAGAAAGGGAGGAAATGCTCTTTCCTCTTTGTTCCCATTGGGGCTTCCTTTCTGCTTTAAAAAAAAGATTTTATTTATTTAGAGAGAGGGGAAGGGAGGGAGAAAGAGAGGAAGAGAAACATCAGTGTGTGGTTGCCTCTCACATGGCCCCCACTGGGGACCTGGCTTGCAACCCAGGCATGTGCCCTGACTGGGAATTGAACTGGTGACTCTGGTTCACAGCTCAAACTCGATCCACTGAGCTACACCAGCCAGGGCTTCCTTTCTGCTTTTGATTCCTGGAAGCATCATGCAGGCAAAACCTCTTCACCCTGCAGTTCCTTTTGGTATCCACAGCTCAATCCTAGTAGTTTTTCCAAAACTTGAAGAACCAGACTTTTCTCTGAGCCCCATCTCGGAGCCACCAGCATCAGTTAGCAGGTGTCCCCTGACATTCTGAGGTTTAGCTTCATGGAGATCACGTCTAAGTTTCTAAGTGTTAATAATTCCAACTTCTTCCTTTTGTACTCTCCATCCTAAGGGTAAGTAGCTCCTTCCTGGAGTTGCTGCATCAGTATTACCTTGGAGTTCTTTTTCTACCATGTCAGTCATTAACATCTTCACACCTAGTTAGCAATTTATTACATTAAATTCTGTCTGTAAAGACAGAATAGTTTCTGTCTCTTGACTGGACTTCGATACATGTGCCCTCCGGGACCCAGAGGGGAGTCTGAAGTAGAAGATTGTCTCCTCTGACAAGAGGAACATCGAGGAGAATGTAAGCGTCAAATTGATAATACCAGACAATATGTAGACATTGATAAGCTAATACTTTTCAATCAAGAAAGATATTTAAAAATGTATTCATTTTAGCAAATTAATAATATATACTTTTAAAAATAAACAGTTTAAGCCCATATTTATATTGGGATGACCTTGTGTCCTCTCTGAATGGCTTCATCGCGAGGTGGTTTTGAAAAGTTGCATCAGTTTGCAGATAGGTTCTTCAATCTCACCTTGACAGACCCAGTCCAGGAGCTAATTTCCCAGGGTGAGGTTACTCCCAACCATAATGTTTGACCTCTAACCTACAAGAATCAAGCAAAAATGACCCAGTTCTCCCTAGAAATGTATGGAACTAGAGAGCAGGGTGGTCAAACAAACAAACAAAACCATTGGGAACAAACCAACTAATCAAGTAAGTCAAAGACAAGTAGGGTGTTTTTTGAAATTTCTGAATTTTATAATTCTGCTTATAGATGTGAGATAAGAATAATAAAATTTTAAAACTACTTACAGTAATAAAAACTAGTATTTACTGAGCTTTATAAAATTCAGTTTCTATGAGTTACATCCATAAATCTCATGTAACCTCACAACAAGTCTTTAACTTGGGTGCTTCTGCCATCCTTATTGCAGATGAGAAAACTGAGGCATCAGCAGTTCAGAGAGCTTGCCCCAAACTAGGCAGCCAGTAAGCAGAGCCAAAGCCAGAGCTCTTCACCAGGAGGCGTATTTGGTCCCCTAAGTGCCTTAACAATGTCCTATAAAAAAGATGGCAAGTTGCGCTAAACATATTTCATCATAGCCTTTTGTAAAGTTTTCTATTAGAGCAGCAAATATATATTTAGAAATATAATTTTAACAGAGTATTCAAGTTCTTGACAAACCAAATAGCTAATGAAGGAGTTCAAGAAGTATTTGAGCACTGTGGAGTCCAGGTTTATTTTGATGTCAGAGACCTCCTACCTATTATTTTCCTGGCTTGATATTTGTAGAAACATTTTCTTTTTATTTTATTTTATTTTTATTGATTATGCCATTACATTTGCTCTATTCCCCCCTCCCTTCCCCTCCACCCTGCATACCCCTCCCCCACCATTTCCCCCTTTAGTTCATGAACATGTGTCTCAAATTCTTTAGATTCTGTATTTCCCCTACTATTCTTACCCTCCCCCCTATCTATTTTCTATCTACTGTCTATACTACTTATTTTCTGTACCTTCTCCCCCCCTTCCCCTCCTCCCACTCCCCTGTTGCTAACCCTCCATGAGATCTTCATTTCTATGGTTCTGCTCCTGATCTAGCTATCCTCTTAGTTTGCTTTTGTTTTAGGTGTGGTTCTTAATAACTGTGAGTTTGCTGTCTTTTCACTGTTCATCTTTTTTATCTTCTTTTTCTTAGGTAAGTCCCTTTAACATTTCATATAGTAAGGGCTTGGTGATGATGAACTCCTTGAATTTGGTCTTATCTGAGAAGCACTTTATCTGTCCTTCCATTCTAAATGAAAGTTTTGCTGGGTAGAGCAATCTTGGTTGTAGATCTTTGGTTTTCATGACTTGGAATACCTCTGTCCAGCCCCTTCTTGCCTGTAAGGTCTCTTTTGAGAAATCAGCTGACAGTCTGATGGGAACTCCTTTGTAGGTGACTGTCCCCTTATCTCTTGCTGCTTCTAGGATTCTCTCCTTCATTTTAATCTTGGCTAATGTAATTATGATGTGCCTTGGTGTGTTCCTTCTTGGGTCCAACTTCTTTGGGACTCTCTGAGCTTCCTGGATTTCTCGGAAGTCTATTTCCCTTTTGCCATCTTGGGGAAATTCTCCTTTATTATTTGTTCAAATAATTTTTCAACTGGTGGTTGTGCCTTTCCCCCTTCTGGTACCCCTATAATTCGGATGTTGGAACGTTTAAAGATGTCCTGGAGGTTCCTAAGCTTCTCCTCATTTTTCTGAATTCTTATTTCTTCATTCCTTTCTGTTTGATCTTTTTTTTCTTCCGTCTGGTCCTCTCCCTTGATTTGAATCCCAATTTTCTTTCCATTACTATTGGTATCTTTTGTATCAGCATTCATTTCAATTAATTTAGCTTCCATATGTTTCTCTAATTTGTGACTAAAATCCACCAGTTCTGTAAGGATCTTTATAACCAGTGTTTTGAACTGTGCATCTGAAAGACTGGCTATTTCTTCATCACTTAGGCCTATCGGTTCTGGGGCTCTAAGTTGTCCTAGAGCCATTTTTTGGTCTATTCGTGCTGTTAAGTGAGCGGAGCGAAGCCTTAGTTGTTTACCAGGACGGGGCGACCCAGGTCGCTGGTTTGTGACGCTGTGTGTGGGGGCGGGGTCAGAGAGGGAGCAATGGCGTTCCTCTCCGCTAGCCCAGCGCATCCAGTCACTCAAACGCCTCGGGCTTGCTTATCCGATCCTAATTTTGCGAGCCTGCTGCACCGCGCGGGTTTTCCTTCTCACTGGTTTCTCCGCACGTAAATGCGCGCGACCGACCCACCGCGCCTCTTCCCTGTGCGCTCCGGCAGCCAGCTCGCTGGCGATCAGCGCCCTCGGTTGCCTGCGCGCACCGCGCACTGCCCCGGGAATTTTTTCTTGCTAACCTGCTCCGCTGCTGGCCTCGCTCCTTGTACCGGTCCAGCCGAGTATCTAGTTGTCCTTTGGACTCCGTATTGTCGATTTTCCGTGTGGCTTGGTTGTGACTGCTGTTAAAAATAGTTGTTCTTAGATTTGGTTGTGCACAGAGGTGAGGTGGAACCTCCACCTACTTCTCCATCTTGGCGGAAGTCCAGAAACATTTTCAAAATTTCTAAAAATAGCTATTGTTTTCATCTCTGTACCTCCACTTGCTAGTATAATCCCTGACTCAAGGTAAATTTCTACTGAAAATTTGTTAAAGAAAAGGAAGAATTTGGTTAATATACTCCTCCGTCCTGATTTAACAAACAAATGTGTAGATCGTTAAAAAAATGGTTGACTAAAACAACGTCTACATAAATGGCTAAGAAAATTAAGTAACTAAATTCAAGTTAGCTTAACTGGCTTCTAGATAGACAGACTCAGCTACATTGCCAAGGTGATGTAACTAGTTTATGATGAAGCCAGAGCTGGGTCTCAGGGCAGTCAAACTCAAGTTTCAGCTCTTATGCACAGTGTTAAACTGCTTTGAAAGGTCTCTTCTCTGTTTCTTAGTTTTTCACGTCTGTAAAAAACTGGGCAAATAAAACCTACCTAATTAGGTATAACTTAACCAATAAATAAGATCAGGTATGTTGACAATCAAAATTGAATTTCATATTTTCAAAAACCAGTGGAGAGATATTTCTTAGTAATTTGAGACAGATTTTTAAAAACTTACTTAAAAATTAATATGATTCAGTAAAGAAGGCCAGCTGAAAGGAGGAAATTATATTGAACAATATTTAAAAACTAGATCCAGGCAATATTTCTTATAACTTTTCAAAGCTATGTGATGATTTTAAAATCGTATTTATAGAAACAATTTCCTGGCTTTAAAATTAATTTTGGTATTATATGGTACTTACTTAAAAGTAACTTTTTGTTTTAAAAAATAATTAAAACATTAAAAGCTTAAAAGCTATTTGAACATTATTTAGAATAAAGTTTTTCAATATGTCATGGCAAGAAGACAACCCTTGAAATTGAGCATAATTGAAAGTTCATGTGAAGATGGGGTTCACCCACAGTGATGAGGAACTATGTGCCATATAAATCATAACTGCTTTTAGCATCCCAGGCATATTTTGTCTCTTCTCTCTCATTTCATTCTTTCTGTATCCAACAATTGAATTCTGTCTTTACCTTAAAACCCAACTTAAAAGCCAATTTTTTTAGTGCCTAATAGCTTGTAGGAACCCAATATTTTCTATTTTTGCCAAGAAGTTTTATCAGTTTTTCTCCACTCTATTCGGTCATTAATCTCCATTTCCCCCACTCTTAGAGCATGTTGTTAGATCCATGGCACTGAGTGCTTTGATTGGGACTGGGCATGTCACTGGCTTTCCCGCTGAAATGAACTGTAGAATAGGATGGACTTGACCTTTAAAGAAATCTGCATATTCCTTACTGCTTGGTGTTTTCTGCATAGTAGAGACTGTGTGTGTGCATGTGTGTGTGTGTGTGTGTGTGTGTGTGTGTGTATGTCCAAATTATCCTAGCTGGTCTTCTTCGAGGCTGATTTCTAAACAGACAAGTAGATGATTCTAGCTTGTCCCTCACTATCTGTACTTTTGGGTACCCATTTCTCGTCCTGGAACATGAAACTATGTGAGACTGTTGACCTCTATCTCATGTTCCTGCAGCCATTGACAACATTCAATTTAAGACATAACAGGAGCCCCAGCTGTAGGTAGGGAACTCACTACACAGCAGATTTAACTTGATGAGAAAGATCATTTTGAAGTCCTAATTCTAGACATTTCCTATGAGAAATTCTGGCCTTTGTGAATGTCATCCAAAGGAAGACATGGTACAATGAGAAGGGCTTGAGCTTTGAACCCCACCTCTGAAATTTAATACCTTGGTCACTTTTAATGATAGTAATTGATTATTCATAGTTTAACATAAAGCCTCAAAACAACTGAATGCAATAGGTTCTAGTCCCAGATCCCATCCCCATTTTACCAAGGACAGAAATTTAGGACAGAAAAAGAGTTCATTTTCTTTCCAAGCTAGTTACTGATTATGCCTGGATTGGGAACTCAAGGCTATGAATCTCAAGTCCCAACTCTTAACTTCAGTGTCGTAGTGCTTACCTTTGCCTTCCTATTTTTGTTTTCTCATCTTAACAACCAAACAAATAATTTTTACCTCCTTAGGTTGTGGAGGTAGCAATACAATGAACATTAGCTGTCTTTTATATGGAATTGTGGAACCTAATCAAATTAAATCAGACTGAATTAAGATCTTCAGGAAAAACAAGGGAGTGGTCTATGTAATGCGCTAAATTGAATCCCCTGTTGTTTTAACCAATGAATAGCTTCCCAAAGACCCAAGTGTTCCATGGACATAGAATTGAGACTCCCACAGAGAACAAGATGCCTTGTTGGTCCTCAGCAACTTAAACACATTTCTCTGAGTAATGGAAGACTTTTAAAGGAGCACTTGCCACATTTTATTGACAACAGGTTTGCCCTTTACAAATAGAAACAATTATCTTAATTTACATATCTATCAATCTGAAATGGGTTAGCTGTGTATTCACTGCTGGTGAGGAAGACCAAAGCCTGCAAAGAGAAGCTGCCTTTATGTTCACAAGAGAGTCAAAATCTCACTCCTGCTTCCCACCGAGAAAAAATAATGAACAAAGAAAGTACAAAGGGCCTACCTACAGTGACATTGCTAAATCCCTTCTTTTTCCACAACAAATGGTCAACATCCAGTGACAATATTATGATGTTGATTGTTTAAAAAGCTGATGCATCATCAATTTTTTTTTCTGTTCTTCACATGTGAGATGAGGCCAAAGAATTTGTACTTTTTAATGATTTGTTGTCTTTTGATCCTCTCCCTAACTTTTATTTAACTAAGACACTGGAGTCTTTTTTTTTAAAAAGGTCCTTTATGTAATAAAGAGATCTGAGTTCTAGTGTCTGGTATTCTGCTTGTCTGATATTGTGTAAATGGAACTTTTCTGAAATGTAGTTTATTTACAAACCTTAGTTCTGAAAACATCGATTAAGCATATCTTCTGTAACATGCAGTTTGTTGGGAAGTGTGCAAGGGAGATAATAACGCGGTCCAGATTTCTCCACAAAATTGTTGCAGGATGAAGTACCTAAATGTTACATCTTGCTCCAAAGGTCAATAATTTTCATCCTAAAGAAGTCATGAGAATTAAAGCTCTTTGTGAACTAACTGTGCTGCAAATACTAGGGATGGAGATGATGGTGATGAGAATAGAGATGGTGATCACCTTGAGAAGGAGGAAAATGCTGTGATAGTTATTATCCTGTGTTTAAGGAAGGGTTGATGCTGCTCTCCTAGATTCATTGATTTTGAATAGGCAAACAAAACTTTTATGAATACGGAAATGGGAGAAATTTTGGCTTTGATCTAATAGAAGGTTGTATGATGGAGTCTATAGTATATATATATAATAAACATTGAGTTCAGGTTCTCAGAGATGAGATACTTGAGATCTGTATTACATGATACAATAAGCAGCTTCTTAACACATTTTACAGACATGATCTTAGGCAGAGTTAGACAGAAACTCAGATATATAAGGGCCTGTTGAATTGTTTGTAATGTTCTAAGCTGCCCAGTAAGATTTACAGGCTGATTTTTTTTAGAGCATCTCACTGGGAAAAGCAGAACTGATTACCTGCTCCTATACATACTGAGTATTATTCTTATTACATTGAGCACTCTTTGCCATTAAAGATAAAAATGAAACACTTGACACTCCTTACTAGTTTGATTCTTGCATTAAGTAAGATTAAAATATATGATACAGATATGGCTTCTAAAAAGATCTAAAAATCATTACATTCTATTAATATAATTAAAATCAACATAATTGAGACTCCTCAGTTTCTAAATTAGATAGCTATATGTATATCATGATTTCTACAAAAGCTAAGATTCAGAACTTTATAGCCAACTATCCATTTAATTTTTTGTGATGATGTGTTATTGTGGATACAATCACCATATATTAGAGTTCAAAATAAGAGTTCAGAGTTAGCCCTGGCTGGTGTGGCTCTGTGTATTGAGCGCTGGCCTGCAAAGCAAAGCAAAGGGTCACCGGTTTGATTCCCAGTCAGGGCACATGCCTGGGTTGCAGGCCAGGTCCCCAGTAGAGAGCATACGAGAGGCAACCACACATTGATGTTTTCCTCTTTTTCTCTCTCCCACTCTCTCTAAAAATAAATCAATGAAATCTTAAAAAACAGTTCAAAATTATCTGCATAGATGCCAGATATATTTATTTCCTATTGCTGGTGTAACAAAGTACCACAAACTTGATGGCTTCGAACAGCACAAATTTACTCTTGCAGTCCTGGAGGGCTGCACAGTATGTAGAAGTTCAGAATCAGTTTCACAGGAATAAAATCAAACTGTTTGCACAGTTGGTCCTTCTAAAGGCTCTGAGTGGAGAATCCATTTTCTTACATTTTTCATTTGCTAGGAACAACCAGTATTTAGTTTGGGGGCTTTTCCTCTATCTTCAAAGCCTGCTTTCATCATTGCATCACCTTCTCCTCTTTTGTAGTCTAGTGTCCCTCTGATGACCTTTCTAAAAATCATTTTTCAAATTGTTATTGTATTACAGTTGTCCCAATATTTCCCACTTTGCCTTCTTCCACCCATGCTGCCTCCTGTTCTTACAGGCAATTCCCTGCTTTGCTAGCCTCAGTGGAATAGGGCCCTAGTGACCAGTGTATGTTGAACATCACCCTGAGAGAAGTCCAAAATAGGTCCTCTAGTTGTTTCTCATGTTGTCTTTCTCTTGCAGATATGCACCCTGTAGAGGGGTCCTTGAGCCTGTCCTTCCTGTTTTGCAGAACTTCCTTGTTGGTGGTGCTTGCGATCTTGTAGGAAGTGGGGGCTGGGTATGTCCTTCCCTTCCTGGAGGTGCAATCTCTGGGGAAGGGGCTCTATCTGGCTGTAAATAATCTCAGGCACTCAACTGCCACGCATTCAGTTCCCAGACCACTGCCTTTGCAACAGACACAGTTCCTGGCTCTCCACTCTGCTCAGCCTCCAGCCTGCCATCTGTGCCAGGCTGGGGCAAGGAAATCCCCTTGCTATTCACCTTCCTGATCAATCTGCCCAGCTACACTCAGTGGGAGCAAACTGCCCCCTCAATCCTTTCCCCTGCTGGCAGGGCAGCTGCACATGGAGGCCCTGACCAGCTCACCTCAGCTCTCCTTTTTAAAAAAGTCTCTTTGGACACTCCTACTGCAGCATTCAATCACTTTCCAGCTGTCTATACACAATACCTCTCCAAAAAGCCCAAAGTCTCTCACAGTCACACCTGGGCATGGCCTGCCGCCTCTGCCTGACCCAGGTGCAGACACAATCCCTTTCTGTCTCTGGCACTCTCCTAGTTGGTGTTTACTGCTACAGCTATAGGTATGCTTCTCGCTGTGTTTGTGTGCACCCTGGATATCCCTGACTTCATGTATCCAAGTCACTCCCTGCACAGGTCTGGTTGTTCTCGGCCCTGGGAAGGGAGGGAGCCACAAAGCTGTGATCTCTGACCAGACTCTCCATGGCTGCAGGAAGCACAAAAGGGATATTTCCCCTTCAGCCTATAAAATATTCTTACCAACTATTGTGAAGCATCTTCTGTACTCCTTGGCTTCCAAACTTCTATACTCCTTGGCTTCATATCACCTAAGTTTCCATTGAATGTGCAGCTTATTTTTCAGAAGATCACTGAAGTATCTGAGTTGGGGACAACAGCAAGATGACTCAGCTTCTGCCCACTTGGCCACCATCTTCTCTCCCTGCTCTGACTAACTCTTTATAAAGACACTTACAATAAGGCCCCAAGGATAATCCAGGATAATATCCCTATTTTTTGATCTTTAATTTAATTTAATTACATTTGCAAAACCCGTATGCCATATAAATTAGCATTTACATGTTCTGAGGATTTGGATGTTGACACTTGGGGAAGCCATTATTCTTCCACACAGGTAAATTACTCATTAATTGGGGACTTATATAGACCTCACCCAGATGACATGGAAATGGAAATGATAAAATAACTTTTGATTTGATGTCTTGATTTGTTCCTCACAGTGAGTTCTACGGAGAACTCTAACTAGAACAGCTGGCATTGAAGATCACAAAGCAAGAAAGACTAGCATAGAAGAGAAAGTGATAATGAAAAAAGTTCATTTATATATCTCTCAAATTAACTGACTGCAAGATGATTTTGTATCTGCAAAGATCTTTTGAAGATATAAAGTATGAAGACACACTCATTCTAAGCCAGTGGAAGCAAGCTTGTGTTGAAAATCTTCAGTAGTACAAAAGATATTCAATGGAGATATGTTAGTTTTTTATTCAAGGGTTTATTCCTAGAATATTTTTCTTCTAGTTTTTTATACTAACATGATATGAAAAATCAAATCAGAAAATTTATTCAAAATAATCTCCTACAAAAGAAGCTCCATTTTCCAGGAATAGCAAATTCCTGGAACTTGAGATGGGTCCTCAAATACCTTGACCAAGTGTATACAATCTAACTAGTCTGTACAACACCCATAGAGTATATTAAAAGAACCCTTAACCTGGTTTAGGATGAACAGCAGAGATATCTAGCCATGTTAGGAAGATGCAAATCTATTACAAGAGAAATTCATGTGACTTTTGAGGTAAGAATTATATAACAGAGTTTGATCCTTCTAAGATTTGAGACCTCTTTCCTTAAGAGACAGGGTTCAGGGGTGGGAAGGGGTAAGAGATTGGGGGAAAGGGAAAACTCCTCAATTCCTATGGATCTGAGAACAGTGGATCCACCCTTATGTATTGAATATAAAGAAATAGTAAGAAAGGGTAAAAACGGGTGAGGATAACTGGTCCTTACTTCCATGAAAAGAAAGAGGTTTATACTAATTGTAATACATGTGGATCTTCACATTTTGACATTTAAAGGAGGTGTGTGTGTGTTGATATAAAATGTAAATATCAGGAGTTTGGGTGACAATATCCAATAACTCCTTTACAGAACATTTAACATAGAGCAAGCTTTGTTTTGTAAAATTATGCAGGATGATATTTTATTTTTAAGATAATTTATGGCATGTGCTCAAGTAATACATATATGCTAACCTAAAAGTTAACTGAAATCTTTTTCTCCTGATGTCTTTGCTGAGCATATGGGGAAAGTTTTAAATTCCAAATAGTGTTTTCCCCAATAATAGCATGGGATGGTATACTTCATTAGTTTCAAGTTATATTCCAAAAATACAAATTACATTTTTATAACTCAAATTGAATGTTAATAATCTCAACTCTCTATTATATAAAGAAATTAGTAGCACATGTGTTAAAAGCAGATCACATATAGATTACTGTATTTCACCATGTATAATGCACACCTGTGTTTTTGTGCACATTATACATGGGATTTCTATACCCATGGTATGTAATCGTTTTACCCATGTATAATGTGCATCCTTACTTTTTGCTCAAAATTTGGGCAAAAACTGTGCCTTATATGTGGCAAAATACAGTATATATTATTTCCAATCACAGAAAATTTTAGGCATAAGAAAAATGAGTGAATGGTCCCAAAACACCAGCAGACAATTCTAGCAGTGGGAACAGACACCAAGACTTTTGACTTCCAGCTAGGACCATGAAAAATATACCAACTTCCATCCCTAAAGCTGGAAAATTAACAAAAATTATTTACTGTAATTTACAATTTTAGAAAATGACTTTATCCCCTACGGCCTTGTTTCAAACACAAATTCCCTGGAAAATTACTTTAGTTGTGCACTTTATCATGTCCTCTGTTGATGTAGCCTTAGTTAATAAACAGATTTTGTTCTGTTTTATTATTTGATTAAGTCTCATCCAACCCTTCTCCCTGGCAGTTGGAGGAATCAGATTCTCCATCCTGAATGGAGCATTGGATTTAGTACTTTTTAACTCAAGGATTAGATTGGCAATTGGGGAATCTTTTGAGTAGCATCAAACCCACTCTACAGAATTCCGCAATTAATTTCACTTATAAATTTAAAGGGATTTTCAGCTGTCTTCACCCTTGAAAAAGGGTTTACTGAAATGTTGCCCTCCCCAGTGACAGAGACAGTTCTCCAACCAGTGGGACTTCTGCACTCCCAGGAGTAGATGGTCTGACCAAGGCGGATGAAATTAGCACACACACACACACAAAACAGACCATCTGAGACTTTCAGAAAATGTAGATCTGGGGGAAATCTTAGAGCATAAATTACTTTGAGGGTTTTTTTCCCTTTCTGAGGTCTTAGTTGGAGAGATTTGTGTTCTTTCACATGCACAGCTGTGGAGTCTCTGGGGGAATTTCTTACTCTTTTTCATTTTTGCATATACACTGAAAACCAAGATCTAAGTATCAACTGTTGTACCCATGTAATATGTATGGATTTTGCATATTATGGATTTTACATCTAAGGGATGCTAGGCAGGAAACTGATTAAAATCCAAACTGGGCATTTTGACAGCTGGGCTGTACCATGTGTAGGTAGCATGATGAGGGAAGATACAGCTGAACAAGTGAGGTTCAGGGCTTTTTTCATGATTGTATTTGTTGCTATTGCTGTTTATTTAGTTCTCAGTCTGGTTCTAACCATCTTTATAGACTTGGCCAAACTAATGGAACCTTCTTTTATCACAGCCGTACTGGTGAGATAAATATTTGTTGCACAAATAAACCAATGAACAAACCTGGGATTAATCTTTGCCATTTGACCTTGGCCAAGTGATTTGGTCTATACTCCTTTATTTCTTTGTCTCCTGGTTAGTCTAAATAAATTCTAAGATTTATTTTGGTTCTAAATTTAATAGTTAACATTTACAGATCACTTACTATAGGTTGGGCACTATTCTAAGCACTTCCATATATACCAACTACTTTAATCTTCACAAATACTTAGGAACTAAATAATAGTATTAGCTGCATTTAAAACACAAGGAAACTGAGACAGAGAGGATATATAACTTGTCCAATGTCATATAACTTGTAAGGGGCAGAATCAGAATTTAACTATAGAGATCACTCCAAATTGCATGCTTTAACCACAATTTATACTGCCTTGCTAAAATGGTATGGGAAAAAAAAGTGAAGAAGAGCATCTGCATGTACTACATCAATCTAGATCTTATCAAACTATAGATATTTTGTTTTCATTAGCAAGGAATACATTGACCGTGTCTTTGAATTCCACCCCAACCTTAATGCTTTCCCCCTTCAAAAAACAACTAATCCTATCTCTTGGTACCTACCCTTACCATCATTTCTTTTTCTTTCTTTATATTTTATTGATTTTGCTAGTACAGTTTTCTTGATTGTTTCCTTTTGCCCCCCTTCCACCCAGCACCCCTCACTCTCTCAGGCAATCTTCCCACCATTGTTCTTGACCATGGGTCATGCATGTAAGTTCTGTGGCTACTCCATTTCCTATACTGTACTTTACATTCCCATGGCTATTCTGTAACTTCCTAATTGTGCTTCTTAATCCCCTCACCTCTTATACATCATTTCTTAGTTTACACCACCTTTGGCTCTCATCCTGGGTCTCTGCACGTGGCTGGGAGATGATAGGTGAGAAGGCACTGCCCATCACTGGAAAATAAACAGAAGCAGAAAGTTGAGTGTCGTGGTTTGAGGAATGCATAGAAATGTCCCATGTGTTAAATAGAAGTTCAATAAAAAAAACCTACCACACATTTTAATTAGTGGAATTAGAAGTGTTTATTTATAAAGGGGCTATTTATGTGGAGTTTAAAGGAACCACAGAAATATTAGTAGCACCAGAGCTGTTACCACCCCTTTGGTGTGAAGGAAAGAACTGAAGGAAAGAATGTGGTTACCGGGATCCCAGAGAAGAGACTTTTACTGAGCAGCCACCTTTGGGGAAGCAGGACCTTGGAGGAAGGGTCTCAGCCATCTTGAGGCCACCCTGTAGTGAAAGGACAAGGACGAAATAAACACCTGACCTCAGTTTTCTCCGTCTGATTACCTGGGAGGACTCCCTACTGACCAAACCCAACAAAAAACCATTAGGCAAGGGAGTCAGTTTGTGTAATCCACACAGATTATCTTCCTGGGAGAAGGAAGAAGGGTGAAAAAGAATGGAGAGTATGGTGGGAGAAGCAAACTAAGATACCTGGCAGATTATATCAAACTGGTATTTACAACAGAGCAGATGTGGGCCCAGGGAGGTTAGGTTTACCCAGAAATAAATTTTATAATAGAACAGGTAGCTCTACACTGTCCAAATCCCAAAAGCCCTTAATATTTAAAATATGGCTTTGTTTTATCATCTTTTATTCACTAAACATCTATTTTTATAAGCCATTTTAAAGGAATTTATTCCTTTATGTTCTAATTTAAGACCTAGAAATCAAAATATTATACATTTTCTTAAGATCATTGTTTAAAATTTTCATTGAAAATGAAAACTTTAATCTCAAACCCACCTTTTCAACAGACCCTTCGCCAAATGGATATAGTAATTACTAGTTTTCTCATCAATGTACTGAAAACTTACAAAGAGAAAGAAACAATATTCTGCATTCCTGTGGCTCCTGCCAACAAAGTACCTTGTAGTTTACTTTCAAAAAACATTTCTATCTTTTTATTAGTGATTCCCTTCATAATCTACTACAGTAGAGCAAGATTTGTTTTGTTCTGTCTGTCTTTCCAACTAATAAACCTTAATGGAAAAAAAGATTAGGTGACTGCCTAATATCATGTAGTAGAATAAAGGTAGTGAGTGAAAGAAATTTAGCAATCTAATTAATGTTAAACAGCCATAGTATTGTACCTCAAGCAGCTATTTCCAACTCTGAGGTCAGGAATATGGCTAACCCAATGGCTTTTACTGATTCAGAAAACAAGTAGAATTAATTATAGCCAGAAAATTCTTTAATTACAGAGCTTGTATTAGTCACAATAGGCCAAAATATGCTGCACTAACAAGCAGCTCTAACATCAGAGTGGTTAATACATACACATATTCTGGGGTCTGGCATCTTTTCAGGTCAGCCCCTCTCCAAATGGTGAGTCAGAGTTTCTAGGCAGTTTTAATATTTTAGTTATGACATTCAGAACACGTGGTCTTCAGGTTGCCTGACGCAACAGAGGAAGAGAGAGCTTGAGAGTTGCATTTAAGTGCTTTAGCCTGGAAGACACACACAACTTCTATTTAACAGTAGTATTTGGTTAGAACTAATCATGTGGCCTTGCCTATCTGTTAGAGCTAGAAAATATGGCCTATTGGTATTTGGTGAGAGGCAAGTCTCTCTGCTACCAATTCATCTTCAAATAGTCATGTAAGCAGCAGGGAGCTGATGGAGTAGATGTGAGAGACCCCTCAGACATAAAAGTATACTTCTTAGTAAAGGAGTTTGACGCAGACACCGGCCCGCACGCAGTGTCCACGATGGCATGGATGAGACATGAACAAATTCACATGGACTGTTGAGTCCTGTGGAAGAAAAGGGACGGCACGGCTACTCCCTCAAGGGGGGAGCACCTAGGATTGGCCCGGCCACCCTCTCAAGAGGAGAGCGCACTGACCCTTGCCTGGACAGGCTTTTTGGGGGTTCCATTAACACAGGAATACAGGTACAGCTCATTAATCATTGTCAGGCAGTAAGTATCAAACAGTAGATAACATACAAAGAACTATTAGGGCTTCTTCTGAGTCAGGGTTTATTAGCTTTGGGAAACAAACTCATTTCCTGTTTGGACCTTTGTCATTTAATTGAGAGCATTCATAACAAAGCAAATTTCACAGGATTTTATATGTTCTTTCTTAGGCCTGATCACCCGGGGAACCCACCCTTTCCAGCACAGGGCTGCACTGCCCCTCTGTTATTATTTCAGGCTTAAATCAGGCAGGGAAGTAAGGCAGCCAAGAGATTATGAGACTTCTCGAAAACAGAATGAGAACTCAGGCTTTGTCAAAGCCAAGGGGTGAGGGTCCATCACCCCCTTTCTCTTAAAGCCCCCCAAGTTCTTCTCTGGGGCCTCCATGTGATTGTGTCTGTCTTAGGTCATTGCCGCCTTGGGAAATCTTACCCGCCATTGACTAACCAGCCAAGCATTGGGGGCCAGTTATGCATGAAGTAAAAGGAGCAGAAGTGGTACTCCTGCCAGGGAGATTAGCTTTGTCTCCTTAGTGGCTTACGGTCTAAAGGTCGCTCACTCAGCCTTAGCCACAGGGGCATCACAGCTTCTGAAACCAGGCAGGGTGGTTCCCAACAGAGTTTGTTCTCTCTACTTTCTCTTAGATTAAAACTTCTTTACAGGAGAAGGTTAAAAATGTATGTGTTTCTTAGTGTAGCATTGTCACTGAATACTCTTCAGGGATGTAGCTAAAGCAAATATGATGTCATGGCAACAGAACAGGGTTGAGAACCAGATGCTATATCCCCAGCTCTATCATGTAACCTTGGGGCTACTACTGATCTTTTCTGAGCATCAGTTTTCTTATTTGTAAAATGGAGATTAAAAAAATGCCTCACCTTAAGGATTGTTGTGAAGGGAGGGTAAAGGGTATTTTGCTTTAGTCATAAAAGAGCCAGGTAAGGAGTTCTGAGAAGAAATAATTGATCAGAAAAATGCAAGCAATGATGAATTTATAGAATAAGGGGTTGGAAAAATTACCTAAGAAAAAAAACCACCTCCGTGCTGGGAGAGGCTGCAAGTAGGAGGAAGGAGAGAAAATGATGCAGGTGGAATGTGGAGAAGGAGCCTGAACATGGACCTTGCAGGCTGTGGTCCCTTAAAAGGAATGCCCTTAATGGAGCTCTCTTTGGTCTGAAAGGAAGGGAACAACGTAGTCTAATTTGTGTTTTTAAAAGGTCACTGAGGTGCCAGTGAGGAGAGCCCATCAGAAGCGAAGAGACTGGTCAGGAGATTGTGGGGTTACATCATCTGAGAGATGATGACAGTATTGGATTAGTTAGGTGTGGAGAAAGAAATATTTAAGGTAGAAGAAGGCATTTAAAAGGTAAAATCAACAGGGCTTGATGACAAATGGAGTATAGTATATTAGGAAGAGGGAGTTATCGAGAATGGCTCCGAGGGTTTTGGCTTGCCTAATGATGAATGCTGCATCGTTCCCTGAAATTATCCCTGGAAGGGGATTGGGTTTGGGATATGGTAGAAAGATGAAAAGTCCACTTTTGGAAGTATTGAATTTAGTATCTTTGAGCATTTCAAGCGTAGATAACAAGAGTTAACCTAATGTGTAAAATGCTTAGTGTTGTTCCTGGCACATAGTGCAAATAAAATCAGCAATAGTATTATTGTAGTTATTGTTATACATCCATAACTTTCTGGGCCCTCCACAGCCTGTGACCAGTTTTCTTGTCCACCTGGAAACAGTACTACTTGCTTTCAGGTATAACTTGTCATCCTATTTACCTTTAGTCTATTTCAAACCTGCCCATTCTTTTTTTTAATTCTTTTTTTTATTTTTTTTGTCTTCACTCAAGGACATGTCTATTGATTTTAGAGAGAGAGGAAGAGAGAGAGGGAGAGAAAGGGAGAGAGAGAGAGGAGAGAGAAACATCAACTGGTTATCCCCTATATGCACCCTGACTGGAGATCAAACCTGCAACCTAGGTATGTGCCCTAACCAGGAATTGAACCTGCAACCTTTTTTGGTGTATGAGATGATACTCCTACTAATTAAGCCACCTGGCTAGGGCTCTCACCTACCCATTTTTTATCATCAGTTTCAAGTGTCATTTCCTATATGCACAAAATCTTTTCTTATTCCCCATCGCCAGCCTCTAAAATGCTGTAAAAAGTTTTGATTCTCAAAATCTGGATCTTGGTATTATTCCAAATTGTATGACTTTTTGACCAGAATCGCTTGCTCTTCTAGCTCTCTCACACTCAGTTATCTTCTCTTAAACAAATCTGGGACCTCTAGTTTCCACGTTTCCTCTGTTTTGTCTATCAGCACCCCTCCCATCTTTCCTTTCTTCCCTACCCATCATTTCAACCACATTCTTGTCAATACTCCCAGACCCTCTGGTTTTTAGTCCTTTTATTATAGATGTCTTCCAAAATCTAACCCTGGACCAATTCAATCTGCTACCTAACATCATCTACTACCTCCAGGATTTTATGTAAGTTTATGATACCACTAGAGAAAATGATTCCACAATGAGGTCAGCACAACTGTACATTTCTGTTATGTTTCTTATGCACAATTGACTCCCTTTCTCCTATCAAGAAATTTTTTAATTCTCCTAAATTTCCAACCTACAACCTCCCCACCCACAGCTGTCAGTAAAAGAGCTTGCTGTCACAGGCAAAAGATAACTAAATAAATAAAAGGCTCCAGATGGGGCCTGGTTTACTTTCTGACACTAACTCATGAACATGCCTGAATCTATACCTATATTTTCTTAATTGTCTCAGTTCATGAGGAAGAAAGTGTCCCATCATTATAAGGCTAGTTGTTATATAAACTCTGTTTCTACCCCAAACATCACCTCCAGGAACTTGATTCTCTCATCTTTAGCACCATTATCTTCCTTTGTACTGGCTCCTCCCCATCATCATTTAAACAGGCTCAATTGTCTCCATCTTTAAGTCAAAACAAAAAGACTCCCTTGCAGTCACAAAAAAATACCTTCTTGTAATCCTGCGTCTGCTCCACTCTACTCTCTTTCCCCCATCACAGCCTCAGTCCTTATTTTATCTAATCTCTTGGAAATATTTGATGCACTCTCTTCCCTTTGCTTCCATGATATAGGTTCACTTAGTTTTCCTTTAACCCTTCCCATCACTCCTTGTGCACTATGATCTCCTCCTGAAATGCTGGTGTATTCTCTTTGAGGCCCTCTTCTCTTATTTTCTCTGTATTCTCTTTAGGCAGTCTCTCACATGGCTACAAAATACTACCTGTGCTGATGATCCCCAGTGCATAGCTATCTCAAGCTCCAATTTTTCTCTTGAGATTCAGATTCACATATTCAACCATATCTTGCACATCACTAATTGGTTGTCCCATTCGCATCATAAATTTATAAGGATTATCATGTACTCATCATTTTCTCCCAAACCTGCTCTTTCTTTTGTATTTCCTACACCAATGAATGGTAGTGCAGTTTGCTTCAATAGAAATCTGGGAGAGAAGATGGTGGCTAGGTAAGAGGGAGCAGATTCCCCTTCCCCCTACACATGGGAGAGAAACCTGGCTGATCTATGAGGAACAGAGCAGACAGGAAACAGTACCACAGCATATATGAAAATAGGAGATCAAGAATTGTGATGGACATTGAAAAATCAGATTGTAAGCAGAGTGCTTCAGGACAGTAAGGGCCCAGAGATCAGCAAGGGGACCAGGGAGGCTATAGCCCCAGGCCTGCTGGGCTGGCCACAGGGCTCTTGAGAGAGAGCTGGGTTGGTGCTCCCTCCCCAGCCAAGCAGGGCTTGAGCAGCACTGGGAGAGACCTGGTTGGTTGAAGTCACAGAGAGGGGAGTAAGGTCTGAGAGGCAAACACATGGGGGCTGTGAGCACCCACACATAGCCTGGAAAGAGTGTGCGCCCAAGCCATGCCACTGGAGGTGGCCTGGCGGGGTGCACACGCCTGCAACCCCAGGAAAGAGAGGTTTGTGGAATGCATGGGGGACCACACCCATGGACACAGAGAGAGCGGGAGCGCCTCAGGAGACCCAGAGAAGGCACCAGTGGACCTGGAGTGAGCATGAACCTCAGGAGACCAGGAGCCTGTACTGGTAAACACACCCCTCAGCCTGCTACAGCCAGCAAGAACAGAAAAATCTGTTTGGCCAGTTTGAAACCAGCAAGAGGTTTTTTGTTGTTGTTTTGTTTTTTGTTTGTGTGATTTTTTAAAGTAATTTTTATTCTTTAATTTTTATTATATTTTATCTCTCAATTCCTTTTCCTTTTCTTTCTTTCTTCCTTTCTTTCCAATTTATTAGGATTATCTTCTAACTTCCCTAGTCTGCTTTTTTTAAACACCCATAAATGAGACAAAAAAAATCCAGAGCTGTGAAAAGACCAGAGTTGGACCCAAGAGGGGGCATCCCAATAGCTGAGACAGAGAGACAAATTTCACTTTGCTATTACAGAGAACCTGCAAAATATTGCATATTTGTATTATTATTTTTACATTATTATCACATCTTTTATTTGAATAATATTTTTGTATTCCTCTTCCTTCTGTTTAGTCTCCTTTGCTTGGCTAGTTATATTGTATCATTTGACAGGTTTCCCCTGTTCTCTCATTCATAGTGTATTGCTAATTTACTGTCCTTCACTTCACCTGTGTCCATTAGCATACTACTGAAGGTCCAATACTCCCAATTCTTGGTATCTAAATCTCACAGATTCTGTCATATGATTGTTGCTCTAATATTATTGTAAATAATAGCTGTTCTATACTATTGTAAATACTACAGAACACTCTGCCCAGTTCTTAGCCCACTTCACGGTTTCCTGAACTCTATTCCTGTAGTCGTTAACTCTATTCTCTCACACACTACACTTATTTACTATCCTTTACTCTCACCCTACCTCAGAATCTAACCTCCCACAACCTCACTGCTTTCTAGATCCAACTCACAATCCTTCCGTCCCCAACAACAGTCTTATCTTCTTTCCATCCTTTCTAAAAAATGGCTAGTTGGGTGGTATATCACAGTTAACACTATACATAACCAAAGGATCTCCTATGTCTTCTTTACTGGCTGCTACTGTAAATAGCATAGAATACTCTCTTGCTGTCTTAAACCATTTTCCCTTACCCCTCCAACTGATCACAAAAAAAGAGTAGGTGAAAGCAGAGAACACCAGGATACCTGAAAGAGCTGCACCACTGAATCTCACAGGTATTCTACCACAAAAGCTCACACCATAAACCCAGGGAGTCAGAACAGATCAATTTAAGAAGCTGAGGCTAACAAGAAGAGTCTCCCAAACAATGGGAAGACAAAGAAACAATCCCCAAATAAAAGGAAAGGAGGAAGCCTCAGAAAGAATGAAATAGAGGCAACCCTACTATGAGATATTGAGTTCAAAGCAATGGTTATCAGGAAACTCCATGAGCTCACAGCAAATTACCAGAAACTACAGGTAAACTACAATGAACTCACTGCAAACTATATCAATATGAAAAAGGAAATAGAAACTATCAACAAAGGCCAAGAGGAAATGAAGAATACACTATCTGAACTGAAGAGCGCAGTAGAAGGAATCAAAAGCAGGATTGATGAAGCAGAAGATCAGATTGGTGAGTTGGAGGACAAAATACAAAAAAAAACAACACCCAGAAAGAGCAAGAAAAGGAACAGAGGCTCAGAAAGAATGGAGAGGGATTAAGAGAAACATAAGACAATATGAAAAGTAATAATATCCAAATAATAGGGATAGCAGAAGGAGAAGAAGAGACAAAATAGAAAACCTATTTAAAAAAGTAATGAGGGAAAACTTCCCTAATGTGATGAGAGGAAAAGTGACACAAATCCAGGAATCACAGAGTCCCAATCAAGAGGAACCCAAAGAGGCCCACTTCAAGACACATCATCATTAAAATGGCAAAATTCCAAGATAAAGAGAGGATCTTAAAGGCAGCAAGGGAAAAAAAGGAAGTAACATACAAGGGAGCCACAATAAGGTTAGCTGCTGACTTCTCAATGGAAACGCTCCAAGCAAGAAGAGAATAGCAAGAAATATTCCAAGTAATGAGAACCAGAGGCTTGCAATCAAGGCTACTTTACCCAGCAAGACTCTCAATCAAGATAGAAGGCCAAATAAAGAGCTTCCAAGACAAAAGAAGTCTGAAAGAATAGGCCTCCACCAAACCAGCTCTGCAAGAGACACTAAAAGGACTGCTTTAAGGAAAGGAAGGAAAAGAGAGAAACAGAAACACAGGTACAAAAATGGAAATGAATAAGTACCTATTAATAATAACCTTAACTTGGCTGGTGTAGCTCAGTGGATTGAGCGCAGGCCTGTGAACTAGAGTATCGCGGTTCGATTCCCAGTCAGGGCACATACCTGGGTTGCAGGCCAGTTCCCGGCAGAGTACACATTAGAGGCAACCGTACATTGATATTTCTCTCCCTCTCTCCTTCCCTTCCCCTCTCAAGATAAATAAATAAAATCTTTAAATAATAATAATAATAACCTTAAATGTAAATGGATTAAATTTTCCAATCAAAAGCCATAGAAAAGCTGAATGGATAAGAAAGCATGACCCACACATTTGCTGCCTACAAGAGACCCACTTCAGGACAAAAGACCTACACAGACTAAAAGTGAAGGGCTAGAAATAAATTTTCCAAGCAAATGGACAAGAAAAAAAAGCTGCGGTAGCAATACTCATATCAGACAAAATAGACTTCAAAAAAAGGTCCACAAAGAGAGACCCAGAAGGTCACTTCGTAATACCCAACGGAAGAATCCACCAAGAAGACATAAACATCAGAAATATATATGCACCCAACATAGGAAGGAGCACCCAAATATATAAAGAAAATTTTAGAGGACTTCAAGAAAGTTATTGACAGCAACACAATTATAGTGGGGGATTTTAACACCCCACTGTCAAAAACAGACACATCTTCCAAACAACATATCAACAAAGATATTGTGGCATTGAACAACACCCTAAATGAAATGGACTTAACTGATATATATATAAAGCCCTTCATCCCAAAGAAGCTAAATACACATTCTTTTCAAATGCATATGGAACATTTTCAAAGATAGACCACACGATAGGACACAAAAAGAGCCTCAACAAATTCAAGAAAATTGAAATCATACCAAGCATTTTCTCCAAACACAAGGGACTGAAACTGGAAACCAACCCCAAAGGTAAAAACCCAAAACACTCAAAATCATGGAGATTGAATAGCATGCTATTAAACAACGAATGGGTCAAGAATGAAATTAGGGAAGAAATCAAAAAGTTTCTGGAAACAAATGAAAATGAACTCAAGACAGCCCCAAACTTATGGATGACAGCAAAGGCAGTCCTGAGAGGGAAGTTCATAGCAATACAGGCCTACCTAAGAAAGATAGAAACATTTTAAACAAACAACCTCACCCTATGCCTACAAGAACTAGAAGGAACCACAACAAAGACAGCCCAGAGCAAGTAGAAGGAAGGAAATAACCAAGATCAGAGCAGAATTAAATGACATAGAGATTAAAAGTACAATTCTAAGGATCAATGAATCCAGGAGCTGGATTTTTGAAAACATAAACAAAATTGACAAGCCTTTAAGCAGGCTCATCAAGAAAAGAAAAGAGAGGACCCAAATAAACACAATCAGAAATGAAACAGGAGAGATTACAACTGATACCACAGAAATAGAAGGGATTGTAAGAAATTATCATGAAGAACTGTATGCCAAGAAATTTGAAAACCTAGGTGAAATGGACAAATTTCTAGAAAAATATAATCTTCCAAAACTGAATGAAGAAGAAGCAGAAAACTTGAATAGACTACTAACGGCAGATGAAATCGAAGCAGTAACCAAAAAACTCCCAACACACAAAAGGCCTGGACCAGATGGTTTCACAGGAGAATTCTACAAAGCATTTAAAGAAGAGCCAACTCCTATTCTTCACAGACTATTCCAAAAAATCCAAAATGATGAAAGACTCCCAAACTTTTTATGAAGCCAGCATCATCCCAATTCCAAAACCAAATAAAGACACAACAAAGAAAGAAAACTTCAGGCCAATATTGCTGATGAACATAGATGCTAAAATCCTGAACAAAATATTGGCATACCACATTCAACAATACATTAAAAAGATCATACACCATGACCAAGTGGGATTCATCCCAAAGGTGCAAGGATGATTCAATATTCACAAATCAGTAAATGTAATACATCACATAAACAAAAGCAAAGACAAAAATTACATGATCATATCAATGGATGTGGAAAAAGCTTTTGATAAAGTACAACACCCATTTATGATAAAAACACTCAGCAAGTGGGAATAGAGGGAACATCCCACAATATAATAAAGGCCATATATGAGAGACCCTAGAACCAATATCATATTCAATGAGCAAAAACTAAAATCTTTTCCACTAAGATTAGGAACAAGGCAAGGTTGCCTACTTTCACCACTTCTATTCAATATAGTATTGGAAGTTTTAGCCACAGCAACCAGACAATGAAAAAAAATAAAAGGCATCCAAATTGGAAGGGAGGACACAAAACTGTCACTGTTTGCAGATGGCATGATAGTGTACATGGAAAATCCTATAGACTCTGCCCCAAAACTGCTCGAACTAATAAATGAATTTGGCAAAATAGTGGGATACAATGTCAATATCCAAAAATCAAAGGCATTTTTGTATAGCAACAATGAAATAGCAAAAGCAGAAGTCAAGAAAAAAAATCGCATTCGATATAGCAAAAAGAAAAATAAAATATCTGGTAATGAACCTAACCAAGGAGGTAAAAGACCTGTCTACAGAAAACTACACAACACTGAAGAAAGAAATCAAGGAAGACACAAACAAATGGAAACATATATCATGTTCATGGATCAGAAGAATTAACATAATCAAAATGTCCATACTACCCAAAGCAATTTACAGATTCAATGCAATACCTATTAAAGTACCAATGGCATATTTCACAGTCATAGAACAAACACTTCAAAAATTAATATGGAACCATAAACGACCCCGTATAGCAGCTGCAATTTTGAGAAAGAAGAGCAAAGTAGGAGGGATCACAATACCTGATACCAAACTGTATTACAAGGCCACTGTAATCAAAACGGCCTGGTACTGGTATAAAAACAGGCACATAGACCAATGGAAGAGAACAGAGAGCCCAGAATAAACCCAAGTCTCTATGGTCAATTAATATTTGACAAAGGGGGCAGCAACATAAAATGGAGTAAAGATAGCCTTTTCAACAAATGGTATTGAAAGAACTGGACAGCTACATGCAAAAAAATGAAACTCGAACACCAACTTACACCATACACAAAAATAAATTCAAGGTGGATAAAAGACTTAAATATAAGCCCTGACATCATTAAAGTCTTAGAGGAGAACATAGGCAGGAAAATCTCAGATATTTCATGCAGCAACATTTTTACTGATATGTCCCCTAGAGCAAGGGACATAAAGGAAAGAATAAACAAGTGGGATCTCATCAAAATAAAAAGCTTCTGCGTGGCTAAAGAAAACAGTATTAAAATAAAAAGAGAACCAACTGTATGGGAAAACGTATTTGCCAATGATACCTCAGACAAGAGTTTAATCTCCAAAATAAAGAACTTACACAACTTCACTCTAAGAAGACAAGCAACCCAGTTAAAAAATGGGTAAAGGACTTGAACAGACACTTCAAGAAGGACATACAGATGATCCAGAGACACATGAAAAGATGCTCAATATTTCTAGCTATCAGAGAAATGCAAATTAAAACCACAATGAGATACCACTTTACACCGGTCAGAATGACCATCCTAAACAAAGCAACCAAACAACAAGTGTTGGAGAGGTTGTGGAGTAAAGGGGACCCTAGTTCACTGTTGGTGGGATTGCAGACTTGTACAACCACTATGGAAAACAGTGTGAAATTTTCTAAGAAAACTAAAAATGAATCTGCCTTTTGACCCAGCAATTTCACTGCTAGGATTATACCCTAAGAACCCTGAACACCAATCCAAAAGAACCTATGCACCCCAATGTTCATAGCAGCACAATTTATAATAGCCAAGTGCTGGAAGCAACCTAGGTGCCCATCAGTAAATGAATGGGCCCCAAAACTGTGGTACATTTACACAATGGAATTCTGTGCAGTAGAAAGAAAGAAAGAGCTCCTACCCTTTGCAACAGCATGGATGGAACTGGAAATCATTATGCTGAGTGAAATAAGCTAGGTGGTAAAAGACAAATACCATGTGATCTCACCTTTATCAGGAACTCAAACAACAAAACAATCAAACAAGCAAAATATAACCAAAGACACTGAAATAGAGAATAGGCTGACAGTGCCCAGTGGGGAGAGGGGAGGGAATTTCAGGGGAAAAGGGGAAGGGTTTACAGGAACAAGTATAAAAGACACACAGACAAAAACTAGGGGGGCTTGGAAATGGAGGGGAGGGGTGAGGGTTGAGTGGGTGGGCTGGGATTGGAGTAAAAGACAGAAAACTGTACTTTAACAACAATTAAAATAAAAAAATCACACACACAAAAAGAAATCTGGATAGCACACCCTAGTTACTAATTTCCTTAAGGCAAGAATTACAGTTGTCAACCAAAATCTAACCCTGACCAATTTATTCACCACTGTATGTCCAGCTTTTAAGGCAATGCTTTACACATAGTATGGGCTCAGTGCATATTTAAGGAATGATTTAATTATTCTTTAGTTTCTTTTTTTTCTTCATTTGAATCAATTACTTAGGTTTTTTTCAATTTTTTTCTAAATACTCATTTAATTCTTATTATAATGGGCACTAACCTAGTTCAGGCCATTATTATTGTTTTAATAGTCTTTTAATTGACCTCTTTGCCCTTAGTCTGTCCCCTATAGCAGAGACTGCTAATTACACCCAGTAGCTGTACTCTTTTCTTCCTTTAGGTAATGTAACTGAGCACCCTGCCTCCCAGCCAGAGACCACAGTTCCCAGCCTCCCTGGCAGCTCCATATTGTCCCCCAAGCCACAGTGTCACCTGACCGAGTAAGTTCCAGTTAATAGTCCAAGAATAGAAGTGAAGTGTTTACCTTTGGAACCACATCTTTAAAATATAGATGCTCTTCTTCCCTCCCCTCATGTAGTCTGGATTGTAATGAGGTAATGGGGAGTCATATTAACGCTTGCAGGTGAAAACAGCACAGTAGGGGATGTAGGAGCCATAAGATACAGGAATGCTGGACTGGTTGCCACATCAAACTTTTAAGTGAGGGAGAAAGAAATATCCTTTCTTGTGGAAATCACAGTTATTTGGCTTCGGTGAAATCAACCAGACCAGTATCCTATTAATCCCTTTTTTTCCCAGCCAGAATCTTTTTTCCTGCAATCCAGCTAAAAGCATGTTATTACATTGCAAATCTGATTTGGTCCTTGTCCCTTGTCGTATTTATTTTTGTAGCCTTCAGAGTGTAACTGAGCAAACCAGGGCTCATGCACCTGGCGTCTTGATGCATGACCCGACAATCAGTGTCGAGGAAAACCTGGTGGGGGGAACTGAAAGCACTCCTGTTCAGAGCCCTGTTTTCCCATGACACCCAGCTCTTCCCTGGCTCCCCACCAGGCTATAAACCAAAACAATGCCCAGTAGTTCCCCATATTCTTTTCTGTTCTTAAGCTGGCTGTGCAAATAGTTCTCCATCCCCTCTGGAAGGCACACTCGTGGGTTTCAGAGTCACCATCCTCCTGCAGCAGCTCTCTCTCCTTCAGGATCCAGGGTTGTCCTCAGCCTCCATGTAGCAGTCCAGAAAAACATGTGCCATAATACACTGGATTGTGGTGAAATCCAGGAAGGGACACATCTCAAGAAAGTGGCTTCTGTATCCGTCCTTCAGAGAAGCATAAGTCTACAGTCTCAGCATTCCTGTCCACAGCTCGGCGTCCCAGGTGTCTCCCACAAATCCGAGCTTGGTTCTGCAGGTCCCTGCACAGCTCCATCAGCTCTCTCCTTACACCCTTTCCTCCTGTACAGCTGCTACTTCACTGCAGACCGCGTGCCTGCTTCCTTGCTACACCATGCAACATGCTGGAAACCTGACTACAAACTGCATAGCTGCTTGCTGCTTTCTCCCTCAGGCCTCGTGGCTACCTGCTCAGAGGAGCAGACATAGCTCCTCCCTCACTACAGGCAGCATGGCTGAAACTCTCTTACATAGCTACCCTCTTCATTACAGACTGCCGTGGTTGCTTGTTGCTTGCTCACTACCTCATGGCACACTGGCCCTTCTACACCCTTTCAAACAGCTTGGCTGCCCATCCTTATTCTAAATGCCGACACAGAGGTTCCTACATGACCTCATATCTGGCCCCTCCTACAATGAGCTTCTTTTGCCAGTTTCCTGGTAATCTTACCTCCTTTCAGCTGTCATCGGTGGTCAGGGCTAGGGTACTTCATGACACAGGAGCCTCTGCTTCCCTGACTCTTGTGCAGGTGCTGTGTAAGTTTCCCAGGCTATGTCACAAGTCACTGTACATTCTGAAAATCACGTACTTCTTTTGCCCGGGCAGCAGCTGCTTCCCTTCGGGAAAGACAAGGCTATCAACTTGCCTTTGTTATGAAAAGTGTCTTAACAGCTGTATCATCCCCTTCTCCCATCCCCCAACCATGAGATGTGGGGAATATTTTTGGTGACCCCTCACAAGAGCCCTGTTACAAGAGGGCTTAGTACATGATCTTGTGTATAGCAAGAGTTCACTACTGTTGATTGTTGATTGATAAATTATTAAGTTCATTTTCTTATGGCACCTAAATTACGAAATTTAAGTTTTAATTGCCTGCTGCATCATACATAGTCAGTGGATAAGAAAGATAACAGCTACCTTGGCTTCTGAAATCACCCTAGATTTCCTCTCACCTCCCAACTCCATTGTCTCATGACCAAAGAGTCAGAAATCTTTCAGGTGATGAAGCTTATCTACAAAGAATAAAATTCCTATGTGTGTCACTGGCCTCATTAAAAGCAAATAAATAAAGTAGCAAGAAAGTGGGGTGGGGGGAGCAGAGAAAACAACGCAGAACTCTGTTTAGTGAGAGGTAGTACAAAATCATTAGCATTTTATTTATACTACCCCTGGCTGGTGTAGCTCAGTGGATTAAGCTCGGGCTTGCGAACCAAAGGATCACGGTTCAATTCCCAGTCAGGGCACGTGCCTGGGTTGCAGGCCAGTTTCCAGCAGGAGATGCATGAGAGGCAACCATATATTGATATTTCTCTCCCTCTTTCCTTCCCTTCCCCTCTAAAGGTAAATAAAATCTTTAAAAAATTTTTTATTTATACTTACCTGGTGATGTAGGCTATATTATGACCATCACACATTAAACCATAAATAATGTCTTTAGGTGCTGCATTTCTGCTAGGAAGATGATCATTACAGATCCGGGTTGCAATTTGGCTCATATTTGTTGAGCCCCTAATATGTGTCAAGGACTGTGCATGAGAGAATCTCCTAAAATAATTCAGCGTTTGAAGCTCACTTGTCCTCCAGAGAGGGTTTCCTACCAGAGAGACTATCTGAGGCCTGGCAGGTTCTCCCAGAACAAGACCATCTTTTATAAGCCCTTAAAAGTAATCCTAACGAGCTCCGATAAGGTCCACCCCTAGAGTTGGGCTAAGACAGGGAGAGTGTCAGAAACTCCGTCAAGTTCAGAGTTGCCTCCTCCCCTAATGTATGTTTTTAAAAGCTTTGCCATTTTTTTCTCCTGGTATAAAGTGTCTTAAGTTTGATAACTCTTGAGTCATCAGTAAAACTCTGTCATAAAAATCCCATCAGTAATGCAGTTATTTTTCACAAAACACTCCATTACACTTGTCATTTGGAACTAAAAGCCGCATTTTTGTGTGACACACGAAACAGATTGCCCCAGACAGACAAGTAAAGACACCCGGTCAACCAGTGCCTTCAGCGGGGTTCTTGTCATTCCTCATCATTTTGTTCAATTCATCTTCTTGTTCTTTTTTTTTTTTAATTCAAATGTTGCACCTCAAAGAAATTAACTAATTTAGAATCAAAAGGCAGTGAGGATCATTTCAAATTCAAAGTTTGTTTTTTCCCCTAAATTGTAGTTGACAAGGTAGAGAACAAAGCTGCAAGTTTTAAAGCAATGTAAAAAACCAGCATGCTCTTTAAAAATTAATCTCAGTTTTAAACCCACTAAAGTTTTGAAAATACCTGTTAACCTGAACAGAAGAAACACCTGAAGCCTTGAGGCAGAGTAGAAAGAAGAAAAAAAACACATTAATATTTCATATAAAAGGAATTTTTCAAGGTACATATCAGCTCTCCAAACAAGTGAGATAGCTGACATACACCTCCACCGCAGGTCTGTTGAGTTTCATCTGGGAGAAATGTGTCAGGTAAATTCTGAACATTACACCCCGCTTCTCTGGTGAGAAAAGCACCATGTTTTGAAAGACAATGAGATCTCCACATCTGTAAGATAAAAGAAATGAATAATAAAATTTAAAAACTGCCAGTGTTTCTTAAGTACTTACTATGTGCTAGGCTCTATGTTAAGCACTTTATTTGAGTTATCAATTTTTTCAATGACATCAGCCCTTTGAGATGGATGTTCTTGCCCTATGAGGAAATGGAGGCCTGTAGAAGTTACTTGTTAATGTTGCACAGCTAGTAAGTGACCAAGTAAGGATTTAAGCACAAGTTTTAAAAGATTAACAGACTTTCTTAAGAGCAGTTGTAGGTTCACAGCAAAATTGAGTAGAAAATGCAAACAGCTTCTTTACAACCCCTGTCCTCACTCCCACATGCACAGCCCTCCCCACAATCAGTGTCCTCAACCAAAGTCATTTGTGGTCATCGATGAACTGACACAGCGCATCATTATCACTCAAAGTCCATAGTTTATATTAGGTTCACTCCTGGTGTTCTACATTCAAAAGGTTTGGGCAAATGTACAGTGAGATATAGCCATCATTACAGCATCATGCAAAATAGTTTCACTGCCCTCAGTGTCTTCTGTGTTCTGCCTATTCTTCCCTCTCTTCCTCTAAATTCTGGCAACCACTGATCTTTTTATCGTCTCCATAGTTTTGCCTTCTCTAGGATGGCATATAGTTAGAATCATATAATTTGTAGCCTTTTCAGACTGATTTCTTTCATTTAGTCACATGCATTTAGTTTCTCTATATCTTTTCTTTTTTTTTTATTTTTCTTTAGAGAGGAAGGGAAGGAGAGAGGGAGAGAAATATCAATGCATGGTTGGTTCCTTCTTGTGCATCCCCTGCTGGGAAACGGCCTGCAACCCAGGCATGTGCCCTGACTGGGAATCAAACTGCAATTGTGTGGTTCTCAGGCCCACACTCAATCCACTGAGCTACACCAGCCAGGGCTCTCTATATCTTTTCATAGCTTGATAGCTCCTTTCTTTTTAGCTCTGAATAAGATTTCATTGTCTGCATGCATAGCGTTTATATATTCACCTCCTGAAGAATATCTTGGTTGTTTCTAAATTTTGGAAATTCTGAATAAAGCTCCTATAAATATCCATGTGCAGGGGTTTGCATGGATGTGAGTTTTCATCTCCTTTGGATAAATACCAAGGAGCACGATAGCTAGATTACATGGTAGGAAATGTTTTGTTTATAAGAAAACACCAAACTGTCTTCCAAAGTGGCTGTACCATTTTGCATTTCCACAAAAATGAATGAAAGTCCCTTTTGCTCCACAACTTTCCTAGTATTTGGTGTTATCAGTGTTTTGAATTTTCACCTTTCTAATAGGTGTATAGTAATATCTGGTAGTTTTAATTTACAATCTCCAAAAACATATGATATGGAACATCTTCTCATATGCTTTTTTCCATATGTGTATCATTTTTGGTAAAGTGTCTATTAAGATATTTTGACCATTTAAAAAATATTTTTCTCATTTTTTTTACTGTTATTCACTTCCTTCAAGGTGGACTTCCTCCAAGGGTGATCAGACACTTGACTATTAACACCAATAAGTTTTAGCTATTACAAACTGTTACTCAAGGGATTGTTTTTAGCCATGAAAATGATGATGCATATTCATTTTTACAGATGTTCATGTTATGCTGGTAGAAAAAAGATAACAGAAGAGTATGAGAATATTGGCCAACTTTTATTTAGAAAATTTTGGAAGGACACCTACCAAGAAATTTACAATGGCAGTATCTGGGCAGGAAGCTTTCAGGAGAGGTATTTTTTGTCCGCCTATCAATAAAACATTTTTTTTACAATGACTATGAACTACGTGTAATATAAAAAGAACACAAATTTCTAAACATATAAATAACACTAATGTGAACTTTTCAAAGTCAAATTTCCATTAGGAGACATATTAGGGCCATAAAAATTCCCCTTGGAGCCTTAAAGCTGGTCACCCCTTGGTCTAGGCTGAAAGATACAAGCCACATTTCTCATGAAGACATCAGAGAAACATTCAAAATTTGTCAATTAAGACTGATTGCCCAATCTGCTTTTCAGTGACCCTCCAGGCTATCTTAGCCTGTGCTAAACAACCACACAAACATTTTTTAGAAATTAGCACCTCACTAAATGGAGGATACCATTCAAGAACCAACCCTGAGCTTGGCCAACACAGGACAAGATTTAGGAAAGGCTTAAAATTAGAAGCTAACACCATGACTCACAATGCTCAGAATGCCCAAGTGATTGAGGAATTTAGGAAGAATTTCATATTTTGCCTTATCTATAACTACCTATCAAAGATCACCCCTCCATTGCAGTCCTGGCGTGCTAGGATTGAAGTTTAGTACTTTGACTCCAGAACTCATTGTTGCCTTTGTAGGACAAACCGTATGAGGAGAGAAAGCTGATATGGGTGAAGATGGATTGAAAGCACTTATAATTCTTTCTAATGGAAACGTATGAAGGTTTTTTAATATTTTGTAGAGTTCCAACATGCTTTTTATTGGGGGCGGGGGAAGGACAGATACCACTTCATGTCTGATTTTGCCAACATTCTGGCCTGGATGCTGAATCAAGACCCCACCACAGCCTATAGAAATAATATGGAGTTGACAACTCTAAGGAGGTAGGCATTACATGATACTCTTTCCCGTACATACCATTGCCTTTCCATGATTGGTTCAAATATTCTTATTGATCAAAATGATGACATGGAAACATTCTGTTGATACCAATGAGAAGAAGATTCAACTGAGTTCCTTCATTGCTGCTTTTAAATACCCAGCAACTTGATTGTTGCAGAGAATTACACTTCTAGCTAAAATTCACAGGACTCAGCAGTAGCTGAGAACAAAGGACCCATTTATGTGACAGAACTATAATCACCCCAAAATACTGGGAAGCAAAGTTTCAGGCTTTAGTTGGCAGAATTTTTTAAAGTGCCGCATTTATGGTATAGTAAAGATGCAGAAAGCAAAATTTATGTTTAAATATGTTATTGTACTGCTTATTTGTCTTTCATAATAAAAAAACAAGAACAAAAGCTTTTGTTAAATTTGAGGCTCTTACTCTTCAGTTGATTAGACAAAGAAAATTTGAACTAACCTATTCTGATTTAGAATATAAGACTTCCAAATTTAATATGGTCAAAGTTTCTTATGAATGCTTCAAAATTAAGTTTAAATGTATAGCCTTGGGCATTGTTTATATTTATTTTTAAATGGGTGTTGAACTACTAGAAGAATTGCCGTCAGATTTCCTCATTTTGGTATTAAAGGCAGACAAAAGAAAGTTGTATTTTACGTATAAGATACATCTAGCTTTTAAATGATACCATTGGATACTAGTGATTATCCAAAAAGCACTTCTTGAATACAAGATGCTTGGGATAATAAACCTGATTCTAAATCTGTAACTGTTGAAAATAGAGAACATTTTATACAAACTTAGCTGCTTATTTTACAGCAGCTATATTGCATTTATGTCAGTGCTCTTCATAATTTTTTAAAAGCAGCTTTCTTGTTTCTGTGATGTATGACCTTTCTTTCTCAAGTGATACAGTTACAAATAGGCTGTCCTACATGCATCACTATTCAGGACTTCCCAGGATGAGGTTCACAGAATTACAATTCCTGGTAGTACTAAACTTTTCTTAGGAAATCTTTTTTTCTATAAAAATGTTAAAGTCTTACAATATTGACAGGGAGAAGTCTTATTTCATCATCTATGATTTCTGTAGATTCCACCAGCTAATTGTAGACATCTTCAGAAGTTTGAAAGCTAATGGCCAAGCAGAGGGTTTCCTATTTCAAGATATGCTTTAAAATAATTTTTTTTTTACTAATTGATTCCTCAAAAACTTCAATAGTCACAAAACTGTATGGGTGACAATGACCACTTATAGAAGCTAAATTGGTGTCTTGAAGTGCTTGGTGCATAGCCAGTGAAACTATACAGCACCAAATGCCATCTCAACTGCCAGGAACCCCAAAATATTTGAAATATGATCTTAGGCCAGAAATGAAAAAATACTTTTAATGAAAGTTTTTGTTTTCCAACAACCACCAGAAATTTAACAGAGGTTTTACACTTGAACATCTGCTGGAAAAAGAGTGCTAAAACTCCCACTGAGAGGGGTTACTGCTTGCTTTGTAGACACCAAGATGGTGATACAGAGTATCACTGTTGTATAGTGACAGAGGATATTGTGGATCTTCTCTCCACCATTCCTTGACCCCAGCTTCCTTTAGGATGCTGGAGATGGACAGGTAGTACCAGGTCTGTGCTGAAAGAATTTTCAGGACCCTTATGTAAAAATGCTTAAATTCACAATAAACTAAGGGACCAAAATTTACTCCCTGCCTATGGATTTTCTAAAGACCCAACAGGAAGACCCTTTCTTCCTTCCTATGGATGTTCTAAAGACCCTTTCAACTTGTTTGTAAGTATTCACTTCCCTTCAGTGAATAATAATTAAAATGATAATTATTAACATTTTTGTGCTTACTGTTTGCTAGGATCTGTGCTAATAATGTGGCATGTATTATTCATCATTCTTCATTCTCACATGACTGAGATGGGTGCTATCATTATCTTCATTTAATGTTCAGTTTCCCCAGATTCCCATTTCACACAGTGACCAAGTGGTAGAGTCCACTGTTGAACCTGGGCAGTCTCACTCACAGCCCTCCCTTTTGACCACTATTCCACCAACCACTCCGCTCCATAAAGGAAAAAGTCTCAATTGTTTTTAAAATTTTACAGATCATAACTATGCCAGTGGTCCATTCATCACTACCGGCTAAGCAACCACATCATCTTCTCTCACAGCTTCTTTGTGTTCTATAAAATGTCTCATTCTTGCCCTAGGCATAAACACTGAGGGGTAGGAAGGGGGGTTGTGGAAAGAAGGAGGCTTTCTCACCACTAGAAAGTTGATTAATTTACAATTAGCAAAGGCTAAAAGCTCCCTTTCTGAGAGTTTTGGCTTGGGGGCCTAGAATTAAAACTTAGTCACTGAATCCTGTCTCTCTTCTGGGGAAGAAGATCCATCACTAGGCAAACGCTAACTTTCTAGATCTCAAGTCTCCTCTCTACAGCTCAGCCGAGACAGTCCCTTGACACGGAATTTCAGCGTGGAGCCTGTGTATAAATGATATGTGCCTTGTATATATGTATATACATGGAGCCATGTATATATGATATGTGCCTTTTGTGCTGATTGTCAAAACTTGATCTTTTACTTTTTCAGCTGTACATTATGAAAAAATGTAAACATAAAGAAAAGATGGGAGTACTTAAAAAATAATATAAAATTCTGGTCAGTGTGTCTCAGTTGGTTGGAGTGTCGTTCCGTAGACAGAAGATAGCATACCCAGGTTGCATGTTCGATCCCTGGTCAGGGTATGTAGGAAAAGGCAACCAATCGATGTTTCTCTATCACATCAATGTCTCTGTCTTTATCTCCCTTCCTCTCTCTCTCTAAAAGCAATGAAAACTGTCCTCAGGTGAGGATTAAAAAATAATAGAATGGATAACCATATACCCACTTATCCAGATTTCATGCCCATATGCCTACTACCTAAATGTTTAATACTTTGGTATATTAGAATATATCTATTTATTTATCATGATCCTTGACTACTGAACACCGTAGTATACATCTTCTAAGAATAAGAACATTCTCTTACATAGTCATATACCATTAATACACATAAGAAAATTAAAATTTCCCTAACATCATATAATACCCAGTCCAAATCAAATTTCCCCCTTTGTCCCCAAATTGTGTTTTATAGCTGATTTTTAAAACCAGTATTTAGACAAAATGTACGCATCGTGTTTGGTCATTGTATCACTTTAGTATTTTTCATTGGAGAAGAATCTTCCCCCATCCCTCCTTTTGTTTGTTTGTTTTTTTTTTTTACTACACCAACATTTTGAAGATACCAAGAAGTTCTTGTATTGTGTTCCACATTCTGTATGCTTTCTATTCTTGGAGTCATTTAACCTGCTTCTCTAGTTCTTATATTTCCTGTAAACTGGAAGTTTAAGGGCTCGAACAGACTTAAATGTTTTGGCAATACTTTATAGGTGATGCATTCATGCTTGGCAGTCATGATGTTAGGTAAATCATTCTTTCTGATCTAAGTTTCACCATTGGTTATGGTGGTGACAATGAGATTGCACTTTTATAAATATACGTTTTTCTTTTTGAAATAGCAAGAAATCTGTGGGATTATACTTTGGCATTATTAAAATATACTGTTCCACCACATCTTTTCACTTGATGACTTTATAATTCATTAATGGTCCTTCCATTGACCACTTTGTCATTATTAATTAGCTTTCATTCTTTTTTAAAGAGCTGGAAATAGTTATTTTTCTCCAGGTGATTATGACACCAATTTAATAGTTCATGTTTTATCAATTTGGGGTTTGATTTCAATTTTGTTCTTTAAATTGATTTTACTTTTTAATATAAAAACATTCATAGAGTTTAAAGTTTCAAGTATATGAAAAGGTATATACCGAAAAGAACTGAAAGCCAGGACTCAAACAGAAATTTGTGTACCCGTGTTCACAGCAACATTATTCAGAACAGCTACAGTGGAAGCAACCCAAGTGCTCACTGGTGGATGAATAAAGAAGCAGAAAGTGGTGCATATGCACAATAGAATTTTATTCAGTCCTAAATAGGAAAGAAATTCTGACATACGCACATAATAAAACGTGGATGAACCTTGAAGACATTATGATAAGTGAAAGAAGCTAGTCACAAAAAGACAAACACTGTATGATTCCATTTATATGAGGCACCTAAAGTAGAAAATTTGTAAAGAGAAAACTAGAGTGATGATTGCCTGAGCTTGGAGGACGGTAAGAATAAGAAGTTGTTTGATGAATATAGTTTCAGTTTTAAGATGAAAAAGAATTTTAAGATTACAATATGAATGTAGTTAATACAACTATACACTTTAAAGTGGTTAAGTTGGTAAATTTTATGCTATGTGTATTTTAACAATTTTTTTAAATTTTAATTAAAAATAAAAGTAAATGGGAAGAGTGCAGGATAGGATGGCTTTACTGGTGAATTCTACCAAACATTTAAGGAATTAATGCCAATCCATCTCAAATTCTTCCAAAAAATTAGAGAAGAGGGAATCCTGCCAAAATTATTTCATGAGGCTGGACGGGGACATTATATGAGAAGAAAATTATGGGACAACATTTCTGATGAATATAAATGGAAAAATTCTTAACAAATACTAGCAAAGCAAATTCAACAGTACATTGAAAGGATCATACACCATGATCAATTGGGATTTTCCCTGAGATGCATATTCTACATGTTCAAATCAATAAATGTGATATACCACATTAACAGAATGAAGGATAAAGATCCTATGATCATTATGGTCAATAAAAAAAGCATTTGCCAAAATTTAACATCTGTTCATGATAAAAACTCTCAACAAATTAATTATAGAAGGAATGTACCTCAACATAATGAAGGCCACATCAGACAGACCCACAACTAACATCATATATAATGGGGAAAGGTTGAAAGCTTTTCCCCTAAGATTAGCAACAAGACAAGGATGTCCATTCTATTCAGTATAGTAGTGGAAGTTCTAGTCAGAACAGTCAGGTAAGGAATAGAAACAAAAGGCATCTATTCTCTTTGGGATAGATTCCAAAGAGAAAGGAAAAAAGTAAAATGATCTCTTTTTGTAGTGAACATGATATTACATATAGAAATCCCTAAAGATGTGAACAAAAATGATTAGAACTAATAAACAAAAAAATTAAAGGCACAGGACACAAAATCAACATGGAAAAGTCAGTTGCATTTCTATACACTAACAAGGAATTACTTGAAAAAAGAAAGTAAGACAATAATCCCATTTATAATAGCATTAAAAATTTTGTAAAATATTTATGAATAATTTGTAAATATTTATGAAATATTTATGGAATATTTATGAAAAATTTGTAAATATTTGTAAAAAAGAGTAAAATATTTATGAATAAGTTTAACCAAGAATGTTAAAGACTTATACCCTGAAAACTATAAAATATTGATATAGGTTAAAAAAGACACAAAAAAATGGAAAGATATCCTGTGTTTATGAATTGGAAGAATTAATGTCATTAAAATATTCATACTACCCAAAGAAATCTATTGATTCAATGTAATTTCTATCAAAATGTCAATGGTATTTTTTCATAGAAATAGAAAAAAAATCCTGAATTTGTGTGAATCCAAAAAAAGATGTTGAATAGCCAATACAATTTTGAGCAAGAACAAAATGTACTGCTTTAAAATTATATTACAAAGCAATAGTAATCAAGGCAGTATGGTTTGGTAAAAAAAAAATGGACATATACACCAATGAAACAGAATATATAGCCCGACAATAAGTCTACACATCTACATTCAAATAATGTTTAACAAGGGAAAGGATAGTTTTTTCAAAATAAATGGTCAGGAAATCTGAATAACCACAAGCAGTAGTATGAAATGGAAGCCATCTCACACCATACACAAAAATCAGCACAAAATCTATTAAACTTTTAAATATAATAACTGAAACTGTAAAACTCTTAGGAAAAAACATAGCAAAAAGCTTCTAGAAGTTGATCCTGACAATGATTTTTTTTTGGGGGGGAAAGGGTGGAAATAGGACAATAAAAGCAAAGGCAACAAAAGCAAAAATAAACAAGTGAAACTCTATCAAACTAAAATGCTTCCACACAGCAACAATGAACAAACCAAAAAGACAGCTTACTAAATGAGAAAAAATATTTGTAAATCATATATCTTATAAGGGCTTAATATCCAATATATATCAAGAGCTCATACAACTCAATGGCAAATAAAATAAAATAAAAATTTTAAAAGGGCAAAGATCTAAATAGATATTTCTTCAGGGAAAACACAGAAATAGGCAACAGGTATAAGAAAAAGTATACAGCATCATTAACCATTGGGGAAATGCAAATTAAAACCATGATAAGATATCATCTCACACCTGTTAAGGTGGCTATTATCATAAAAACAAAAGATAACAAGTATTGATGAGAACATGGAGAAAGCAGTACTCTTGTGCGCTGTTGGTGAGAATGTAAATTAGTATAGCCATTAGGGACAACAGTATGGAGTGTCTTCAAAAAAATTAAAAGCAGAACTACCATGTGATTCAGTATTTGCTTTCACTCCTGGGTATTTATCCAAAGGAAATGAAATCAGAATTCTGAAGAGATATCTTTAGTCCCATATTCATTCAGCATTATTCACAGTAGCCAAGACATGAAAACAACCTAAATGCTTATTGACATATGAATAAGTAAAATAAATATGGTATATATATGTATAATAGAATATTATTCTACCTTAAAAGAGAAAAATTCTGAAATAAGCCAGATGTAGAAAGACAAATACTGAAGAATCTCATTTTTATGTGGAGTCTACAATAGTCCGACTCATAGAAGCAGAGAGTAGAATGATGGTTACTAGTGACTGGGAGGAAGGGATAAGAGGGAGGTGATAGTCATAGGGTACAAGGTTTCAGTTATGTAAGATAAATAAGTGCTGGAGATCTACTGTGTAGCTCAGTGTGTATAACTAACAATACTGCACTGTATATTTAAAATTTGGGAAGAGGCTAAATCTTGTGTGAAGTATTCTTACCACACATCACCATGATCATCATCATCATCAGAAAAAATTTTGGGAGGTGATATGTCTATGACCTTGATGGCAGTGATGGTTTTATAAGTATATACTTATCCCAAAACTCATTGAGTTGTATATATTAAATATGTAAAGCTTTTTATATGCCAATTTTACTTCAATAAAGGGAGGAAAAATATACTTAGTGAAATCTCGTTTCCATCTGTTCCTTTCTATTCCCATGGGTAAGTGTTTTTATTTGCTTCTAATTTATATTTCTGGAGTTTTATCTTACAAGCTAAAGGAAATACATACATGCGTTCTTATTTTCCCTCCTTTCTTACACATGAAGATGATGTACAGTAGATCCAATGTTATTTCTTTTCAAAAAGATTATAATAAAGTAAATGGATTCATAGTTTCATATGTTTAGATATTACACAAAAGGTGACTCCTCTTACAGATGGAAACAGTGGGAGTCATACAAACTTTCTACAGTAGAATTTTTGGCAACTTTTGTTTGACTGTTACTCAAATGGAGAAGCTTGCTCTCGGTGCACCCTGAAACACACACACACACACACACACACACTACACAGTAATGATCAGTCTGATAAAGAGACTAGATTTTAGATTTTGATAACATCATCACTTTCTAATTTATGTCTCCCTTTTCTAATAATATTGATAAAAATAACCCTAAGAAAACAACAAATGTTTGCTATTCAGAATTAATGCATAGAACCCTAAAATTCCTGAACCAAAGATGATAAAACTGAAAGTAGAAATAGATAATTCTACAATTATAGTAGAATATTTCAATGCCCTTCCCTCAGTGATGATGAGGTATACAGAACACATAAAGAATCAGTAGAGTTGGACCCAGCTATGCAAATCTTATTAATGGTGACTGCTATTTCTCTACTTAAGTTCCAGATGCTTTGACTACCAATATTACCCCTTTTCTGATGTCTGGCATGGAGTGTGCTTAAAGTGGCCTTTCAGATTCTGATTGGCTGAGAAGTTGGAAAAATAAGAGTATGAAATTGTCATAACCTGCAATGCATGATACGGAGCTCGGGTTAAGCAATCAGCCTCTGTCAAGTGAGACTTGAACTGCTCCAACTGAAGAACATTTCAAGAAATGTCCATCACCACTATATAAGATTCAGGAGAGCCACCCAGAGTTATTGTGATGCAAGGACCCTCAACGTCCTTGAGAATGAGTTGTTGCCTCCCCCAATGTCCTGAAAATTACCCACCAAGGTCTCCAGAGCCCCATCAGGAAATGAGAGCCTTTGCCTTTAATCTTGCAGAAATTGACACAGTTGCAACAATGTCTGACTGGACTGAAAGAATATGCCCTAATAGGAGATCTAGCTCTATAATAATGAGGAAGTCCGAAATTTCTCTAAATCACTCTGGTTCAAGTTTTTGTATCTCACAGCCATTTGGTTATGTAGGAAATATATAAAACTCATATTGTGTCTTCCAATGTTCTCACTGATTAACAACGGCCAAGTACCAGGCACGGAAAAATACAGCAAGAGTATACGTGCTGGTATGTGAGTCATCTGGGAAAGAATGCCTGACCCATGGTTGCTGTTTGGCAATGGGGCATGTAGGCAGCAGTACAGCCATGGGTTCCTACCAGAACTGTTTACAAAGACTGAGAATTCTCCTGAGTCCAGGGGATAGTCAACACTCAAGGCAGAGTGATTCATATGTTACACCAACCATGAGGAGTTTTGAGAAAAAGGAATAGAAATTGTTCAGGTCTGGTTGTATCGTATAACAGAAAGGATTTTGAAGGTGTAAACTAGAAGTCTCTGCATATTGACACTGAGCAAAGGGCAAGTTTCTTGCCTGTTTCTTAGAGACAAGTGCATTTTACCAGTTCCTGGTATGTGACTTACACTCTGAAAACTCATTGAAGACCTTTTTTGTCACTTGTTTGCTTGGATTTTCAAACTTTGGATGTGCTAACTTTCTTAAATGCCCTTGAAAGTAAAAATCAGGAAGCTGACATATTTTCTTTAACAGAATAAATGATTTATTACGTTCAACCAAATGACTTTCAAGGTAAATAGACAAACGAAGTTGAGGGAGTGTATAAAGAGATAAAACTGAGGCTGAAGAAAGTTATCTAGGGTTGCTCAGACTTCCAAGCCATTTGGCTCCTCTGTAAGGTTTCCTTTTTAGAATCTGACTCTTCTAGAAAATGGTGAGATCCCCACTGATTCCACATAACGAAGACTCAACTTTTGAATACGTTAGGAGGTTTGATTTTTCTGTTAACTTGGAAAAGTACATTGAAGACCCCCAACTATTAGGCAGAGCCATTGAGCAGACTGGACCATGTCACTCATTGTGATAGATTGCCCTTAGTGTGCTGCCTTCTTCGTCTGGAGGTGTTGCAGTCACAGTGGACACAGAGCAACGATGCTCTGAAAATCTGAAAACCAGGGAGGCTGGGGATACAGAGAGGAACTAAGAGCTTTTTATGGGTGTTGAACCTAAAGAACTAAGTTTGTCAGACCAAACTGTAATATCTGCTACCTCTCTTCCTTTAACAAAAGATTTTTTTTGAGGGGGAGGAGGGTTTGAGTGTCATGAGTGTACAAGGTATAAAGAAAGGAGAAGGGGAAGAGGGAAGCCAACACAACAATTTCGTCCAAAGGCTGTGCTCATACTCCAGGCTCACTAGGTTTGGTGCTAAGAAAGACTTTTCTAACTGTGAGTTATAAACTAGGCCGGAGCACTTCATTTTGGCCCTTGGGAGATTAACCAGCCACTTGAATGCTGATTTGGTGCTTAAAGGACTAAAGACTTTAAAAGTCATGGGGCTGTAGCTTGCAGAGTTTTGAAAATAAGTCTTCCAAGCTGCAATGCCAGGCAGCGCAGCTGCATATATTTAAAAGGACCAAGATTTGTGTTCATCACAGTCAATTTCTGTGAATTCTGTAGTAAGATAATGTCTTCAAATTATATACTTTCCTCCTGCAAATTTTCACCTCCAAAAAACTATCTATTGAAACATTTTTAACACTACCACTTTAATGTAAATATATGTGATGTTTCATATCCCATTGGTGCAGTGGACACAAATAGTCTGTTATGGGACAAAAATTCTGATTGACAAATGACATTGAAGGAAATATTTGTTAATGGCGATGAAGTTAAAGATCACTTCTTGCACCTAAGAAATATTTCTGTTCTGATTTTGCTGATAGTAAGGGAAACCTATTTAAAATCTCATTAAAGAACCATCCCAACATCACATAGGCTTAAAAGAAAGACTTAACATATTAATTTGCAGAACAAAGCCAGCCCAAGCCTACAAACAAGCCATTAGCACATTTGGCAATGCAGAGCTTTAACACCCAGTTATTCCTACAACCTCAAGAAGCCAGGGCCCTATTGCAGCCAGCCCTCATCTTCACCCCACCCCCAACTTCTTGCACCTGGACCCGGGTTTTGTGTGTGTGTTATGAAGAGGGTTATTTTGCCATGGAGAGGGGAGGACTTTCATGACTTCAAACATGGACATTAGATCAAGTTTTTATCTTCTCCCATAATCCTGTCTTTGATGTCAACTAGACTGAAACCTCTCAGAATAGAAAGGAGGAGATGTGAAAAGAAGCCTAGTTAATTTATATGTTTAAGAGCTGCTGCCCTAATTCGCCCGGGTAGCATTTTCATTGTCTTCTGCTTTGCATCCTAAAGGCAGGCTTACACCAGGCAATTATGAATGGCCCCTCTGAACAAATAATTGAAATTCACAAGTTGTGGGGTATGGTTAAACAATCTCTGGGTTGGAGGTGTGAGGTCATACATATTCCCTTGGGCATTATTAAAGTTACAGGCACTCTCCTCACAGGATGAGTAGTATTTGTCTTACATTAGCTTTAATGGCAACTAATCAGATAAGCTCCATGAGCTAAAGACTATATAATCTTGGGGATTCACTCTCTACAAAGTAATCAGGGATCTAGGGCTCCTTTGCTCTGTAAAAACAACAAATTCTCTAGGAAACATGGGGTTCCAACATGGCCATCCAATTTTAAAGTAGGAGTGAATATAAAATGGATTTAATTTCTCAAAATAAAATCTTTCGAGGGCAAGAAAAAATGGTGATCTATGAAAATTCTAAGATGTCTTTTAAATGTTTTATTAGATTCATTGGGGGGTGACGTTGGTTAATAAGATTATATACGTTTCAAGTGTACAGTTCTATAATACATCATCTGTATATTGCATTGTGTGTTCACTATCGCAAAGTCTCTTTCCATCACCATGTATTTGATCCCTTTTACCCTCACCTCCACCCCTCCCCCTCTGTTAACCACTGTACTGTTGTCTGTGTCTGAGTTTTTGTTTTATTTGCTCATTTGTTGCTTTCTGTTTTATATCCCACATATGTGTGAAGTCATATGGTTCTTGTCTTTTCCTGTCTGATTTACTTTGCCTAGCATGATATTTTCAGGGTCCATTCAAATTGCCCAAATGACAATAGGAATGTCTTTTTTTGTTCCACATACCCAGCTAGTGTCATCTACAAAGAACACTTGGGGTAAATGTTCAAAGATGAGTATATTTGCACATGTGTATTCATACTTGCATACCTTTAGCTGACTAATTAAAAACTCTGCCCTCTGCTGTGTGTGTCCAAACTGCTTAATGTAGTGGTATGTTCTTCAAGAAAAAGATTGATGCTGGCTTATAAAACATAATAGGATCTTGCACTATCATAAATATTTGTTCTAAAGCAGAATTCAGCATAAGGCAGCACAAATAGCACTCTTAGAATGGGCCCTGTTTAGTGAACTTTTAGAAGAATTTCAGTAAGGTAAAAGGATTCTAATTTCTGAGGCTCCGAATTAATGGCCCCTACCACATCTAGTGAAAAAAATCCAATGTCAGCAGGAGACTGGAATAAAAAAATATTGATGAAGAGGTTTGGCCTTCCTAATTTCCTGATATCTATGAACTATTGTGTGTTCACAATAAAAGAAAAACACACAAGTGGCAAGCAAGTAATAATAGTGTCTACTCATGAAAATAGTGAGTCCAGTTTCCTGGAATTCCCCAAATTCCACCAACAATGCCTGTGTAAAAGGGTTTCCATTTTCTTCTACCATGTATAAAAAGATTTGCTGTGTTCCGCCGCCGCCCCCCCAATTCTTGGAGTTAAATTTTAGAACAACAAAAGAAGAGACTGTCCCTCCTCTCCAGAGCCTTAATTAATTGTATGATTTTCTTATACAAAATTCTGTTTTCTTTCTTCCAGAAAAGTTGGAATTGGCAAGGAAATCTCAGGATTAAAAACTGAGAATTGGATTTATAGGAATTGATAGCCATGTGTACAGATGTATGCAGACAAGTAAGCAAGAGTAAAGAGAGGCAGAAATACATGTTCACTGAAGCATTGTTTATAATTAGAAATCGGAAATAATGTGAATGCCCCTCCATAGGGCTGGGACTTCTGTGAAATGCATGTACGCATTAAAAGAATGTTACATTCAGAGATGGTTTAAGGATGTTAAAACCCTAAACATTGAAAACATGATGCCCCTTCAATATGTAATTCCAATTTCAAATAAATTTAAACCACAAACCTCAAAACTCTCTGCCAGCAGAAATAGCTTCTTTGTAGATTTTTTAGATTCTGGAAATATTTTGCACAGGCTTTGTATAACTATGTCAGAATAGATCTCTTCCTTCCTCCTCCCTTCCAGACTCCTCTCCTCCTTTCTCCTCCTTCTCTCTTTCTTCTCTTTCTTTCTTCCTGCCCTGGCTTTGCCAGTGCCCCAACTAGGTGCCCATCAAGCAAGGCAGCATTTGAGATAGCTATAGATATTTGTAAAATGATGTGCACAATACGCTTTTAAAAAGGTAGAGTGTCATGTATTGTGTGATAATATTTATAAAAAATAATAGTTGTCAATACCTAGCAACATTTATAGGGGTACCTAGAAGCAACTGGTAACAGTGACTAACTCTAAGAAGTGGGATAGGACTTGAGGGAGCATGAGGGAAGAGATATTCCTATTCTCACTTTATACCCTTTTATATTGTTTTAAATGCATTTTATTATAAGAATGTATTTCCTTAATAATTCAAAGAAAAAGGTTAGGAAGTTGGGTGAAGGGAAATTGTGTGGGAGCATAAAATTAACATAATCCCACTAGTGTGGATACAGCTGCATAGATGAATACACTAGACTTAGGGATTTTTAATCACTCAAACCTCCTGAATATGAATAAAAATCATGAAGTGAATTCTTCCAATCCAGCACAGAGCCCACTTACTCTGAAACAAAAGGCAGAGTTTATGTTCCCAATACCCTCTGGATTTGCCTCTGCAAGACAGAAGCTTTCATGATCACATTTTTTGGTTCAGTACAACGAAGTAGTATTGGAAAAACAAAAGAAACAGAGCAGAACTGAACAGTAGCTAAGAGCGGGGCTGTGCCAGAGAGCCTAGGTTTGAACCTTGCCCTTGGCCCTTCCTAACTTTGTGACCTCGGGCAAGTTAGTTAATCTTTCACTTCTTCAGTGCCCCTCCTCTGTATAATGGAAATAATAAATAGTTCCCATTTCAAAGGGCTGTTGGGAACAATAAATAATACCATGTAAGGTGATTAGTACAGTACTCTGAAAATAATAACACTTAATGATTACTGGCTATTATTAAGAATTTTTTATCTTTAATACACGCTGGGAGAGATGATCTCACAGAATCTTATTGACTCCTCAGAGCAGTTAGACAAGTGGTTCAGAAAACCAGGTTATAATCCATAGGACTAGCCACGGACAACCACACATTTTAGTTCTTGGTTTTCCATAGATTCTAAATATATTTATTAAACAAGGTGATTTAGGATCCAAGACCCCCCTAAGATCCTATCTTCCTGCAGAAATTTCAGATGGACAGCCTCAGCACAGATTACCCACAGGAGAAGATGGGCCAGTCATGTGCTGTGAGACCTCATAGTTGACATTCTTTCCCTTGGTAATTTACCAAGACTCAGACTCAAACTTAGTCAATGTTTTGTTGGGAGAAGTTCACTTTATTGGGTCTCTAAAGCTTGATGTATAAGACCAAATCATAGGGAATATAACTGTGATATAGACGAGGTAACTCACATTCATGACCAGTGTGGGCTTCATGTGGATGATCTATGTGGGAGACCAAGTTAGAGCCCCGAGGTTGGGAGAAGTGCACTCAGAACTGGGCTTCTTAGATGTACATTTTTATATAGATCAATCCCTGCCAAAATGACTGAGAAAACCCCAAGGGCTGTGATTTTCTCTAGGATTGAGTTCAGATGGTCTTCTTTTCTTCAGCTGATGTAGCTGTCAGTCCTTTCGGGATGAACACATTCTTACTTTGGTAAGGTCTGTCTCTTCGGGGGAACTTTTCCTCACTCTGAATGTGTGTGTTACTTGCCCTGGAATGGGCTCGGACTCCTGGCAACACTATGAACTAGCGATATTCACAGTATCCCATCAGCAGCCCTGCTCAGATCCTGTAGGGTCCTGCCAATGGCTTCTTTAAGGAGTCAGTCCACCTCGTATCTGATCTTCCATTTGCCTTCTATCTTTCCCAGCATTATTATCTCTTACTAAGAACGCTGCCTTCTTATGATGTGCTCACAGTAGGACAGCTTCTCCTCCAGCAATGTTTCCAGCTTAATTTACTCTAGTAGCCACTCATTCGTCTCTTTGGCAGTGCAGACTATCTGTAACACTATTTCAAATGAATCATTTTTTTTCAATTAGTATTCTTCAGGGTCCAACTTTTACATCCATACACTGGTAACAGCATATGAGGGTGTGGATGATCTTAGCTTTGTCTCTAATGACACATCTTTGCTCTTGATATTTGAGTGCTCATTATAGAAAACATTTTGTAGTTTAGTTCACAGATGATAACTTTTTTAATCTGTAGAGCTATACTATCTGTACTGAAGACCCCCACCAAATCCAATCTGAGTGTTGAGTTTCCTGTTGAATATAATAAAATATCACAATTATATCACTTTGCTATAAAAGTTTCTAAACCCTTACTTTCTGCACTTGACTTTCACTGACTGGTAACAGCTGTAGGGCTACCACCAGTCCATGAACCAGACTTTCAGGAGCACTACCCCCAAAATTCCTACTTAGTTTAATTTTAAACAAAAAAAAACACTCGAATTCTACCTGTTTCCTAAACATACATTGGATCATTCCTTCTGCTCGTTTAAGCAAGAGGTTCTTTCATCTCCTTAATCTTCACTTCTGGAAATCCTGCAGATGTTTGATGGTCAACTCAAGCAATTATTCAGCTAGACAGTAATTTTTCCTCCTCAGACCAAAGTAACACTTTGCGTTTTTCATACTCTGCAAAGCACGGTCTTAATTCAGTCTTCCTCAGAAACAGACACTTGAGTCAGGGGTTTGAATGCAATGAGTTTATGTGAGAGATGATGTTTTCTGATGTCAGGAAATACTGATAGAAGAGTAGGCTTATTTCAACTATGTAGAAACATACATGCATATGACAATAAAGGAAGGAAATATATACAAACAAAAATAGTGTTATTGTGCTAGTATTGGAGGGAATTTTGAAAATTTTTTCAAATATTGTTGCCTTTGCAAAATAAAACATAATCTAATTATATTTCTTTTAAAATAAAGAAGTATACTAAAAGTAAAAACAACCAAGCAAAGTCAGGAGAAACATTAATAATAATTAACATTATTAAGGATCTTAAATGAAAGGCACTATTCTCTGTTCTTCATAAGAATTAGCTCAGTTAATCCCCACAGCTACCTTTGCTGTAGGAGCTCTACTTACTGCCATTTTGCTGACGAGGAAACTGAGGCATGTGAGGATGGATTTACAACTGGTAAACCATGTAGTCAGGTTTCAAGCCCAAATCTTTGTGACCTCGGTAAATTCTTGACCTTCATAAAATAGTCTTTACACAATTCTTTAAGGACCAGTACTTCTATCTGGGGTGAGAATGGTTCACCCATAAGAGTTTGTTTCTTTGTTTTTGCTTGTTTTAAAGAAATTCACTGTGAGGGATGACTGAAAGGTAGAAAAGTAAAAGCAATTTATATGAGTCTTGACAGCCACTCTGTGGAAGTAAGATCTGTGCTGAGTGAGATAAAAAGAGGCTTCCCAACCCTGCAGATAAAGATGAGCTGCAACCAGGTTCTACTGTCCCCTCAGCTGCTTTACTTCATGTTTCTTCTAGTAGCCAAAAGACATGTTGCAGTTGAAATTTCAGATGTTGGCAAACATCTAACCCATTTCCTCATGCTAGTCGTCTGCCAGGGAGATGAGCAGTATGCTGTTGCTCCATTGTGCTGATTTGGCTGGGAGAGTAATGTATGAGGGCTAGTTGTTCAACAGACATTTGTCAAGGTCCCAAAGTGTAGGAATTTTCAGAAAATGTGTGATGCACATATGAGTATATATAAATTTAGAGTATAATCTTTGTCATATGCAGCTATACAAGGAATTTTATTCAGTGAAATACCATTAATCTTACTGTTACCAGGACAAAGTACCAATTGTCCTGTTGAATATAATGGTCAAAATTCTTAGCTTTTTTTCTTTAAAAATATAGCCTAGTAAAATATCTCTATCAATAAATAAGTGACTTTATGCTAACATATTATGCAATGAATTAGAAAATATTGTGATTGTGTTACTTTTGTAATTTTTTGAGATCAGAGGGTTGTTTTCCCCTTACAAAGAGTCAATATTTGATTTTACAAATAACCACGAGATTGGAAGAAAAAGTTATGCTATTACAATAAAATAGTAGTCAAGCATTACAAAATGAAGACATTTTGCAATTGTATGGTTGCATTTTATTGTCAGTTAAACTAGCATTTAAGGCTAACAATCTTTCCATTCAAAACAAAGGTTAACTGAGTTCAAGTTGGTGTTTGCAAATAAATTTTTTTCATTCAGAAAATTATTAAACAGAGTTGACCACCTCTATAATGCTTCAGCTCCAAAATGCAAATAAGTGGTCCTCTAGGTATTCCTTGTATATTGTCTCAAAACCTACATCCTTTTCACCTTTTTTATAGTCCCTTTTATGGCTATTAATTTTTAATTCTGGAGACATAGTCACTGTGTTACTGGTTCTCTGGTGGAAGATAAATGTGATTTAGATCCTGTTTTATGTATGCTTGGGGTTGATGGTTCTGATTGTATGTATTCCCCAAGAGAAAAACTGCTGGTTTCCACAACCCCTTGCTAGCTGGTCATAAAAACAGTATTAAATAATGGCAGTAAGCTATGAACCTCCTATAGTGCTCCAATTTTCAATTAAATGATTGCTGATGAAATATGGCTGATGGAAAAACAGATTGAATAGAGAACTCACATGATGTACCCAGTGTATAGACCATACATATTGCTTGGGCCCTTGAGATCTACTTGTGAGAGTACAGAATGTCAACTATTATTTTTCAGCCATAGTCTTGTAACTTACAGCTGTCTAGTATGTCGATGGGAGTGCAGAGGCTACACAAGCTGTGTTCTTTCCAAACTGGATTTCAGATTCCCAAAGAGACCTCAATTTGACACTTAAAATAAACAAACCCTATAAATCAATTACACATAATACTTTGTGTATTCCCCAACAGCCACTTCATATGAGGTTTGTGGAGGAGTAAATAACTTTAAAAGCCTTCAGCTCTTCCATTATTTTTTTATTTTTACTTTTATTTTTTAAATATTTTATTTATTTATTTTTAGACAGAGGGAAAGGGAACAAGAAAGAGTGGGAGAGAAACATCAATGTGTGGTTGCTTCTCATGTGTCCCCTCCTGGGGACCTGGCCTGCAACCCAGGCATGTACCCTGACTGGGAATTGAACTGGTGACTCTTTGGTTCACAGGTCCATGCTCAATCCACTGAGCTACACCAGCCAGGGCTCTTCCATTATTTTTACAAAGAATCTAAAGAAGAGAGCTAGAAGAATTTAACAGTTCCATATTTCATGATACTATGGAGCTCATCTAAGTATGCTGTCTTTCCTTTCTTTCTTTTTCATTATTGTTTTATTACAGTTGTTCCAATTTTCCCCCATTACTCTCCCCTGCCCTGCCCACCCCCCAACTCCCACAGTCAATCCCTATCACATTGTCCATGTCCCTGGGTCATTTGTATATGTTCCTCGACTACAGCCTTCCTCTTCCTTCTTCCCTTACCCCCCTCCATGCTCCCCTCTGGTGTTGTCAGACTGTTCCTTGTTTCCATGCCTCTGGTTCTATTTTGCTCATTTTTTTGTTCATTAGATCCCTCTTATAGGTGAGATCATATGGTATTTGTCTTTCACCACCTGGCTTATTTCACTTAGCATAGTACTCTCCGTTTCCATTCATACTATCATGAAGAGTAGGAGCTCCTTCTTTCTTACTGCCATGTGGAATTCCGTTGTGTAAATGTACCACAGTTCTTCGATCCACTCATTTACTGATGGGTACCTAGTATACTGTCTTAATCACGGGTAATTTTGAGAAGAATGATCCACTCAGTGCTGTTATTATCAGTTTCACAGATTCTGCAGGACTATTAGCTAAAATATACAGGATCTGTTCTAAAGTACTGCAAGGAAACATGATACCTAAGTAGGTATTAGGATCAAATTATGTGTGTGCATGTGTACAACCTGCTGTATCACACACATGTTAAGTCAATAGAGATATTTTGTTTTTCATTTATCTTTTAAAAATCCTTTTAGGGAACTGTTGACAATGTTCCTCACTCTTCTCAAATCCTCACAATTTACTCCTCCCAAAACTATGTTAAATTTTTCTTAGTAGCAGCAAAAATATTCATAAACACCAATCCATATTTAAGAAATAAACGAAGCTAAGTGGTATAATGCTGAGTACTTATTTAGCAGATCCCAAATATGCATTTAGTTTATATCGCTATACCATTAGCCAAATGATGAACATTCACCAGAGGGAGAGGCCTTTTCAGATTCAAATAGCCATTTGCAAAGAATCATCAAAAATTGATCTGTTGCCCTGGCTGGTGTAGCTCAGTGGATTGAGCGCGGGCCTGCGAACCAGACAATCGCGGTTCGATTCCCAGTCAGGGCACATGCCTGGGTTGCAGACCAGTTCCCTGCAGGCCAGTTCCCAGCAGGGGACGCACAAAAGGCAACCATACATTGATGTTTCTCTCCCTCTCTCCTTCCCTTCCCCTCTGAAGATAAATAAATAAAATATTTAAAAAAAAAGAAAATCCTTTAAAAAAATTGATCTGTTTAGGACTGCAGCACATTAATTGAATGTGAGATTCAGTTATGAGAAGGAAAAATGTGCTTTTACTAACTGTATATTATCCTATATGAAGAGAGGGAGGGAAGGAGGGAGAGATAGAGATAGATAGAGAAAGAGATAGAAGATAGATGATAGATAGATAGATAGATAGATAGATAGATAGATAGATAGATAAAGAAACTTTTAAAATTTTATGGTGAGGTGAAAGAGAGCTGGATTGGGATTGGAAGTGGTGTCCAAACTTGGTTCTGACATTTTTTGGTTCCATTTACTATTTGTGTCACCTTGGGAGCACCAGTTCACTTTTCTGAATGTCAGCTTACTCCAGTGAAAACAGGAATGATAGGTCAATTTGGTGTGTTAATTCAGTTTCTTTTTCTATTATGTCTGCTGGGTGAGAAGTGAAAAACCTTGTTTTCTCACTTTAGTCAAATTCTATTTGTGGTATGGTTGTCCTAACTAATCTGCTAAAGATATGGTAGTTTTAGATATTAGTCACACCTTCTTTAAACCGGTGTTTTTCAGACTTCAGTGTCCATACAAAGCACTGAGATCTGGTTGAAATGCAGATCTGGAATGAAGCCTGAGGTTCCACTTGTCTAACCAGCTCCCAGGTAACCTTTCTTGTTCCTTGATAACATTAGGGGCCACTTCAACACTTGCACATACTGAGCGCATGTTATTTATTGGATCAGCCACAGTGTTGTAAGTGCTGCTGCTGATGTCATTCGTGTTTTTGCCATGGTGACAAATACATCCTCTGGGAATAATTGCAGCCAACAAAGAGGACTGTAAACTGAATGACAGGGTGAGGTGAGCAGGGGGGAGAGTGATCTGTGGAAGAATCTGCTGCTTCTCCTCCTTCTCCTGGCTGTCACTCATGATGAATGGCTCTATGCAGAAAGGTTGGACTCAAGTGCAGTGGTGACTTGCAATTAAACTCCTCATACATCCTTTGCCATGCCCTTCATTAGCATACTGTCCATAATATGTACCATAAATATATTCTATAATATATACCACATCAAGGTGGAGACAAACTTTTATTTTGACGGCTTGTTACAAATGTGAGCTTATCTCCCTTATCAGGGCATTTAATTTGATATGTTAAAGCACAAGTTCTGTTTTCAGGACATCAAATTGAAACAATATGAGAAATATAGACACCGAGTTAAAATGAAAAGTACAAAGACCAGCCTAACTTTGCTAAAGTCATTTATTCACCACAGTCTCCATCGTTTTTAACAATTGACTCACCGAATGAATATTTATTGAGTGCATATAACATGCTAGATGTTGTTCTAGGATCTAGGATAAAGTAGTGAGCAAAACAAACTCCCTGCCCTGATATAACTTACTGTTTGTACAAACAAATAAACATGGAACATGTCAGGTAGGGATACATGGTACAGAAAGGAGAAAAAAGATGAAACAAAGTAAGAAAGAAAGGGAAAGCAGATGAGGGAGTTCTATTTTATATGGGGGGCTGGGAGCAGTGGTGGTAGGGGGCAGAGAAGACCTCAAGGAAGTGAGAATAAGATGCACGGATACGTAGCTGAAGAGATAATCAGGCAGCAAGAAAAAGAGGAAGGAAGAGGAACAAAACTTTTGCCTGAGCAACTGCAAGGATCATGTTGCCTTTTTAATGAGGACCATATGTAAGCATAAAGGACCAAGTATTAAAATATTCTGGGCACCCTTCTTCTAAATTCGATGTTAAATTCAATTTTAAACTGATGGGGTAAATAGAGAAAAATGAGCATTGTTGTATGCAAAGATTGATAATAACCCTTTAAAAATATATGGTAATTATTTTTAGAACTTTAATTATATAACGACTTTTTACATAACTGATATTTTTCTTTTAAATACACATTTTAAAGTTTAATTTGTATATATTCCTATAATATAATAATTTTTAAAAAAATTAGTGCTGTGTACTTTATAAGAACTGTTAGCAAGAAATAATACATCAGCTAGTCAAATCAGTGCATCAAAAGTCAAAAAGAAAGATCATATCTATAGATTTAGGAAAAACTTCTGATAAAATTTGACACTAAGGAACTTCTGCTTGCAGGAGTGTAGAGTGAACATTTTCCCTATTCTTTCTGAGCATGATTTAAAAACCTGGACATTATATATTAAACAAATGTAAGAAGACTCTAAAAAACAGAGAAGAAGGCAGACCAGCTAGGGATCTTGGGACCCACGACATGATGTAATGATGAATTTGTGTTTGCTTTTTGTTGTTTTGCTTTTTTAATCACATACATTCCAGGTTTAGAGCTGAAGAACATAGTAAACCAGTAAACTCCAATGGAGACAGATAAAAAAAAGGCACCAAAAAGGCCTGCTCTTTCTACCCAAAAGACCAGGAAAAGAGAAGTCTTGAAAGACAAAAATCTTTTAGTCAATAACCACTGCAACTAAGCATCACAGAGAACACAGTGACCAATTCCTATCCCAACCAGCAAAGACTTGTGAGACTAATACAGGCACCTGAACCCACTGCCATGGTGGTATCAAAGAAGACCAAACAGGGAGCAGGCACTTTTCATCCCCACTGCTGCTAACAAGGCCTTCCCCACACCTCTCCTGTGTCAGTGGAGACCAAGTGGGGAGCCTGGGCTTCTACTCCTTCCCCTGCCATGAGTTTTTTCTCTTCCCAATGGGGTGATGTCAGAAAGTGGGGACTTCCACCATTGCCCAGTGGTACCAAGTGCACCCCCACAGTGGCCTCATGAGCTGGAACTCCTATTCTCTCCCAGTAGTAACAACAAATCTTTCCAGCTCAGGCATCACCTGAGGCTGAATGGAACCAGACTTCTACCTTTACCTCACAGCGATGAGACAATATACCTCTCCCCTCTGATGGAGTAGTGTCAAAGAAAGTCAACTATAACAAATGGTATATATAAGATCCAGAGTCTTATAACATAATATAAAAATGTCCAGGTTTCAACTCAATATCACTTATCATACCCAAACCAAGAAAACCACAAACTATGAAAAGATGACCTACAGATGCCAACAGAGATAGAATTACCTGCCAAATATTTTAAAGTGGATGTGATAAAAATGCTTCAACAAGCAATTATAAACATGCCTGAAACAAAAGAAAAATAGAAAGCTTCAGCAAAGAAATAGAAGACATAAAGAAGAACCAAGTGGAAATTTTAGCAATGAAAACACAGTAACTGAAAAGCCCAGTGGATGGGCTTTGTAGCAGAATGTAGGAGGCACAGGGGGAAAAATCAGCCAACTGCAAGGAAGAACAATAGAAATTGCCCTGAAGAATAAAGAGAATATAGAATGTGGAAAAAGAAAAAGAAGAGCCCTAGAAACCTGTGGGACTAAAACAAAAGATCTAATATCATGTCATCAGAGTCCTGAAGAAGAGGGAGAAAGAAGAAAGGGCTGAAGAAGTACCTAAAGAAATAATAGCTGAAAACTTCACAAATTTGGCAAGGGATGTAAACCTTCAGGTTCAAGAATGTAAGTGAAGGCCAAACAGGGTAAACCCGTACCAAGACACATCATGATTAAACTTCTGAAAACTAATGATAAAAAAGAAAATCTTAAAAGCATCCAGAAATAACAACTCCATCCCTACAGTGGACAAACAAAATTGTAGCATATTTCTCATCAGAAACTATGTAGGTTAGAAGAGAGTGTTCTAATATTTTTCAAGGCTGAAAGAGGAAAAAAAACTGTCAATCCAGAAACCTATAATCAAAAGAAATTCTGTAAAGAAAGAAATTTTAAAAAGTCAAAGAACCTCTGGGCACCAGTAAGGGGTAGGGGGAAGAGGCTGAGAAAAAGCTATTTGAGAAGAATAAAACCAGGTTTTGAACCCAGAGGGGTTGATCCCAGAGTATCTGTTTTTTAATGATTTTTAAAACAATGTTTAATTACAAAAGGATTCTGCAACTAGTTGTAAAGAAAAACAAGATATTTGTTAATTGATATGACTATTCCCAGATATACCCTAAGTGAAAAAAGAAAGGAGTTAAAAATGCATTTATTTTGTGACATATTATATAAAATGAAAGTCCAGTATATTTTCCTAGTTTTAAAAAAAAGAAAGAAAAAATATAAAGCAAATTAATGAAATTGGTTACCTATATATTATAAGTGGAAGTGGACTAAAATAAATAGCGATAGGAGAAAGAGTTCTTTTTGACTTTTGACCCATGTAAATGGTCTAGATATTATTTTTAAAGCAAATTGAATTAAAAAAATATGTAAAAAGAAGTAACCGGCATTGAAAATGGAGGTGGGCCGTAAATGAAATTAATAACCAAACAGAAGAAAGGATTAATTCAAGCAAATTTTATATAGAAAACTCTAGCTGAAAATTTTTAGTGAAATATGTTCTAAGAGCAAAAATAATTACAAAGAAATCTTGTACTTGATTCAGTTGTTGTATCGGTAGAATCGTTCTGAAACTTTTGTGTATGTATAAGATACAGCAAATGAATAAATGTTATAGGGAACTACTGTGACAGATACAAATATGGAATAGGGGAATATGAGGGACCCTGTAATGTTGGATTGGAATTGGTGGTGTCAGTATAAACTGAGTTGCAGTAGTAATAAGCACACCTAGTAATAAGAACCTGGCTTCTAAACACCTTCCTCATAAGGGAACCAGAGCTCCTTAGGGAAATGGTCAATTCTTGATCTGGATGAGCCTGGAACATCTTTTTTTTTTTTTAACTTTGTATCACTTTAATTTCTACATGATACTCAAGAGGAAAACAAAAACAAACATAAAAGGAAATAAATGTTAGTGCTCACACTTAAACTTTGGAGAAAAAAATTTACCTATGATTAAATGAAGTTCAAGTAATGATTACCAAAACCAAGACAAAAGGTGTGCTGATCTATTTACAACATTTGATTTATTTAAGTTACATGTATTTTATGTTTTATGAAGATTTAAGTATTTTTGTTGTATTCATTATCCATTAACATTTAGTTCCCTTACCCCGCTCTCTCCCCTGCTGCAGTCACCACACTGTGGCCCATGTCCATGAGTCCCTTTTCCTTTGTGCTCAGTCCCTCCTGGAACATCTTTCACCAAAAAGGAGGAAGGCACACAAAGAGATAGTGGGACAAGCAAAGAGAATGCAGAAGCCATTGGTCAAATTTGAGATGATTTGAGCATCAAAATCAATAATTGAAAAAATAATCTGTTATATGATCCAGTAATGCCCACTTTGGATATATGAAGCTTTGGGGAATACATACAAAGGAAGTAAAATTACCTTGAAGAGATATCTGCACCCCCGTGTTTGTGCGACATTATTCACAATAGCCAAGGTATAGAAACAATCTAAGTGCCCATCAGTGATGAATGAACAAAAAAATGAGGTATATATACATGATAGAATATCACTTGGTGTTAATAAAGATGAAAATTCTGTTATTTGCAACAACATAGACAAAACTGGAGGGTATTTTGCTAGAAATAAGCCAGATAAAGAAAGACAAATATTGCATGGCATCACTTATGTGGAATCTAAAAAATTAAAAGACAAGCTCATAGAAGCAAAGAATAGAAAAGTGGTTTTCAAAGGCTAGGGTTTGGACAAGTAGAGAGAGGTTGGTAAAAGGGTACACACTTCCAGTTTTAAGATGAACAAGTTCTGAGGATCTAAAGTATAATATTACTATAGTTGATAACACTGAATTGTATAATTGAAATTTGCTAACAAAGTGAAATGTAAATGTTCACACACATACCCCTAATATATGTGAGTTGATAAACATGTTAATGAAATCAGTGTAGGGAGTTCTTTCACAATGTATATGTATTTTAAGTCATCACATTGTACACTTAAAATATCTTACAATTATATTTGTTAATTATATCTCAAAAAAGTAAAAAAGAAAAAGAATCTCTTATTCTATTAGGACAGGCACAGAGGAGAGGCAGGAGGTAAACAACTTCTTTACAGAAGTATGCCAACTAGCAAATGTGGAAAGAAATGCGGAATTAACAAACCACCATTATACAACCCCCCACATAATAACTAAGTCAGTTAAGGATTGTGAATGAATGCTAAAACAATTTGGTGAAAAGTTATAAGGGAATAGGACATCCACAGAGTCTCAAAGTATCACCCTACAGAGACCTTATTAATTATAAAGAAGAAGATATATAATATATATAATATATTATATAGTATATATAATGTATTATATAGTATATATATTATATATCTTCCCATATATATGGAAAAAATATAATGCTGGTCATCTTAACCAAATAATCAAAGTTGGCATTATCAATGATGGGACAAACTGGCATTATGTGTCTCCTTGTATGATATAATGAAAAATGCATAATATCCTATGTTCTACTCTTACCAAAAATGTTTGACCCTAGTTACTCTTGATTAAGAGAAACTAATTTTACAAATCCATCTTGTAGGAAATTCTTTCTACAAGACAACTGCTATGAACTCTTCAAAAATATCAATACTATGAAAGGCAAAAAGGGCAGATGCTTATTGCAATGGATTAGAAGAAGATTAATGAGCCCTGGCTGGTATGGCTCAGTGGATTGAGCCCCGGCCTGCAAACCAAAGGGTCTCTGGTTTGATTCCCAATCAGGGCACATGCCTGGGTTGCAGGCCAGGTCCCCAGTAGGGGACGTGTGAAAGGCAAGCACACACTGATGTTTCTCTCCCTGTGTTTCTCCTTCCTTTCCCCTCTCTCTAAAAATAAATAAAATCTTTTAAAATAAATAAATAAATAAAAGAAGACTAATGAAACATGACAATGAAATGCTATGTGTAGTCCTTGATTAGATACTCTATTTTTAAAGCCCTATGATTTATACTTTATATTAGGTAATATTACTGTATCAATCTTAAATATTTTGGGAGTGATAATGTTATAGCGATTAGGAAGAAGAACCCATGCTGAATTATCTGGTATGAATGATAAGGTATTTGCAAGTAACTTTCAAGTGATTGAAGAAAAGATGGAGTGCATGCAAATGTGGTAAAATATTAACAGCTGATGAAAATGGGTGAAGGGCATAGAAGCATCCTCTATATACCAAACAAATCCAAAACTTGGTGGCTAAAGAAAAACTCCATTATATTTTAACCATTTTGTGAATCGAGAGTTTGGAAAGGGCCCTAACGTATGATTGTTCTGCTCTATGAGGCATTACCTGTGTCATTTTGTGGCTTTCAGCTGTTTGGATGGGCCATTACATAGAGTCCAAACCTTGATGGGGATAAATGAAAAGCTGGATTAGGCTGGGATCCTCTCCCTCTCCACGTCACATTGAGGCCTCTACACCAGGGTAGTTGAATTTACCTGGTTCAAGAAACCACACCTTAAGAGCCAGTCCACCAAAAGATAGGTCCAGAACTGGCACGGGGTTCCTTCCACAATTTTTTTATTGCTTAAAGAAGTTACAGGTTCAAAGGAAGGGGAAAGAGACTCTGTCTCAGTGAGAAGAGTATGAAACATTTTATGTCCTTTCTTGTTTTTCACAATAGGTTTCTGTAGTTTTGAATATTTTCAAAATCAAAAATTGGGATGGGGTGGGAAATCTTTAATATATTTGGCATATTTTTGCAAGTATGTCTACACCCTAAACTCCTGAAAGTAGAATGATTTTTTATTTTGACAGATATTTCCAAGTTGCTAACTGTCTAAAAAGAGTGAACCCATGTATTTGCCCAGCAAAATATTATGAGTGACTGTATTCTTTATACATCATGGTAGTTTTAAAAAAGATTTATGATTTGACAAAAGATGGAGTCTGATTCTCCCATTGAATGTGGTCAGACTTAGTGACTCCTTTCTAAAGAACAGACTCTAGCACTGGTGGTGTGCTTTTCAAGGGTAGGTCCCAAAAGGAAATGCAGCACCCACCTGGATCTTTCTCCCTGGGACATGCACTTTGGGAGTCTTGAACTGACATGTAAGAACTGCGGGTAAGGGAGTAACCAACTTTGTAGAGAGCCAACCCCCGACACCATTATACCAGACTAAAAAAAACACCAAAAAAGTATAATATATAATAAATAAGTATATTCAAATACATCATTACTTTAACATAAAAATAGGAAAAATGGATATTTATTTGAAATTATATATTTTGTATTATTCATTTTTTGTGAAATGAATGCTATTATTTAAACAAAACAATAATAAGCCTAGTTAACAGTAGCAATTAGAATTGATTAATAGTAGGATTAATTAAGTAAGTAACAAGTGAGAAAAATATAACAGTATTTTATGCTGTTTCTGTCTTTTGGCACAGTGATTTATTTGATTTTTTTAATATATAATTAATTTTATTTAGTTATTTTTCAAGTACAGTTTTTTGTCTATTTCTCCCATCCCAGCCTCTCCCGCCCCTTGCTCCCTACCTCCCTCCCATTTCCACTCCCCTTAGTTCTCGTCCCTGTGTCCTTCCTATTTGTTCCCCCAAATCCCTCCCCCTTTTTTCCCTTAACTATTTGATTTTTTTTTAAACTATTGTTTTTTTAGACTTTTCAGGTTATATTTTTGTACATTCTTAAGATATATAAATGTAAGAATTTTTTAAAAGATTTTATTTGTTTAATTTTAGAGAGGGGAAGGGAGGGAGAAAAAGGGGAGAAACATCAGAGTGTGGTGGCCTCTCACACGCCCCCTACTGGGGACCTGGCCCACATCCCAGGCATGTGCCCTGACTGGGAACCCAACTGGCAACCCTTTGGTTCACAGGCGGCCACTCAATCCACTGAGCCACACCAGCCAGTACTAAATGTAAGAACTTTAAAAATGGGAACACAAATACAATAGGAATAATAAAACAGATACTATCTTTAGTTAAATTTTTTAAAAAAGATACATTTCTTTCTGTTCTATAATACCATAGGATATTTTTACTCTTTCTGTTTTCTTTTCCAAAAGTATTATTGGAAAAAGAAGTACCTGCAGCCTGTTGGATGCCCTTTATGTCCTTTTTGAGGTGGCAAAATTGAATATAGTCGAAAGTATGGTACACTTGGACTTGTAGTTTTGCTCTTATCAAGCCTATATTACACCAATGCCAATATCAGTTGAATGGGATGTCATTCAAGCTAAATGTTCTCCCAACAAAGGCATTTGAGCATGAAATACTTAGTATTTTACTTACTGGCAACAGCAGGATTTAGACTTGTAGCTTCTAATAATGCCCGTTTACTGTTCACCTATAGGCTTGTTCTGGGGACCAGGTAGCTCATTGTCAGTCAGGTGTTTTCCATCTATAAGTCAGGTGTTTTCCTCATTATATGCTATCCACATCTAAATTGTCTGTCATTTTCAAATGCTCTGAAGCACATTATGTGTCATCATTAATTAAGCCCTTTTTTCTTAGGACAAATGGTTTTAAAGCACAAAGCTAATTCGAACTTGAGAAATAGAAGACACCAAATAAGTTACAGTTTTAGTAAAGATATTGAAAAGATCCTCTTTCATTTGGCCTTTTTCTGGTGGCATTTTTTTCTTTTCTTTCCTTATTCTATAAAAAGAATTTATTTCACTGTACCACTTTTGCTACAGCCTACACAATATCAAAGAATAAAGTGCTCAATCAGTTCATTCTCTACCAGGCTCTTTAAGATCTCAGCAGAGATAATGAACCCAGTTTGGGGAGGGTTTGGCTTGATGTTCTGGCTGGTATTACCTGCAGTCACTGAATGGCAACTAAATCCCTGTTTTACAACAATCCTTTATTCAGTGTTCATTCTCAGTGTGTTTCCAGTGTAGATCAGGACATGCTGCATATGTCACATTTTGAAAACGTGTTTGATGCCAGGCCAGCACCAATGACAGTCATTGTGGGCATGTGCCTCAGGAAGCTGCTGGCTTTTCCCATTTCTATAAAGTCGAAAATCTCATTATGTGACAAAAATGGAAAGTGACCAAAAGTTTTTGTTATGAAAACTTCAATATAACAGGTAAACACATCGCACCTCTTTTTAGCAGTGTTGGGTCAAAGTGTGCAGGACATTTAGCAAACGAGATTGATGCATTTTCTTTGGTAAAAGTTAATAGATTGAGCGACATTTGCCAAAATATGACATTTGCACTGACTACCAAGTATAAAGACACATGAGTAAAGTCTAGTTTGTGTTTAGAGAAGATACAAGCAGTCTTTTTCTTAATGTTCCTTTTAATTTTATTAAAAACTTTGTAGAATTGAAAAACACAATTTGAAACTCCATTTTCTTTTTACATCAAAGTATCAGAAAAAAAAAACAACTGCGTAGTCCTTGCTTCCCTGCAGGGATGTTTCTCCTTCCTTCCCTTCCCCTCTAAAGATAAATAAATAAAATCTTTAAAAAAAAAAAGTATCAGAGAGCTAGAAGGAACATGTTTTCGTTGATTCAACATGTTCATCTAGAATTTATAGTGATATTAGAAATTAGGTAACGATTTTGATTTTCTTAAATTTATATTCGCCTAGCCCACTGTCTCAATATTGTTTACTAATACATATTTTGCCAACTGTGGTGTCTTTGTACTCTGTCAACCAAGCTAAAACTGAATTGTTGCTTACCAGTAACCTTTTCCTCAACAAAAGAGTTACCTTTTTAAGACCTTCAGTTTTTAAGCTTTAAAGATTTAGACTACATAGCATCAAATCGGAAGCTCGTGAAGCACATAGAACTTTGCCATGTTTCCTTGCCTTTGACACTTTAGCTATTCAGTACTTACTAGCTACTTACAAAGGACTTGTCGAAGAAACACAGGCATACCTCATTTTATTGTGCTTTACAGAAATTGCTTTTTTATTTTTTAACAAATTGAGGCAAGATCTTCCACCAGCAAAAAGATTGTGACTCACTGAAGGCTCAGATGATGATTAGCGTTTTAAGGTATGTACATTGCTTTTTAGACATAATATATTGCATACTTAATAGACTATATTGTAGTATAAACATAACTTTTTAAAATATAACTTTTATATGCACTGGGAAACTCCAAAATTTGTGTGACTCGTTTTATTGCAGTATTCACTTTATTGATGTGGTCTGGAACTGAATCTATAATATCTCCAGGTTATATCTGTAAAAGGATTTGAACAAACCAGGTCAGTTGTAACACAGTCTGCTCTGTAGTAGAGGCTCATATTTCATTTGTTCACTTGCATTTTGAGGAAAGATTTGATGTGTAGAGAAGTTGAAAATGATGTTGACTGAGAAATTCTGGTTTATCTCTGGCATTTGATTTTCTATTTCCCCTTTGTTTTGCATCATTATAGACACACCTAAGTTAGAGCTGGCTTGTTCACAAATGACAATCAAAAATCTGAGATTAAAGCATTAAATTTATTTCCAAGGCAAGTAGTTTATTGTCAGTAAGAGGAGATAGCTGTTGATGTGTTGGTTCAAGTGATGTAATTGTCACTCTCATCAAAGGAATTGCCTCTCATTAGATTTAGCATCATTCTTGAATAAGACATCATAAATATGATATAGGATTCATTTCAAAAGATCAGACCTATTAAATCAGTACTGGAGACTGCAAGAAGATATAATTTTTAAGTACATTAAACACTCTTAAACACATGACCCTCCTACTCACAGATACTTCTGAGAAAATGTAATTAAAAGATAGTCTGTTTTGTGGTATTTTTTAAAAGAAAAACTCATCAGATCTGTACAACATTAGAATATTGCATACCACGAGTGTTATTCTGCTGAATTCAACAATAAGTGCATAGTACTTATCTCTGCTTATAATGGAGAACCTGAAATGTGTGAAGACATGCTTCAAATGATGAAGAAAATGTAAATGCATCTAGTTTAAGGGGAAATAGACTATCAGCTAATTGCTTCAAGAATTGAGTGATTTGGAAGACCTCAGGAGAGGGTTCATTTCTCTGATTTGCATACACTTTGCTTATGCTACCTGGCTTACTATAAATGCTTTGCTGATGTGTGTGTGGAGTGTTCCTCATCAACACCAGAGACTGAGAAGGATCCAGTGGCTCTGGGGACCAGAGAGCTTCTTCCTGCTAAAGAAGCCGCCCTTCACTGATATCCAGCCCTTAGGAGAGCAGACTTCATGTTTGATAAATGATCTGGTTTCCTTACAATCCACTGTTACTATTATTTTTGCCCAAAGTTAATTGGCTTAATTTTCATGATGAGTCGAGTGAGTTTATTAGTTAATATAGCACTTTATATGCTCATAGAGACTTTCATGTAGAAAGGGATAGAAAAAGAAGTAATATTTTTATTCTTATTTCCTTCTGGAGCTTTCAACACCTGATAGTGTAAATAATTGAGGACTCTTAAAAGCACAAAAATCTAATGCAAAGATGGCTTTCTCTTGCACAGGTGGAGAATACGAACTCCCTTGGTGGAGATGAATGGGCCTAGAAAGGAAAGGGTGAGAGAGAAACAGGACAAAAAGGAGGGTGGAAATGGTGAAAATCGTATATTTGTCAAGAATTAGGGCAAAGAAATGCAGAGAAAAAATAAAATAAAAATAGAGAAACAATGAAAAGAAGAGGGAATAAAATGGGGACAGAAATTGAAGAAAACTGAAAAGAGAAAAGTAAATAGAAGAGAGGAAAGGGTACAAAGGAAGAAGAGAACTAAAGAAGAAGAACTATGTAACTTGTACCATAACATAGTCTGGTCTGGATTGTACATTCTATTATACCACTGGAAAAAACCCAACAACAAAAACCTCCATATTCACCACGATTTATAATACATAGATTACAATGAAAAATTTGACCTTGCATCCTAACACATGATGTTTTGAACTTCATTACCCCGGGTCTTCCATACTGAGTACTGCAGCTATGCTTGAGAGAATTAAAGTGGCCCTTTTCATTGCAGATGAAAACTTTTATTAAAGCAAAGCCTCAAAGTAGCAGCTCCTAGATATACACAAAGATAATCAAAATGTTAGGATTTTTCATTTATGTTGAGTACACAATTATGATTTGAAACAGTATAAAGGGTTGAAAAGCATGTCAAAGATAAAATGCACTTTAAAAATTAAAGGATTCAGAAGGTTAACTTTCAGAGAAATCTGTTAAATATGAATGTAAAAATGAATAAAATATAAGGTCATAGGCAAATGATCCTGTTTTCATGAACCTTGATCATATAATAAAAGTTACATTTGTTACTGAAATGTGAATGAAGATGGAATTCAAGATAAGGTATTAATCATAATTAGAATGACTATGACAGGTCTGTGGTGACAAATACTTAACAAGTAGTAAGAATGCTTATTCATAACAAACCTCTTAATTTATTAAATTTTTCATTAAAAGGGCAACCTCTTAATAAATTCAACATAAAGTTGGTATAACATGCTATTTGCATTTTCTCTCTTTTTATTTCCATTTTAGGGGTGTATTGTTAATAAATTGAGATAAATCATTTAAAACATATAATTACTTGGATATGGACGCATAGTAATTCCCTAAGCAATTGCATGGTTATAAGTTGTCAGTGTGCATATTAATTCATCATACCCACCAGCCTCATCTTCATTGATTTGCTACTAGCTGTTAAAAAGACAGATTAAGACGCACATGCTGCCCTTCTCTGAAAGTTTCATTGAGGCACAAGGAGGGCAGACACTGCTTTGCAATTAGAATCCTGCTGTTTGCTGAGACTTGACAATGACTAATTACAGTCCTAAATGACTTAATATGTTTGAATGCATTATTATTTATAAATACATTTTAAGATCTGCATAAAATAATCATCTCTGGTTTAAATATAAAAGACTACTTTCTGTGCAGAGGGCAAAGACCTGTTGAACACCTGAGGTCAGATCAAAAAAGATTGTTTTAATGTTAAGGTTAGAGTTTGCTTAGGCAACTATTACTTTATGAAAAGAAAAAAAAAAGAGTGAGTTGCTTATGATAATAAAATTGTAAGAGAAGAAATGTTAGGTTTAATCTTAGTTTTATTGTCTGTAAAACTCATCGCCATAGGGTTTTTAGAGAGGTTCACCATTCTTAAAATATTTAATTAACTCTTTAAGGTTGTGAGAATTAAACAGTAGTTAAAATGTGTGCAGCACTTTGACCAGGGGCTGGGATAGATAGAGTAATCATTCAATACATTGTAGTTTTAATTATGATTCTATACCTGAGTGACGACAGCAGTCATTAACTACTTGGTAGGTCCTGACAGTGTGGAGCTGGAGTAAAATTTGTGGATGGATAACTGATTTTTTAATTTCTTTTTAACATTTTAGGGAATTCATTTGATTACCAGTCATTCATTGATCTGCTTCTATGAGTCAAGCATTGTGACAGGCAGGCCAGGGAACTAAGAGGACCAGTACTCGAGGACCAGTATGCACAAATCACTGGATTGGGTTCCACTGCAGTGCAAGTCAAATAGATGATGAAACAGAGCAAAGTGGAGTTATGAGTTGTTTTATAAATAAACTACTTTTGAACTTAAAATATTTCAAATACATGTGAGTAGAGAAGCAATTACACTGAAAACCTCATTTGCACATCAAGATTTAGCAAATGTTAACTTTTCCTGTTTTTCATTCACTTCTGTAGCAAACAGACCTAACGTGCTCCCCAGCGATTTTTTCCCCCAACAGATTAGTTATTTTATTTTTTGATTTAAACTTTACTGTATTTTTGTTGTTGTTGGTCTCCACTGATTTCCCACCTCCTGGTTTCCATGCCATTGTGCAACCGCCTCCCTTGAGTGTGGGCAGACTCTATGACTTGCTTTAATAAATAGGATATGACAATGGTGATGGACTTTCACAACTATGATTATGTTTCTTCATGTCAGGCTCCATCCTAACTGACTGAAGTGAACAATTTTTCTTCCTGGCTTAATGAAGTAAGCAGTCACATCCAGGAAGCCCATGTGGCAGGGACCTTCATTCAGCCTGTAGGATCTGAGAGGAACCACAAGCCAACAGATAGAACAAGGTTGGGGCCCCCAGTCATTCAGCCACTAGAAAACAAATTCTGGTACCACATGAATGAGGATGGAAACAGATTCTTCCCAGTGGAGCTCAAAATGAGAGCACAGCCCATTGACACCTTGATTGCAGTCTTGTTAAACCAAAAACAGAGGACCCAACTAAGCCATGTACATACTTCTGACCTGTGGAAATTGTGCCTTTATAAATATGCTACCTTAAGTCATTAAGTTTGTGGTCAATTTGTTACATAACAATAGAAAATGAATACAACTTCTAATGATAGCACAAATGCATGAAGAAACAAAGTGGCTCTTAATGTGGCTACACATTGGAAAAAAAACAGAACTCCAAAAAAATGTTATTTGGTACATTATTTTTATCTTTAAAAGGGGAAGGATTTTAATGAACCTCAGATACATTTATCAGTATGAGAAAAGACCCAATACTTCCCCAACGATTCATTCAAGTGTTTAATGTGTCTTGCTGGCATACATTGTCATAATCTATAGAATTATGGTAAAACTTATTCATTATATTCCAGGATTTTTAAAAAGTATTTATTTATTTAATGTTTTATTATTTATGCTGTTGCCGTTGTTGTCCCATTTTTCCCCCTTCTCTCTCTCCTCTGCCCAGCCTGCCCCTCACTTCCACAGCCAAGTGCCACACCATTGTCTATTTCCATAGGTCCTTCATGTATGTTCTTTGACTAATCCCTTCACCTTCTTTCAAATAATCCCTACCCCTCCTATCCCCTCTTACCACTGTCAGTATATTCCATGATTCCATGCCTCTGCTTCTATTTTGTGCATTAGTTAATTTTGTTCATTAGATTCCTCTTATAAGAGAGATCATATGCTATTAGTCTTTCACTGATTGGTTTATTTCATTTAGCATAAATAATCTCCAGTTCTACCCATGCTGTAGCAAAAAGTAGGAAGTCCTTTTTTTGCTTCATAGTATTTCATTATGTAAACATACCACAGTTTTTTAATCTACTCATTTACTGATGGGCACTTGGCTATTTCAAAATCTTGGCTATTGTAAATTCTGCTGCAATGAAAAAACCATTTAAATAGCTATTTTCTAGTCTATAAACTTCATATTCTGGAGTTATTATCAATCATTTTGGCCTCTAGGATTAAGAATTAAGATTATTTTAATATTTTATGCTCCTTTTCTTTTATGCTTTTCCCCATTCTTCTCTGGAACTGTGTATACTGGGTATATTCTCTTTGCTCTTCCAGATTCACTCTTCATCCTTCTCCATTCTACTGTTTTGAGCCCTAGGAATTGACTTGTATGGACCAGTGGTGGCCTTTTCCAATAATAACCATTTTAATTTCTTTAACTCTTTCTTCTAATACTTTAGTCTTTAGGTACTGTCTATTGATATCCTTAAAATTTTGATTCTCTTATATGTCACTGCCACACACACACATATACTTTTATTCCCCTACCCAAACAAATTATATATATAACCCTGTTTTTATTAGATAAGTATTCAGTGTTTACATGATCATTACTATGTAAATATTATTCACAGTGAAGCACATCAAATACTTTGATTACTTTTCCTACTTTGCATACCTTTCCCCCTAGACTTAATGATTACATTATTTTAGTCCATATTTTATTCATTGCTATGAATCAAGCATCGATTTATCTCTAAATACTCTAAAGCAAGAAAAAACATTTTGGTTATGTTCAAATATATCAGACCTACATAGTTTATAGTCTTTATTTCCAGGATATGTCCCTCCTGGAGGTAACTTTCCTCCTGCTCTACTCGGGACTGCTTTCTAGGCTTGCTGCAGACTTGATATCCTGGGAGTCTTCTTTCACCATCATCTCGGGATTTCTTTTACCCTTCTATGTCTTGTATCACCCATTTTTTGGATCCCATACCTTTTCTTCAGTTTTCTTTCTTGTTTTAGTGTTTCTTTCTTGTTTAGCTCTTATAATACACATTATAAGAGCTTTCTGAAAATGGGTATATGAGAATAAATTTGGAAGACAGTAAATGTCTGCAACCCTCTTATCTGATGGGTAGATTTTCTGGTTATAGAAATCTGAATTAGAAATCTTTTTTCTTCAGAATTTTTAAGACATTCCTTTACCATCTTCCAGTTTCCAGTGTTGTGGTCATGAAATTCAACGCCATTCTAATTCTTGAGCTTTGCAAGGTGTTTTTGTTTGTTTACTTTCAAAAGCTTCCAGGATCTTTTCTTTCTCCAATGTACTGAAATTTTTTAATCATGTCCTTGAAGGGTCTTTCTTCATTTTGCTGTGCTGAACCTTTAATAGACTTTTGAATCAGGGCTTATGTTTTTCAGTTCTAGTGATTTAGAAAATATATTTCTTCAGTGATTTTATCCCATCTCCTTTTTTTGTTCTTTCAAGAAGTTCTTTAAAATTGTTTAAGTATTGTACTGTATGGACTTATGCTCTTTATTTTTCCTTTTATCTCTATATTCTACTGCCTAAAATATTTTCTCAGCTTTATCTTAAAGCTCTTTTATTAAGTTTTAATCCATTCTATCCTTTTAATGCTTAATATTCTTGTTCACAGAATGTTTTCTCTTTATAGCCTACTGCATTATTTTACAGACAGTATATATATTCTGTTTCCATGAGAAAAATAATTATGTGTTTCTTTGAGTGCTTTTTCTACCAAGACATTTTTTATGTTCTCTGGATTCCTTTTATTTTATTTTTATTTTGGTCTTCAGCTTTCACATTTGAAGCTTTCCTCAAATGTTCAATGATCCCTACTGTCCAGAATGAGGCTTTAAAATTCTAATTGTAATCCCTGTGTGCATGGGTAGAGCTTGTCAATTACGAGTTTCACTGTCTAGAGATCAGGGTTTGCGTAAATTTGGGCACTCCCAAATAGCAATATGTGTAAGTTTTCTTTTGGTCAAGTTTTTTCCTGAGAAAAAAACTCTTCAATTCAGCATTCTGCATTGGGGTATGTACACAGGTCAATCATAGGAGATTAGGGCTTTTATTGTTTTCTAGTTCACATTTCTCTCAATCCCTCTATTTTTATTATAACACCTCATTCTTGCCCACAGTTGACCTCGATGCTTCTATACCCAGAGCTTTTCTGGCACAAACTCTTTATACAACATGCTGTCTTCTGTTAGTGTGATGGAGGAGCAGTGGCCTGCTACGTGGAGCAGGCAAAAGATGTGGTGAGTGAAAGGAAAGGCATCTAAATCAGTCCTGTTGAATAGAAGATATTTGTACCACAAATGAGAGCCTCATATGTGGTTTCAAATGTTCTGGCTATATTTTTTAAAGTTTTAAAATAAAATAAATTAATTTCATCAATATATTTTATTTAACCTAATAAAACTATCATTTAAATACATAATCAATATAAAATATTAATTACATATTCAACCTTCTCTTTTTTATATATTTTATACTTATAAAACTTGTAGTACATCTCAATTTAGACTAGCCACATTTCAAGACCGTAAGAGCCACAGTACCTAGTGGCTGCTGTGATGAGCAGTCCAATTCTAATGCGCATGATATAAAACTATAAAACTTTAAGCACAAAACAGGTTAAAATTAGTGCAACATATGCAAAGATTTCTTAGATAGGCAATACAGAGCAAGAACCAAAAAAAAGACCCAACATGTAAATGGATTCACCCCAAATTAAAAACTTCTACTCTTCAGATGATGGAAAAAAGAAAAATGAAAATGCAAGCCACCCACTAGGAGAAAATAGTCACAACACACATTTTGACAAAGGACCTGTTTCTAGTATGTGCAAGAAACTCTGTACAACTCAATAAGACAATCCAATTAGAGGTTCTTACTGCCTACAGTTTTTTATCTTTTCAGAGTTCTCTGCTGGCCTCGGCCTGCTTTTGGAAGGTTTCCATTCCTATAGGTTTAGTTTCAGCTTTCCCCTGGCCAGCTAAATCTCTTTGCACCGGTTACCTATCCTTTTTGGACATTCAAAACATGTATTATCTCTTCTGTATTTTTTCTCCTCTTTGTTTTTATGAGTTTATGCATACTGCATCCTTAAAGGGGCAGTTAAGATAAATATACCTGGTTAATTTACCATGTTTAACTGGAAGTCCTATCTTAGATGTAGCTTTAATGAAATGTAATCTTTTTCATTCCACCTGTTTCCCCAACAGATTGTGAACTCCTCAAGAGCAGCGATGGTATTTTATTCTTCTATCTCCACTTAAAATGCACATATTTATTGTCCTCTTCTTCCTCTAAAATATAAGTTTCATAAAAGCAATGATCTTGTAGTTCTTGACGGTAAAACCCCTGTTGTCTAAAACAGTGCCCATTAATAATAGTAGGTGCCAAAAAATAAGGATGAATGAATGAACAAATTCACATAATTTTATAACCTGAGCACGTGTATTTTATTCTACTATATTTTACCATTTTATTTACTTAGTAGCAATATACACAATATACTTCTAGAGGCTCAATTATATCTCTCTGTGCAATTTGCTGCTCAATGTCTGTGATTGGATTTATGTGCATTGTTAACTTGACTATTCAGAACTAGTCAATACAATCAGTTCATTAACATGATTCAAATAATTAGACATCAACTGATCAAGACAGAATTCAATTTTTATAGAAGTCAAGAAAATAAAAAAAAGAAGAAAAGACAAATAAATTCATCAGATAGCCTTAGTTATTTTGTGGTTCTGGTTGGCATTTAAAGTCATATACTTAAGCCAGTTAGGTGGTCTTTCAGCACCTACTGTAGGATAATGGAACTCATTCTATCTCAGCTATACCAAATTTAATTCACCTAACTGGTATTAGGAATTCACCCCCTTCACCAGCCTCTGCAACATCCCACTATGATTTTCTTCTTCCATTATCTCTCATGCTGAGAAAAACTTCCAAGTATTCCAAATTAACATGTAATCTCATTCAGTTCAATCCCTCTTGTAGATTAAAACCTTTCCACTTTATTTATTCACCAAGACACATGCCAATTTTTTGATGATTTAAATATTATTACTTAACACTAACAAAAATTCCTAAATGTTTTTAATATGACTGAAATGATGGATATAGATTATGAATAAACACTTCTCATACCTTTCAAACAAAGGTCTTCAAAATTTTTTTATCTTAAATTAACACACTGACATTATTAGCATATGTTAAGCTCTAAAGACCTCGATAAATTCAATTGGCCTGGTAGGTCAAGACAATTGAGGTTTAAAGTTAGATACGGTTTTGTTGGTTTTGTTTTTCCTAAGAAGCAGTTGAGAAACCAGCAATATGGAATTTTTTTAAAATGGACCACATATCATAGAAACTTGAGATATTTCAAAAATTCTTAAAACTAACATTTTTTACTCATGACTTTGGAAACTGTTCTCTTCTTATATGAAATAATATCTTCAATCTCAAAGTGAAGTTTTCACCGAATTCGACTGTCAAGTTGTATATAATAAAATTTGATGAATTGCATTCAAAGAATAAATTATGCATCAGAGGTGTCTTGGATTTTAAAACAAAGGTAATTTATAATCCCACAATAATGTATATCTCACAACTTTGCCTTTGTTGGAAAATGGCCTAAATTTGGCTAGGTATAGATTGTATCTCTAAAGTGCTGCATTATGAAATCTAGTTACTTAGGGTTTTAACTGTACTGGCAATTTCTAGTCAATAAGAAAGCCTTCTACCTAGAATGCTTTTCTATAGTCTAGGGAAACACATTTGTACTTCAGTTAACTTATCAACCACAAAGATGCATTCCTGGTCTTTTTCCTTTACACGATTAGTTAAGTTTCCATTTCTTCTTTCAAAATGGGAGTTCTGGGTTTTGCAACTTTGCTATGTAACTTCTAGTAGCTGAGGTAGAAAAATGATGAGCAAGTTTGGCTTTGGCTGAAGGGAAGAACTCAGAGTTTATAAATGTCTCAGGTATTTCCAATAAATTGGAGGTCACCAGGAAAGATGTTAGGATAATAAATCTGGCTTCTAAGGATACACTCCCTTTCCCCAGCGGGGAGCCTCCTGGGATCATTTGTCTGCTGTTCATTATCTTGTCTGCATTATTCAACAGCTCTGTTCTTGCTCAATGGGCTTCAGAGGGCTTTTAACAGCTGCAGCAACCTCCAATTTTTACTTAAGTTCTCATTCTCTTTGTAATAGCAATAAAAAAAAAAACTCGGAAAAGGAAAAGAAAAAAACCTGTCTTTGATGCCCAAAACCTACCTACATGATTGAACCCATTGCAAAACTGAGTTTGTTTATTGATTTCACATTAACTCTATCAGTGTTACAATGCAGCATTTGGGATACCAAAGAGAAAGTTTACATTCATATACTAAGAACAGGAGGGTTAAAAAATCCCAAAGCATCTAAATGACTTAATGAAAAGTTAGAAAAAAATTAATTTCTTAGAGAAGTTCGACTCTATTTTAAGAAAAATTCTCTTTGGTATATGACAAACCAAGAAAGATTTTTTAAATCACCAGAAAAAATCTGTTACAACATTGAAAGAGAAAATAAGCTTTGAAGAAAGAGAGGAGCCAGTTTATTAGCATGCTCAGGTAAAAACTTCTGCATCTGATGGTTTCACTAGGACCTACTCAGCTGCTCAGGTGAAATGGGTTCTCAGGAAGGTTCACATTATTCATGATCTTGATCGAACTGAAGAGGTCTCTCTCAAATCTGACTAACCTAAAGTTGTTATGGTAAAATAAAGTATGTACCCTGTTTATCAACCAGATAATGGATAAAGTAAAATACAGTAGCTCTTCCAGTGACCAGAAGTAGGGCTCCTACTTGAAAATAAAGATACCTCATGGCAAAAAGAGATAAAAATAGTTCAAGGGAACGGAAGCTAAGGAAGCACTTCAGGGGCTTATCCTATGCTCTGTATTTCACCTAAGTTATGTGATATTCTGGGGTCTCATAAATATTTTTTCATGAACACTGTGAAGATCTATTTGACCAATTTGTATTGGTCCCACATCTTAAGGTAAAGACTATAAAAAGGCTGAGGTAAATGGAAAGCTTATCAGCAAAACAGCATTTAGAAGTAAATCTACCTCTTGTCATTTATAAGGAATTGTTTATTATCCAATGACAATGTGACTTGTAATTAAAACTACATGAACTGTTCATTTTACTATGTGGCTTATGCTGTGGACTAAAATGTATTCAGGATGGGAGTGGGAGGAAGGAATACTTGTGGACAAAATAGAGACATTTCAGCTTGCTCCCATGGCCTCGAGGGTCTCTGATCCCCGGCGACAGAATAAGGTCTGCAGAGGTGACAATCCACGTCCGGAATGGAATGTCTTGATCTATGTGCGATAACAAGGGGCTGCGATTTCCTAGCATTAGATCATCATATTAAAAACCAAGGGAGCTTTTCAGTGCCACCATTTGATCAGATTAAGATCCTTAGTGTTGTACAAAACACTGCTCGTTAGCCACCCAAAGTCTGAAAAGCATCTCTAAAGTGGCATAGAAATGCTAAATAGCCTCAGACACCTGGACAATGCCTGACATCCAAGTAAATACCAAAGATGTCCTCAATTATCGGGATATTTGTTACTGGGAAAAATCTAGATAATAAGCTGACTGTGTGATTGGGAAATATGTAAATAAATGCCTGAAACTTTTATCTAAATCCTTGGCATGGTTTTGTCTGGACCTCCCAAAACACATTAAATACTATGAAAGCAAATATGATTTTTGTCACTTGCTTTCTAAGCTGTAACAATAGTGAGACAGCAAAATTGTAAAAGCTACCCACTGCTTCTCAAAATTTTCTGGATTACTAAACATTCCAAATCTAAAGCTACTTCCTTGAACTATTAGAATTCAGTATGTAAAAGTAGCTCTTGCATACCAGATCCAATCTGGCATTGCTTTATCTGTTCATTCCCTTCCTTAGACAAACTAGACAGTCAGCCTTGCAATTCAGTCAACTTGATTCTCATCATCACTGCCTTTTGTTATGCTGTCAGCACCAAAGGAAAGGTTTAAAGTGGGACACCATTAAAGCAGCTCCATGCCACAAGTGGGCGCCCCAATTGTGAAAATAACGAATGTTTGTTTTGTTGTTATTTCTCTTTTTAATTTCATCACTGCTAGAGTGAAGTCTTAGGTTTCTACTCTCAGGGAAAAGGTGAACAATTAGTCAATATATATTTTTCTGGCTGATTTCCAAATTGTTAGCCAACCAAGACAATTTATGTCACAATAAGGAAAAAAACAGACTCTTGCGCATGTATCATTTATATTCAAAATGTCTTTTTAAAAACTGCCAATGTAAGAAAAGCTCTGCTAATCACTTTTATGTACTAGAGAGAAAAGAGAGTAGTAGGTAGACTCACAGGTTAAGTATAAACAAACCATATGGTGTTCAACCAAACTAACAGTTTTGCAGTTTTACGAAATGCTCTACAATCTTCACCATTTGCTCTTTTAAAGAAGGTACGCAGGCCTCAGGGTAACTGGAAACAACTTTATTCAGTTATAATATTGCTTATGTCACAGTGATTTCTGCTTCACTCTGACTTCTAGATTAGACTGAGAGAGCCAAGTGTCTTTTTGGAAAGGTGGGGGTGGGGAGGAAGGGAGAATGTCCTTGAGTCAATTTATGCTTCCCTTTACCAACTTTACACAGATAGTGTTCTGTGTATGGAAAAGTTATTGATGAAAACAGACATTACCATGGGTGGAGCAAAGGCCAAAGACCCCGTCCATATAGTTATCCACCAGACGTAACTGTTTATTTAAGGCACTCAAGCACATCTGTGGAGCATCTACCATGTATTATACTTGGAATCAGCAAACAATGGCCTGTAGTAGAATCAGGCATGCCATCTATTATACATCACATGAGCTAAGAATGATTTTTACATTTTTAAATAGTGAAAAAGGATAACAAATATGTATGACACAAAATAATATACAGTTCTAATTTTAGTGTCCATAAATAAAGTTTTATCGGGACATAGCCACAGTCACTAGTTTACACATCATCTATGGCTACTTGTGTACAAGGCCAGAGTAGAGTGGCTGCTACAGACACTATCTGACTTACAAGGCCTACAGTGCTCACACTCTCTCTCTTTACAGAAAGAGGGGCTAGCCTCTGTGCTAGGGGTAATATGTATATCACTCCATTTAAACAGCCATAGTTCCAAAGCATTTTAGGAATTGAATTCGTTCCTAAATTCATAGTTACATTAAAGTGGTTAGCAGAGCTTTTCTTACATTGGCAGTTTTTAAAAAGACATTTTAAATATAAATGATACATGTGGGAGAGTCTGTTTTTTTTCTTATTGTGATATAAATTGTCTTGGTTGGCCAACAATTTGGAAATCAGCCAGAAAAATATATACTGACTAATTGTGCACCTTTTCCCTGAGAGTAGAAACCTAAGACTTCACTCTAGCAGTGGTGAGATTAAACAGAGAAACAACAACAACAAAAAAACAATTGAATTCCTCACCATTGTTTAATCATTTGGATATTTTCATTTCATTTAAGGGACTTTTTTCTCTCAAAGAAGTATATTGCCAATGTCAAAACTTTTTTAAATGTGTGACTGCTAGAATAGTAACACAATGATCAGTGCCTTTTCCTTCCTTGTTTTTGTCTTATAAGAATTTCTCTCTTCTTTCTTTCTATCTCTTTATCAGTTGCATAAAATTGGTCTTTATATAAGTTGAAAAATTACACAGTCCTTGGGAAAAAGAAAAGAAACCTAGCTTCTTCTCAGGCAGTGCCAAGAGTCCTGTAATATGTACTTTCCCAAACAAGGCTGGTGAAGTTGGCCACTGAAGCAGCTGTAAAAATGGAAATGCAATCACAGAAGGAGTTATCAGCCTTATGAATTGAGGCGTCTTGATACTACTTGACATTCATTCTCAATTACCAAGTTCAGGCTTCTTGCTTTCATTGAGCAGCACTACAGAGCACCTCACATAAATGAGTGGATTCTGGGCAGCCATGATGTGTAAGTAGCAGGCTTCACTTCTTCAAAGGACTTGGGTCAGCCAACAAAGCACTAAGCATTAAATTATTTCTGACAGCAGCCACAGGCTATTAGAATGTAACCTGCCTCTCTGTTTCAGATGTTTATCTTCGAAGAAACCACTCACATTTTTATTGCAGTCATAAACTCTGTTGTAATGATAAAAATAAAAGAGGCATTTAACCTGTACCTACACACTGGAGCACAGCTCTGGACACATTAACTACCTTCTCTCACACTTCCTTCACTTCTAAATTGCAAGGTAAGACTCGCGGAGAGTTCAAAATGGAGAGGGGTTGCTATGGAGTCTGGGATGTATCAGGTAACTTGTCTTCCCAAGAATATGGATGGAAATGAGTAGTGACGGCTGAGTTTTGTCCAGACATGTATGCTTCTGTTGCAAAGTATTTATAGTAACCTCAAGCATTAGAAGATATAAAAATATCTATAGTTTCTTTGAAATGTGACCGTTCATAAAATTGTACAATGTTAGAACTTAAAAGAATTTATTTCATATGTTCATCTCTTTTATAGGGAAGTATAATTGACATATAACATTATATTAGTTTCAAGTGTGTAATGTAATCATTTGATATGTGTGTATATTGGAAAATGATCACCACAAGTCTAGTTAATATCCATCACCATACTAGTTACAATTTTTTTTGTGGTGACATTTAAAATGTACTCTCTTAGCAACTTTCAAATGTACAGTACAGTCTTATTAATGAGAGTCACCATTCGATACATTCATCCCCATCACTTATTTATTTTATAACTGGAAATTTGTACCTTTTGATCACCTTCATCCATTTCTCCTGCCCCCACTCCTCTATGTGCAGGGTAGGAAAAAAGTAGGTTCGTAGTTGTGAGTACACAAAACACAGCTTATTTTGCGTTACTATTAATAAATTATTATATTATTCTCTATACAAACAACTGTAAACCAACTTTCCCACCATCCTGTATTCATCCCTTTATTGAGCGTCTAATACATTTTAGACATTGTTTTAAACAAATACATATATGACTACTAATTGTGTTCAATGCTACTGAAAGAAGGAACAAAGTACTTTGATGCTTAATGGGAATGGTCTTCATTATGTGAGGGCTTGAGTAAGTATCAGGCAAGGTGTCTCTGAGGACAAGGAGCTTCAAGTGGGATGAGAAGGAAGAGAAGAAGCCAGGCAGGAAAAATACTCCACTACCCAATGACCAATATTGTGGAGTGTGGTCCTTTCAACTCAGTAAACGGGTCACTAAGATTCAGAGCTATATTCCATAAATTTTGATCCCATCGACATGAATAACAAGATAATTCCACTTCCCTTGCAGTTTACTAATTGAAATTGGGATTTTAATTTTTAGAAAAGAGATATGCTATGAGCTAAATTGTTTAATTTGCAATTGTGTATGCAGTTTAGTAATTCATGTGGTTAGGAAAATTAAGGTTCTAGAAAATGCCTGACAAAATCAGTAGATATGTTCAATATCCGAACTTTCTCAGCTTCTTAGTATTATCCTAGTTAAAACAAGAGATTGTTGGGTGTGGAGATGGAAATTCGCTTTCTATCTGTGCTTGAATTACTGTGACTAAGATGCTTTGGTTCCTGAAACCATTTGCCCAGGAGGTTGCCCAAGACCCAAGAGTTCATGGCAATGTTTCGACCTGTCTCCTATAAAACTACATAAGGTGAGAGATTCACTCCTTTATTATATGTAGAGTAGGACAGATAAATCACTGAGGAAAAGGCCCATAATCTCACAGGAAACAGTGGATAAAGAATGTAAACAGACAGTTTACAAGAAATACAAACAGACTTCAACATGAAAAGATGTTCAACCCTCTTTCAATGAAAGAAATTCAAGTTAAAACTGCATCGAGATATCATTTTCAACGATTCATTAACAACATGGATGGAACTGGAAAGCATTATGCTGAGTGAAATAGGCCAGGTGTTGAAAGACAAATACCATATGATCTCACCTTTAACAGGAAGCTAAACAACAAAACAAACAAGCAAGCAGAATAGAAACAAAGACACGAAATAGAGAACAAGGGGACAGTGACCAGAGAGGAGAGGGGAGGGAATTTAAGGGGTAAAAAAAGGGAGGGATTTGGAGGAACAAGTATGAAGGATACAGGGACAAGAACTAAGGGGGGTGGAAATGGGAGGGAGGTGGGGAGCACGGGGCGGGGTGGGCTGAGATGGGAGAAATAGACAAAAAGCTGTACTTGAAAAATAACTAAATAAAATAAAAAAAACCAAAGCTGAAACCATTTGTTAATGCAGAATCATGGCAAGCACGTGGAGGATTTTCAAAGACACTATGGATGGGAATATAAACTGGTACTTTCTATTTGTGGGGCAATTAGAACTATCTATTTAAATGTAACTTCCCATCCTTCTTGATTGAGCAGTCTTCATTCAAAAAATTTCCTTATAGCTATCTCTCCACTTGTAAAAGACAACATAATTATGAAGATATTACTATATCATTGTCTGTAAAAGAAATTTAAACTGGAAGCAGCCAAATTGTTTAACAATTGGGTTTGAGATAAAGAGCATACTCCATCTATCCAGACAACGAAATACTGGGCAGTCATTAAAAGGATAAGGTCGATGTATCTTTGTTTGCTGACGTTAGATCAACATATAGTAAATAAAAAAAAGCAAAAGACAGTGTGCACAGTAAGATTCATTAGTATATTTCTGAAGGTGGATATAGGTACATGATATGGTCTGGATTGTGCCCCCCTAAATTCATATGTTGAAACCCTCAACCCCAGTACCTCAGAATACCACTGTATTCAGAGATAGAGCCTGCCTTCAAAGAAGTAATTCAGTTAAAATGAGGTTATTAGGGTAGGCCCTAATCCAATCTATCTAATGTACTTATATGAAGATTTGGACATACAAAGAGACCCCAGGGGATGGGCAGGCACAGAGGAAAGAGCAGGTGAGAAACCAGAAAGAAGATAGCCATCTGCAAGCCAAGGAGAGAGACCTCAGGAGAAGCCACACTGGAAGACAACTTGATCTTGGACTTCTGGCCTCTAGAACGATGAGAACATAGATGTCAGTTGTTGAAGCCAGGTTATGGTGTTTTGTTGCAGTGGCCCTAGCCAACTGATACAACATGTATGTGTATATGCGTACACGGGACATTTCTATATGTTTACCCAAGAAACAGTTGATAGTATTTATTGTTGGACAAGAGTGCTTAGAGGTGGAAAGAAGACTGACTTGCCCTGCTTAAACTTTTTTTAATCTGCTGAATTTGATTTTAGGGATGATCAAGAAAAAGCCAGGACCACTGGGGAAGAGGTGACTTGAAGAAGGGATTCACGTGTCTAGACAGTGTTGCTCTGTTGGGGATGGGGAGTCACTGGGTCAGGGAGCTTGGGGGGACAGCAGTGGTTTGGCACTGCAGGTTTTGTCTTCCTTATGGCTAGTAGGTGTCGGGTGCAGTCCTGGCGGGGTGTGCAAAGTGAACAGATTCTAAGTGGCTAAAATCTGCTTATTGAGGCTATATTTAAAGCAATTAGATATGTAAAAATTTGAGTTTGGCATCAGTGAGCTAACAGTACTGGCCTGTTGTGAAGAAGTAACCAATATAGGGACCTGTATACTGAGGCCGTCTTTAACTCTTCAGTGTAACATCACTGCCATCATTTTCAAGTCTTTAGCAGGGAAAAAAAAGATCTGTCCGTGTAGAAGTTTCATTCTCTGGAGAGTGAGATAATACGTATTTTCACTTCTACTGTCCTCCACTGGGAAACCTCGGACCAAAGATTCCTGCCATTCGCCCATTAAACATTATATGACCCCCTCCCTTATCTGAATCCACTATGCCATGTCCTGTACCTAAAGCTGATAGTGTGTTCTGAACAGCAGGATTTGCACATCTCCCAGGAAGTCATTTTATGTTTTCTTAAATTGAGTTGATACATATTAATTGGTAACACCCTAGAGGCAATGTGTCCAGTGAAGAAAATGATACCTGAGATATTTGGGTTGTTCCATAAACAGAATGTCTGTTTTCCCAAGGAGCAGAATTATCCCAAGTAAGGCTTGGTGAAGAATGTGGGAGAGTGGAATTCTTTATGTTACAATTTGACTGAGTGACTCCTAAGATGACTTTAATAAAAGTTATTTTATGATTTAGTGCCAGATGTGATGCAGGTGGTAACTATAAGCGCCCAGCTAAAAAGATGAATGATAGTTGATATTACGAGGACAGGGAATTTTCATAGAATGGTTAGCACTTGAGCTGAGCCTAGAAGGATGAGCAGCATTTGTATAAGAAGTAGAAAATGGGTAGGCAAGAGAAACATAGAATCATAACACCAAGTTCCTACTCCTGGCAAGGTGAAGCTATCAGAGACATCAGCTCCAAGTGCTTCTGACAAAGGTGCAATGTCTGTGACCAGATGAGTGACCATGACAAAGTTCTTAGTCATAGAGGCCACAGCAAAAGATGAGGAGGATGAGTGACCATTTGGAGAGAGATCAGAATTAGAGCTAGAGAAGCAGATAAACAGTTCTGGACTGAGAGATGAAGCAAAGCCATAAATAAAACAAACCATAAAGAATGCAAAGGAATTAGCATAAAAGTTTGGGAAATGGCGTGCAAATCAATTTAAGTAAGTTCAAAGGGAGGCCGTGAAACTCTGAAGGTGCAGTAACCCCAGCTTTACCTAGTGCTCCAGGAAGGGCTCCCCAGGGTAAGGGCTACCGCTATGTTTTATGAAATAAAACAGCATTTCAAAATCAGATGCGGTCTTTTAGCAGCTGTTTCACAGAAGAGAAGCTGATGCCCAGAGAGGCTGGCTTGCTCAATATCATGTGACTTAGCAGCTGAAAGGTTTGCAGAGCAAAAGTAAAGAAGGTGGAATGATTGGTTGTGGTTTTTTGTTTGTTTTGAACATTCAAGAAATTGGTTTAACTACAAATAAGAGAAAGTGTAGGAGAATAAGGGTAAATAGGTGGTTCCGGGTTTGGGAACAATGAAAGATGGCAGAGAGCAGAGATCTGATGTTATAAGAAAATATCAGTTTCTTCAAGCCTACATGAAAACATCTCTGAGAACTGATGATAGGAAGGTGCAGATCCAATGCTGTGTTGTGTATGTTTATGTGTAAGTAATTATCTTTGAGATCTGGAGTGCTGATGTGTTTGATGTCAGAAATAAATCCTGGAAGAGGGAGGATTAAGAGGGTAGAAAATACCTGCACTGTGTCCATGCAAGCACTGGGATTGTTTTCTTCAATGGAATCGTTTCATATTATATGTATGGTTATAACCACATTATTATGACATATGAGAATGCATATGAATAACAGTATGTTTTAAAGAATCCATGAAAATATGAACCGTATGTGTATTTGTATTAAGATGGTTTGGCCCTGGCTGGTGTAGCTCAGTGGATTGAGCGCGGGCCTGCGAACCAAACAATCGCGGTTCGATTCCCAGTTAGGGCACATGCCTGGGTTGCAGGCCAGTTCCCAGCAGGGGACGCATGAAAGGCAACCATACATTGATGTTTCTCTCCTTCTCTCCTTCCAAAGATAAATAAATAAAATATTAAAAATAATAATAAAAAAATAAAAAAATTAAAAAAAAGATGGTTTGTATAACAGGTGTCTGTCCATAATGTTATACTGCTTCAATGCTAGAAAAATGAAATAATTCTTATGAAAAGAGCCCCTTGAGGTTATAAAATAGAGTAAATTAGACTTTTGATTGAAGTGTAATTCCTAGGCTGTGTGTTTTTTAGGACGGTATTGTTTTTTTGGTGACAAATGCTTAGGGCAAGATTTGATTTAATGTTTGGGACAAATAAACACTTTCTTGGTCCTCAGTCTCTACAGGGTATTCAAAATTGTCTTTACTGTTATAACTGTTACTCTGTCCCTGGTGTTATTACTATATGTACAGGATCTGGCAGAAGTAACGTCTGCTTGAGTGTGGTCGGTAGGGTAATAATATGGGTGTAATAATTTATAGTTTTAATTTGAACGCTTCACCTAAAATGTCATATGGTGTGCTTGAGTGTGATATTGTAATGTTACAGAATTACATGCTTATGGTTTTGTAATAAAAGATTTTGTAATAAAAAGGGGGCTTTAATTGTGCAGGACCCTGTATAATTTTATCACTCCAGCCAGAGATGACTATCAACATGTACTTTCTAAATGTTGACACTGATAGTGATTTATACAGTGAGGTAAGGATTGTATGAGTTTCTGAGCACTTGTTAAGTAAGCTTTCTAAAATTAAGGTCAGGATTTTTATAACATTCAGAACTTAATAAAGTGCAAAAATTCTTTACAAAGACTGCCTGAACCACTGACCATTTACTTAAACAGTGTAACTTTATGGTACTTTTTATGCATTGAAAAGTAAATAAAAAGTCTAAAAGTTTTAGAAGTTTTAAAAGTATAAAACTGCTGTGTATAAAAACCCAGAGAATCTGTAGTTGACATGACACAATGAAACATCACAGGGGGCATCAAATAGACGAGAAGAACCAACCAAAACTCCCCTATAACATAGTGAGGGGGGAAAACATTGAAGAAAAAAATGGATTGAAAACAAGGGAGGAAAGGCAAAACTTCATAAGACTAATAAAATATTGGCATTACTTGTACAATAAATGTTCAGCAAATTACAGTCAACCCTGGAAGAGTCTAACACAGGAAACCTGTGTGTTGAACTCTGAGCTTTGTGACCACATGTGGCTCATACTTCTCAAGTCATCGAACACAAATTTGGTTTTTATAATTAAAAAAACAACTTCCTGTACATTTGGCAGTTCCAGTCATTATTCATAATTCATGAAGGTAGGTTTTTGATGGTATCATTGTATGTTATCTGAAATCTTCATTTTTTAGTCAGAATTCAGTTACTGGACCCATTAAATGATATGTTAGAAAAACAAGATTGCCAATTATGTCTATACTATGCAAGTAAATAAATAAAATGTTAACATTTTATTAATTACTGTAAAGATCTGATGGATTCTATTGAACTCTAAAATTTACAATGTTTTCCCACATTTATTACCTCATCTTTTCAATTATTTATTTTTAGTGATATAGAAGACAAGACTCAAGGGGTTTATTTGGCAAAGTTGGAACTATAACCTATGCCTTCTCATTGCCAACCTACGTGTTGTTCACCAAATTATGTTAATGTCCAGGAAAAACAGAGTTCCCTTGGCCTGTTCTAAAATCACACTGTCACTTTGATCCAGCATGGATATTCAGCCCCTACACTCGAGTATGGCTGTGCCTGTTCTGCTTGTCAGTTTTCTGTTCTGATGATAGAATGTTTAATGTTCTAACTATCACCCTTGTTTCTATCCAAATCTATTCAGGGCCAACTTTCCAAGATTATTACGAATACAAGGAATATATACATTCTGAAGATTAATTGCATATTACGAATATTAGTCAAGTGACTTTTCCTGATTTTTGTTTAATGAAAGATATCATTGTTGAACTATTGAATAAAGATTGGACCTTTGCTACTGTTTATATTTATTACACAGGAATTTTTTTTATTGAGAAGGCAATACAATAGCAAGATGAAGAAAACTTAAACCTAAAAATAGAAGGTAGTCATTCTCATCGGATTCTATATGTAAGCCTGTAATCGTATTTTAATATTATGCTTTATTCACTTTACATTGTTATAAATATTTCCTTGTCCCTACATAGGTTTTCTAATTTTATTTAAATGGCTCCATATTGTGTTAGTGTATATAGTTTTTATTTTAATTGTGACATTATCATTTTAATATTAAATGTATTGGTACTATTGTTTTTGGGAAACTTCATATATTTGAACACATATGATACAAGCCGCTAAAAATATTGTTTAGTGAGTTATTAGTTTAATGAGTTAGGCTTTTTCCCCAACATTTTTATCCATATGAAGTCTTATTTTTTCACACTTGTCATGCCATGAATTCACAGGGAATGGGTTCCAACAGCTCAGGCTCCTTCCTGCTGGTTCTCACACAGTGCGCTTCTCGGGGTGGCGCAGGCTGGCACTTCAGCTGAACCCAGATGCCTTTCTCTTTGGCGTCCTTCTTTCTCTGATCATTTTCTTTCACATGTTTCAGGAACCTATCTCGGCTCTTAGAGTGTAATATGCTCAATTCACACATTACTTCTCTTGGCAAGAATCCTGCCCTTAACTTGTTTGTTTACAACAATGCCCACCGCATGCTGGGTGACACTGTAGACTCTTCCAGTTTTGCCAGGGGACATTTGTGGGGCATTCCTTTCGAACTGTGCCCATTCCCTTGATATCTACAGTATCTCCTTTCTTGTAGATTCACATGTATGTAGCCAAAGGAACAGTTCTATGTTTTCTAAAAGGCCTAGAGAATATACAACAGGTACCTCTCCTCTTTCCCTTTGTGTTAGTCTTTTTGGCGAATTACTGGAAGATGGTCGTTCTGGCTGAAAAGCTGACTTAGGCTTTTGAAAACACTGTAATCCTACACTATAAACTAACATAATTCCACTTGGAAAATGTGCTAATATACCTTTAAGGTATATTACTTTTATAATTTAAAGGTACAAATTACTTTTATAATAAATACCAAATGATTTTGATGTATTTAACATAAAATTTAAATCAACATGTTACATGCTTACTTAGGGGATATTTCCATACATTCTTTTTAGGAAATGAGGAAAGATACCAACTTTGGTAAAGTTAGAATACAGTGAATTTGGAATAGAAAGAATGAAGACCTATTCCTGACCATTAGGTTATTACAATAAGCTATAAATAGTAACCTATCTAAAACGACCATTAGGATATTCATGTTATCTTGGTTGTTTTGTAGTTTGATGGCCACTTCTGTTTTAGCCCATACAACAGTGTGATTTAATTTGAGGTCAAACCTCATGCAAACACAATTTATTGAAGCAAATTTTCATCTCACCAAAGCATAACATTCTGCCAAGCCTGTTAATGCCAGTGCAGACTATCTAGGGTGCAGTTAGATGCTACTGGCACTCGCACAAGCTGGGACATTTTCTGTCAGCAGTAGGTTGTATCTGGAAAGCCAAAGAAACAATGACATGCTGCAGGAGATTACTCAATTTGGGGAGGAAAGAAATATAAAACCAGCCAGCCCTTTTCTACTTCAGATTGGTAGTGAGGAAGCTAACTCTCCCCTCTTCCACACAATGTGAATTGTTGGGGAGAGAGAAAACACTGATTTGACTAATGCAGGATGAAGTTAATTGGCGTCTTCTAGTTAGAAAAGACAAATACAATAAAGAGTATGTTAAAGGGATCTAGAGACCATGCAATATTAAGGGAGAAGGAAAAATAACATTAACATAAAATATCATTCAGGTGATGTCAAGGAGAGAAAGAAAATCAAAAGGTGAATGGAAGAAAAAGAAATAAAAGGAATAACATGAAAGAAGGGGGAAAACCTTAAAGATGAAAATATACCAGGGGCATATAGGAAAATACAAAGCTAAATAAAAAAACTGTGACATAGATTATTTTAAGTGTTTCCTTTCTCTAATCAATAAATGCAATGATATATCAATTTGCCTATCCCATTAGCAAAATTTAAAAATATATACTAATATCCAAATTGGGCAAGTATGTAGGAAAACGGCCCCCTACACTATTGGTTGATTTATTGTTTTATTTATTTATAAATACACAAGCTGTGTGGAGTTCATGGGAAAACCATTATTAAAATATTCATATGCTTTGACTCAACAATTTCTTTTATTAGAGAGAAACTGAACAAGTATGAAAGGATATACGTACAAGGATATTGCCTGCAGTACTATTTATGATAATAGAAAACTGGGAGAAAAACTAAATGTGTATAAGTAGGGCATTGGTTAAATAAGGCACTGCACTCCATATAGTGAAATATATATAAAAGAATTAAGAAAATGTTTTATTAATAAATTGTTCAATATATTGGGTGGATATGTCTATACTATTAGCAATTTTAAACAAATAATAAAGAGGAGAAGAAGAAATAGAAAATATTTATTGAGAACTTATTTTGTCTGTTGTTCTGAGCCCTTTATAAGCATTACCTCTAATTCCCCCAAGAACCTTATGATGTAGGTTATATTTTTATCTGCATTTAATGAATAAGACCCAAAGCTCAGAGAGGTTAAATAATTGGCCCAAGGAGGCTGGTAAGGGTCAGAGCTGGGTCTCAAACCCAGATAAGCCTGGCTTCCAAGTGCAGTCTCTTAGTCTAATCTCCCAAAATATAGTATAATCCAATTTTATTTCCAGAAAAAATAACCTAGTAAATCATGGAGAAAGAAACACAGAATATTCACTAGATTATTCATATCCTTTATTTACCAAGGAGGAAATTGTGAGGTTATATTACATTTCTTATTATTTCTAAAATGTTTGTAGTTTTTAATAATATTCATTGTTTTATAATATTAAGAAAGATTAATAAAGTGCTTCCTTTATGAAAGTTAATTACAAAGTAGCACTCTAACATCACTACAAATGTCTTTAACCGGTGTTCTCAGAACTCTCTGTCAAGGATTCCCAAATGCCAGGCCCTGAACTGAACACATCCCAACCACCTGTCCTTTGGCCCCAAATGCTCCATTGTACCCAGTACGTCTAGGACGGAGCTCTGGAATTTACATCTTTTAGAAGCTCCCCAGGTGATTCCAACACCCAGCCAAGTGTGGGGATCACTGTCTGAGAGAATGTGGTTTATGTAGATGAAAAGTGGAAAGGGAGATAGTACGCCACATGGTATGTTAACTCTTTCCCTAGTTTCATTTTAGAACTGGCTGCACAGAGGTCTCTAAGTGACCAGTCTATGTAATTCAGCACACATTTACGTTATCGAAGATGTGCCACCAACTTTGTCCACCTGAAATATGACCATACTTTACAATGAAATGGCGGGAGGGAGATGTTTGCGAAGTGTGATACTGAGTAATTAAAATGCTGTGGCATCAGTGCAGAGATAGACATCGGGATCGACGGAGCATAATAAAAAGCACAGCAACCCATCCGAGCACAAGTGGGGCCTTGGCTTATTGTGCGGGTGGTCGGAGAGCAACAGACAAGGATGGCACGGGGCAATATGCGATCTATATAAGAAAAAATTAAGATCAACAGCAGAATGTCTGAAGCTTACTGGGCATCTGGATTTTTTAAAGGAGTAGCTTTTTCCCTGCTTTCCTGTCAATTGCCTTCATCAGCTGTTCCTCATCTTCCTCCCCCAGCTACCTTCAAATGCTAATGGTTCTGAGTTCTATCCTTGGTTGCCTTCCATTTTATTCACACCCTTTGTGCATCCTGGGCTATTTCATCCATGCTCATGACTTAGGCTACGAAGGACAAAAAGAAACTCCAAATCTATTATTTTCAGTGGAGGGTTCTATCCCAAACCAGATCCATATGATCCCAAAGTCTTTGATCCACGCCCTGACTGGGGATCAAACCCACAACATTTTGGTGTATGGGATGATGCTCCAACCAACTTAGCTACGCAGCCAGGGCTATATTCTTGTTTTTAAAAAGTGGATGAAGGGACAGAGGAGGAAGAAAAGAAAAGAAAGAACTGAAGAAATTAGTAAGGTTGTTTTAAAAAGAACATGAGAACGTTTTAAACTGTTTAAAAAACTGTCTTGTGGAAAAGGCTTTACCCTCCATATAGTAGGGATGCTTTAACCTAAGCTCCATGAATGAGCCTAGGAGATGCATTTTTCTAGGGTGAGTGTCCGTAACTCTCATAAATCCCATAAAGCACGTCTATGATCCAAAATAATAATGTTTAGAACTACTTCTCCAGAGGAGAACTAATGAGCAGATGTTACACGGAGACCAGTTTCAGATCTCTGTAAAGAAGAAATTTATAACAAGGAGAGATGTTTGAAAATAAAATCTTTACAACAAAATGTCCAGAGCTCAGGATCAGTGGAAGAATCAAGCAGAAGCCAGATAAACATGTCCAAAGATACAGGGAAAGAAACCCACAGAATTCTGGCAGGTTGAAGACTACCCTAGAAAAATTCCCACACTCTTTCAGCTCCTGTGATTCTGTAGTTCTGTGATACAATCCATAACAAATTTGTTTTTCTTTCTTTCTTTTTATTATTATTACTTTTTTTTTAATCTTTAGAGGGGAAGGAGAAAGGGAGGGGGATTATTATTACTTTTTATTTTACAAAGATTTTGATTCTTTCAGAACTATCACAGTCTGTCTCAGTCTGTTACCTTTCCATCTATTTACCTTTAACAATCTATTTATTTATTTTTAAAAAGATTTTATTTATTTATCTTTAAAGGGGAAGGGAAGGAGAGAGGGAAAGAAATATCAATGTATGGTTGCCTCTCATGTGTTCCCTGCTGGGAACTGGCCTGCAACCCAGGCATGTACCTTGACTGGGAATCGAACTGCGATACTCTGGTTCACAGGCCTGCGTTCAATCCACTGAGCTACACCAGCCAGGGTAACAATCATCTTTGGATGTCTTTACATTTCTTAATAAGCCCAACAACTTATATGTAAATTCTATCTTAGAGCATTGATAATTCCTATTTTTCATGCCCGATCTTCTTCTAAGTTGTTGTATAGCCTGATTGCTCATCTGTCATATGTATATATCTTCCTAGGTTACTGGGAAGTTAGTTTACATTTTATAAAACGTTGAACATGAGGTGTGGAAACAATTGTTCTGTAGACCTAGTCCCCTCTGATACTTGAATTACTTTAATGAGTATGGGTTTCTTTTTTTTCAGATTTTAAAACATTTCATTTGCATATTAAAAAATTATGCATTCCAATAATTAAAATCATTTTAACAAAAAAAGGTACTCTGATTAAACTGCGTTTTACAGCCTGCAGGACACCTTGGACCAGCTTGGTTTTTACTCTAGATTTCACTGTCGTCCCACCAGCTTCTTCCTTCACCAACATGCAAGTTCTCTTCCTTCCCTGCCAGCCAGAGAGGCAGATGGGAGAGGCAGGTGCGGCCTTCATTGTCAGTAGTTCTGATGTGAAAAGGGGCAACACAGTCATTTAAACTGACCCGACCTCTTTGCAATTTCCAAAGTTAAACAGCTAAAAAAAGTAAAATAAGAAAGCAGTGCTTGTGGAATAAATATACAGTGCATGTTGACGGTGCGGGCCTCATTACAATTTGCCTGCTTGCTTCTCCTGTTCAATCATTTCTTTGGAAGGCAGTGGATTTTTCTCCTGTGTTTTTGTCTTCTTCAATTTCGACTTACTGAATTTCTCAATCTCGGCCATATCGGGTTTATCAGACAGGATTGGTGAGGAAGCTGAGGGACACCCTCAAAGGAGAGGAATCTGATCTGCTTGGTGACCCCGCTGAATGAGTACGGCTTTCTTTTGTCCTCAAAGGCATGTATTTACTTCATAATCACTGGCGACAGAAAAAAAGCTGTCAAAAATATTTACATTGCTGATCTCCAAAAAATAAAATAATAATAACAACAATATCAATTTAATTTAATGATGTGTAGATTTTCCTAGTAACTTTTCCTGACATATATCTCATTATTTGAACCTCCAGGTGATTGAAAGGATGAAGTACATTTAAAGAGATGGGTCTGCATAAATGTTAGAGTTATTCACCAAGTAATAATAGTAAATGTTTACCATTTTGCTCATGTTCTGAAGTCATTGTATTCTATTTAGAAACATAAAAAATATTTGTATCTTTTACTAAGAGCAGCCCTAAAAGCTAAAAACATTAGATAAATAATCCTTTTTGGTGATATATATTAAACTTTATATTTTTGTGTTGTCAAGGAATAAATTAAGACCTTTGCTCCACTATTTCATGTAGTCAAACTTTTATTACAACTCTTTCAAAAGAATAGACCAGGTCTACCATGGAGTAACCTTCTTGCTTCTCAATGTGAGAAGTAATGGTCGAGGCAAATGTAAGTAACTTTTGTTGTTTTTGCTGACACAATTCAAGTAAAATGCATCAAGAACGTCAAGTCTGAAGGTGTGAATTAGAGCCCAAGTCTGGTCAATGTTTGCTGCCATCTTCTGGCCAAAAGAGAAATGTGCAAGGAACGGATGAAATTGGTGGCTTGTGCTTGTAAAAATAATGTACATGCTGGCTTCAGAGCCAGCCCCTTCTGAATGGCACAGGGGGAAAGAGAGCCAGGAGGCTGATGGGCAGGGTATAACTGTTTGCCCTGGTCCATGGATTTGGTCACTTAAATTTTCATTTCAAACTCCTCCTCCCTCAACTTAGATTGCAAAGGAATGGGGCCAATTTCTCATTGCACGGCACAACATTTCTTAAAATTTTGCCCCCCCCCCAGGAAAAATGGCTCTTCTTGGTCGGAGATTGAAAACTGTAGGCTAAATACAAATTATGAAATTGAGACATAGAATTTTATAAAATTGTGGCTATTGATTTTTTAAATGGGTACGTTCTTATAAAACTCTAGATTTCCAGCTTCTCTTGGAAAATTGGAACGTCAGACCACAATGGACTCTATTCCCACTAAATCTTTTAACACTTGGTATCCATTTTCTAATCGGTAGAATTTACTATACTACTCACAGAAGAAGTGTGAAAATTAGCTCAATAAAATTTTCCTCAATGAACTCCTTTTTGTTCTTTGGACAGGTGCTATCTTAGGTCAGTTCTCCTGAAAAAGAGAGTTTGAGGTGGAGATTTGCAAGCAGGAAGTTCACAGGGAGGCTCTTGGGAGCTAAAGAAACAGGATTGGCAGAGAGAAGCTGAGCGGCAGAGTTGTTTTGTAGCAGAGGGCTCGGCCAGTTCTGTAAAAATGTCCTCAGCTGAAACCACCTTTTAGAAGATGTCTCTATGAAAACAAGGGAACTGAGTCTTTGTGCCCCTGCACAAACCACCCACTGGTGGTAGGCTGCCTCTGCAGAGGGGACAAAGCTTGCAGGAGGAAAGGTTCTCCTGTCGGGGCAATGCTCAGAGAGGGACTAAGTAATGAACCATCAGCATCTCTCAGAAGTTGAGGGAATGAGCTGTGGTTCTGAAGGGAGACAGGAAGTTGCTCTACAGCCTCCTGTGTACAGATCAGGGTGTAATTCATGTATTTTAACTTTTATGTATTATTCTTATTATTTTCACTTCTCAGTGAGTCAGAACTAAACATTCCTGGCCGTCCTTGTGTGCTCTTGGACCGAAGATAGGGCAGGTTTACACCATTACAAAGATTAGTGGTTGTGAACAGCCAAACTGAGTACTAACTTCAATGTGCTCTGATCTTTTAGGTGAAGAGAATGGTGACTGTAAAGGTGAATAAACAGAGATCATTCTAAGCACTGGATTTGGAGGGGCAGGTGTTCAGGACAAACAGATACCAGTGATAGGAAAAAACAGGGCCAGTTTGGCAGGTCTTTTCTCAAGGCCTCTTGGCTGCCTCCCTGCAGTTTTCATAAGACCTTCCTAATCCCAACATGTCAGTCCCTTACCTCCTGTCCGTGATGGCTGGCATGGCGCCCCTCTGGCTTTCCTTGCAGTGCTCTCAGCTGCTCTGCCATCCTGCTGCCCCGATGATTCTGGTATCAAGATAAAAACCACTATTGACTTTGACTGGTTTTGAGATCAAAGCTAACAGAAGTAGTTTGTTTTGTATTAAAGGTGAGCCTGCCCACCAGGTGGGTGTTAACCACAGTTCTGTGTTAGTTCACCAATTTAAAATGAGGGCAATTGAATATATCTATGTCTTCTGCTGATCCTATGCAATGCTCTTTAATTGCTTGCACAGACCCATGTAATAGCTTCTGTAATACTTAAAGTAAACCTTTGAAGTAGGTCATCTGGGAAAACAGAAATTCAAAGATTAAGGAGGAAATTATGGTTGAGTTCTAGTGATTAAGTACCCAGTTTCTTAAATCATAATGAAAAGGAACATTTCAAAGTTATTCATACATTAAAATATGTATATATATACTGTATACACATAATTTAATCCTTTACAAAGATTGGGTTCTAGTAAGATAGAAAAATAAACTCTATTAATAGAGTTCCTTTATACCAACCAGGTACAAATAGTTTCTCAGATTCACATGGTGTTGAATGACATCGAGGGAGAAAATATCTAGATGGGTTAAGACATATTAAACGTATCATTATTCTGCCCTGGCTGGTGTGGCTCAGTGTATTGAATGTTGGCCTGCGAACCGAATGGTCATCAGTTAGATTCCCAGGCAGGGCACATGCCTGGGTTGCAGGCCAGGTCCCCAGCAAGGAGTGCTCAAGAGGCAACCACACACTGATGTCTCTCTCCCTCTCCCTCTCTAAAAGAAATAAGTAAATAAAATCTTTAAAATTATCATCATTCTAACAGCATGCGTTATCTTTATTGGTCTTTTTAAGGTATTATTTTAAACATATAGGAATGTATGAGTAAATGTGCAAGGATTATTAATTTTATAATCTGCCAGTTGCATGTCTCCTTTAAGTGAAATCAGGAAAAGAAACCTCATAGAACTGAATGAAGATGCTCCCTGAGAACAGGGACTTTGATTTGTATACTCAGCACCCAGAACAGTTTCTGGCACATAGCTGTAGGTAGTAATAAATATTTGTTGAATGAATAATGGATTGATGGTGAAATCAGCTACAGGGGGACCAAAACACTTTGAAATATCTCACAGGACTTAGATCATAGGAATGGCAGTGAAAGCTTGAAGCCAGGATGGCTCATTAAAACACAAGTGCGAGGAACTGAAAAGAGCAGCTGGAAGGCTCAAGGTGCAGGGACAGTATTCTTGGTTTGGGGTAGAAAGTCTGGTCCCAAAGAAGAGTCCCTTGAACATTTCTGAGAAAGAGAGACATATTCACCAAGCAAGAGAAAAAAAGTATTTAAACTAGAGATGCCCAAGTCCACTAAAATAATCCAATCCTCAGGACAGAGCTTGCTTTTATTTTTTTAAGGACCTGACTTTTATATCCAAATAACTTTTTAACATTAAATTCAGGTTTCCTCCTATCTGGGCAGGATCCCTCACTGCTGGAATCCCAGCGAAGTCCTCTTCTGATTCTTTTGGTAGGGATCAAACCCCTTCTCGCCATTTCACCCACTCATGATACAACTTTTCCAGCAACAAAATGCGGAAGAATGCCCAATCCTGACCCACCATCTTGTAGAACACAATGTGGCAGAGATGTTATCTCTATCTGTTTTTCCACCACCGGAGTCAACTCTGATCCACTTCTGCGAAGCCTTCCTGACTTCCCCAAGCAGTGTTCGAGCTCCTTCTAGGCTTCTGTCACACATGGAACGTACGCCCAGGATGATGTATTATAATATAATTGGTCATGTCCCTTTCACCCCAAGATTCAGTGCTCCTTGAAGGAAGACTGTGTCTCTGTTATCTGTATATATAACTCGACACAATCGGCTTTTGGTAAAATATTAATTAAAGTAGACATTAGTCTGACATACTGGCTCTCTGGAGGATTCATGGACCTCAACATACTTGCCAGTACTAGGATGGAAGATTGGACGTGTCCAATCTACCCTCAGGGAATCTATATTAACCAAAACTTCTAGAAGTCAACAAAAATACATTTTCCATCGAAACACCTCACTAATTCTTTCTATATCATCTTTCCTCACTCTGAAATACAACGCATACTTCATTACTTTAGGTTGAACCATATGAAGTCACTGATAATCAACTATTTACCTAGGAATTTCAACAGTATTAAGGGACTCAATGTAATAGCATCAGGAAAGAGAGAAGGTAGAAACCTGTCAGTCCCTCTAACATCACAAAGACACCACCTAATCTTGTGAGTTTTGGTATCTTCTGACATAGAGAAACTTCTCCTCAGAACTGAAAAGTTTCCGTATGACTCAGCTTTCCAGTATTTTGTACCAGGAATATCAATTGGGTTTCCTCCTACATGTGAAATGTCAGTAGATTATCAAGATTACAAGGGGAAAAAGTGAAAGTTAAATATTCTGAAACAAAGAAAAATGCATATCATCACTTGGTGGATTTCTTTAAAAGATAGGGAGCTTGATAATGCCAGAAGACTGTTACCATCTCTAATCTGATGAACATACGTGAGAGAAATACCAAATATTGTGACATTAGGACACTGTAAAAAACCAAAGTATTATGTATGTATGTGTATATTTCAGTTTTCTACTTTATAACTTCTGACAATTACAATTAGTTTATAATGAAATTCACTAGCAAAAAAAGAGGAAGGAATAAAAAGAAAGAAGCAGCAGCAAGAATCTATTACATTTTTTGTTGTTGTTTGATGGAGCAGAGTGGCTGCTAGGACCCCTTGAGAAGAAACTGTAATAATTCCACTGACCTCTCTAAAGTGACCAAATGAATAGTAGCAATGTCAAGCATGGAAATATCAAGTGTCTGGCTCACTCATGAACCTCGAAGACACATTCTGCAGACAGTGGTAGGCAAAGCAAAGGGCAGGACACAAGGGCTTACTGAGTGCCAGGACTTTGGCGAACAAGTCCTGGAAGAGGGAGCTTGAGCCGCCCTGGATTCTGCCAGTGGTAAGAAGGCAATGATGTGCTGGGAAATGTGGATTTAGCAGCAGAGGGCTCAAAAGAGACTATTGTCATTATAACCTACACCCTTTGGGCTGTATCCATAATCCAAGGAGTTAAAAAATGAAGATGCGTGAGTTACATCTATAAATCTATTAGACAAATCAGAAACCTCCTGTTTGCTTTTATTTCATTTTGTAGTCTTCTGAAATATTTCAAACATTTGGAAAACTAAATCATGACTACAAAGACTTTATTAAAGCATCTACAATAAAAATATGATAATCATCTTTGAAAATGTAGTACTCTACTTAAAAAACGTAGAAGATTTGGGAAGATGGAAGCATAGCACACTCTTCTGGCTCAAAATAAATATGAATATACTCTATTTCCTGTTTCTTAATGTATAAAACATTACTTTCTCTCAGTTAACATATTTTTTCTGATTACAAAATTAACACTGCACATTGTAACAAATTCAATCATTAAAAAAAATCACACACTCAAAAATTGTTCCCTAATTCTACCATGTAGAGACAACCATTGTTACAGTCATGTGTAAATCCTTCCAGACTATTTTTTATGGAGACTCTTACAGGAGCTGAACGAATGTCTGTGAAGTGCTTAGCACATAGCAAGTGTTCAAAAGAGAAGTCAGCTATTATTATCAACACTGTTTTTTTTACCAATCTTTTAGATTTAGCAATATATTCTAAATATACATCCCTTCCAAATTTATATATGTATATTTAATAAATTCAACTTGCATAATAATTATCCTATCAATGAATAATGAATGCTGTTTCTTACTTTTCTCTATTATAAACTTTGCAGTAAACATCTTTATTCTTATAGACATGCATATATGCCCATTTAAAAAAACTTATAGACTTATATGTAAACTATTCCAGATATTTGATCTCTGGCTTGTTGCTAAAACTTTCTATGCATTAGTTTCCTCATCTGTAAAAGTTGATGCTATCATCTGCTTACAAAGTTGTTATAAGGATTAAATACCTATGTTAATAAAATGCATACAATAGTGACTGGCTTGGGGATAGAATTCAATAAAAGGTATATTTTATTAAGAATAATTTACCAAATGTGGACTATATTAGTACAAGTTAAAGCCTTTTGATATATATTGTCAAATGGCTGTCCAGAAAGATTATACCAATTTCTATTACCATCACTGGTGTCTGAAGTTACCCATTCATCACTTCCTTCAGAACTGAGGCTACTATCAGTATTTTTAAATTTTTTCATCAATCTTGTAGGTAAGAAGTATTTTTAATTTATATTTTGTTTTCTGGAAGCTCAAATATCTTATATATTTATAAGGCATCTATATCCGTCCTTTCATAAATTGCCTATTCAAGTCACGTGTACTTTTCTACTAGAGAGCTTTTATGTTTATAAGAATATCTTGTACTTTAACATCATGACTGACTCGAAAACCATTCCCTCATTTTATCATTTGCTTTTAAGTTCCCTTGGGATGTTTGGCTTTAGTGTCATGCTTAGAGAATGACGAACACACCAAGATTATGTTATTTACCTACATGTCTGTTTGCTTATTTATGTACGTAGATATACAGCCAATTTTCTCAATTATGATATAGATCTTCTAGATCTTTATTCCTGAGAGAAGTGTGTTAAAGGTTTCTACTCATGGAAATGGCAATTTCTCCTCTATTTCAAACAGCTTATGTATTATAATCCTATATAGTTTACAGCTATGTATTTGCTGAAACTTCTATGTGGATTGTACTTTTTAATTAATTTAAATATTTCTCTTTGTTTGTTTTTTACCTGAACACTAGTTTGTTTTACATTAATAGTAGCATCTTGAATTTCTACTCCTGAATTTTCTTATTTTAACGTTGGCTATTCTTTAGTAACAATCTTTTAATGTCTTTTCTCATTTAGAGGCATACTTACAATACTATATAACTATTTTGTTCTTTGACTCAATGTGAGTCTAATAAGAAGGAATTAATTCTCTTATACTTACTATAATGACTAATATTTTATTTTTAGTCTTGTTATTTTATATCTTGGCTTAGTATGTTTTATTGTTTCATTCTTTAAAAACCCTATTTCCTTTTATATGTTGATCGTTTGATTTTTTTTCACCTTTTATTTTTATGGCGTCATTAACAGACATATATTCTTTTCTCTTATCTATTCTACTAGTGGATAATTAAAGATTTTTTTGAAATGTATTTGATCAATACTTCATATTCCAAAGCCATTTCTCCCACAGAAACTGAAAAGTACCTGTCATACTCAACGCAGTTTTTCTGGCATCAAGAGAGATAGAATAAATTTCACTATTTTCCTTAGAAACAATATTGTAAATTTTACTGTGATGATAATCAATGGCAATTGTTTTCATCAAGTTTTCTAGGTGTTAAGCACTCTGCCCAGGGCTCTGTACATTAAGTCACTTAGTTCTCAGCAAAATTCTGTGAGGTGGGTGCTATTATCATCCTAACTGTACAAGCTTGGGTATTACAGTTGGTAAGAACTCTTAAAAATACATTTCAGGCTAAAAATATTATAGCCATGCTCTTTGGCACAGAACTTGCATGTCTTGCTTACATCATTGTCTTCCTTTTAAAGCTCAGAACGATTCCTTTATCAGAAGGTGTACCCTGAGCCCACCTCTGTGTGAAGGTGGGATGGCTTTCTTAGACTTGGTTGTCAGGTAACTCGATATCATAAAAGGAAGCCAGTCATAACACCACTTCATTTGAGCTTGTTATTATAGATTTTTACTGTGCATTTAAAATGGTTACAATTAAAATATTTGGTAAGATACATAACCTTGAGCTCAGATACATTACCTTGAACGCACTAGTCCTTAATACTTATCAAAAGCTTATTTGAGAGAAATAATAATTTTGAGAATTGCCTGTAGGGTAAGTAACCTACCTACTTCTTTCCATGTCATTGAATCTATCCCTAAATAAACTAAAGATAGACCATAATACAAGTTATTACTTAAGCTGTAGTATGTGGCCTACCTATCCCCAACACATTCATTTATTCAACAAGTATTTACTTGTCAGGTACATTGCTAAATGCTAGGGTTGTGGCAATGAACAAAATATGAGTTTCCTGCATTCAGGGAGTTTGCATTTTAGGGGAGGGTATACAAATTATTTATTGGTGAATAACAAACTAACCCTAAATTGTGTCTTTAAAAACAAGTTTATTATTAGAGTTTTCCAAATATAAGACTTAGAGATAGCTTAACTAGGCCAGTTGGGGTTATTGGGGCAGCTCTGGTGACCGGGCACTGCCTGTATATTGCTCCCCCTCTAGTAGCCTGGACCACATGTGTTCTCATTGCACTGGCTATGAGGGAGAGAACGAGCCCAGTTGTGCAAACACTGTTCAGACTCTCCTTGCATCATATCTGTTAATATCTCATTGGCCTAAGCAAGTAACACAACTGAGCAGAGTCAAAGATTTGGGCTGGATCCAACACCCACAATACAAAGTTTAATAACAAGCTGGAGATGGATAAAATAATAGAGCAATGTTGGAATTATTTCAAAAGGATCCAGAAAATAAGCAAATATGTATCATGAGAGGTAGTGATAAGTACCATAACAAGGAGTGAGGTATGTGTGGAGGGATGGTCGGTGCTATTTTTGATAGAATGGTCAAGAAAAGCCTCTTTGATTAAGAGGTATTTGAAGAGACACCTTAATGTGAGAAGGGATCCTTCATGGAATTTGAGGAATAGAGGCTATAAGAACAACAACAAAAATTAATGAAATAAGGGAATATACCTAAAGTGAAAAGAAAACTTAGCTGGAAGCTATAAACTTGTATTCCCATCAGCCAGTATAGTTGCATGACCACTTTTATGCATTTCCAGTATGGAAAAGACACGCAGCCTTCATCTGCTGCTCCAACTGTTTGCAGAGCCTCTCACCTAATATGAAATCAGTATGTCAAGCTGAGGCGTTCACTGCGTTTGTCTTTTCATATCCAATGTAATGATGAACTTTAAGCAATTATGGTAAGAGTCAAATAGTTTGTGTTGGGCATTGCCACTAAAAGATAAATTATAATTCTATGCTTAAAACTTTTGAACTTCTCCAAGACAAGCTCAAATGCTTGACATAACCAGTGAGGAGGACTCAACTTTTGTTTAGGAACTGATCCATTAACAAAAAAATGTTGGGGAATAAAACAGAGCCAAAATTTTAATCAATAACATAAAACTGCAACCAGATCTTTTAAAAAAATATGAATCTGCATGAAAAGTAATAAAATCTTTAATATGTTATAATTAACACTCAGAGGAGAAAAATCAATTCGGTAGTTAAAATGTGGTTAAATGTTGAATGAACTAGTAACTTGGATTTTCTAATTGGAAGTTTGGTTGAAAATATACTTAGAATTTATTTTAGAAAATATATAAGAATTAATTTATAATCACTATCATTTAAAAAGAAAATGTTTAAATTTATTACTTCAACTTGAGGACTAATTTGGATGAATTTTATGTGAAACAATTCCACTAGATGGTGCTCTTATAAATTCCTCTAAGGGGAAACTGAAGAAGTTTGAGTCAGTAGTTGATGCCTGCCTCTGCTAATTTAAAGTTAACAACACAAAATTAGTGCATCTGACTCAGAATTCCTCTGGCTATAAAAAGCATAGTATATAACCTAAGAACACTAAAAGCGTGATAACTAATTGATGGAGACTACTTTGATTAGAAATGGAAAAATACCATGATTACTTTAAAAAAAACAGATTCTTTGTGCTCTTTGGCAAGGAAGATCTTATGAAATATGAACAAAGAAAATTTTAAACATTACAGGTTTTACTTAAATAGTTGTTGAATTAAACTAAATATTTTAAATAAAAACACACTGCCAATACTCTTTTTTGTTATTAAAAACCTATTCTTCACCTGTGGTACTATATGTGAATTTTATATATACATGCCTAATACATGTGAATTGAATTTAAAAAGTACAGAAGCTATATATGACATGGATAAAATTATCAAAATATTAGAGCACATTACAACTTCTATATGACATCTGTGCGTGCACATGTATTTGAGGGATTTGTTTTCTCAGGACCTCACAGACATGCTTATGGTGTTATAATGGGATATCTTGTCAAGGTTTATATAAGTACGTAAAGTTAGAAACAGTTTTATACACAGCCTTTTCAATGTCTATTTATAGATTAGCCTGTCTCCAGGCAAGTAGTTGTTAAATAAAGAATGCCGGGACAAACTGTGATTAAAGCAGCCAGAAAATGGGATATGTGGAGGTGACTGGTTTATTTCTGGATCATTTAAGATTTCTTACCAGGAATGACATTATATTGTGATGATAAAAGCATATACTAAGACAAGAAGAACTTAAACACTGAAAAAATACAAAAATAATGCGAGCATTTATTGAGTTAATGAAACCACATTGGAAATGAGCATCCATTTTTTAAAAAATATTTTATTTATTTATTTTTAGAGAGAGGGGAAGGGAAGGAGAAAGAGTGGGAGAGAAATATCAATGTATGGTTGCCTCTCATGCGTCCTCTGCTGGGAACTGGCCTGCAACCCAGGCATGTGCCCTGACTGGGAATCGAACCGCGATGCTGTGGTTCGCAGGCCCGTGCTCAATCCACTGAGCTACGCCAGCCAGGGCTGAGCATCCATTTTAATATCAAAGGAACTGGTGTAAGTACTTGATAAATGTCAACATGAATTTATTTTTTTAAATAAAAACATACTATTGCTAAATATAAAGTTCAAATTTGTTAGTGACAATTTGATGAAAATCTACTCTTTTAAAATGACTTTGGTTAGATGCTTCTTAGTTGGTAAATCAAAAGACGTTGCAAGGATACCCTAGCTGGAATGGCTCAGTTGGTTGGGTGTCCTCCTGTAAGGCAAAAGGTCACCGGGTCAATTCTCAGTCAGGGGACATGCCTGGGTTGCAGGTTTGGCCCCTCATAGGGACAACCAATCATGTTTCTCTCCCTTTCTTTGTCCTTCCCTTTCCCTCTATAATTAAACATCTTTTTAAAAAGACTTTGCAAGTACTCCCTAGTAGCTAAGTTTGGTTGAGTTTTTGAAGTTTTTATCTTTTCTGACATCTGTACAATTTTGATGTTGTTGACCACCCCTTCCTCCTAGAAATTCTTGGATGTCTGTGTAACCACACTTCGAGTACACTGACTTCTATACTAGGCCTCCTCTCTCATGTCCATTTGACTCTCTCCTAAATGAGTGTTTCCTCACTGTTCAATCCCTGGTCTGCTCTTCTCTCTCTCTATTTCTTTACCACCAGTGTCGTCCACACATTGAGTATGGATAATTGCTTCTTCGTAGGGAGCTTTTGAGATTCCATCTCTTGTTTTAGTCTCACTGGGACCTCCTTCTTTATTTATAGCACTAGAGAAATCACACTGTGTCCTGGATATTTTCCCCTAGAGAATAGAAGCAGGAAATGGAGATCACTGTCAATATTTAAAAGTTCAGATATGCAGAGAGTTCATATCTGGTAGGACTTAGAAATTTTGTTTAAATCAAGATTGGCTCAGGAATTGGGAGCTGCACTGAAGAAATAAGGAAGGGGCTCATATCAGCTTGTATCGAGCCTCCTAACACCCCTGCCCTCGCACCAAAGGATCATTAAGCACAGACTCCCAGCACTTCATGTGGGTAGACCGTCTCCTGAATCCTTTGTTGTGTCCACCTCACACTTCACTCCCTGACCTGCTCTTGATTATCCTAGTCCTTGATTCTTGGACTCATTACTTTACACACTGGCAGCTGCTGCTAATCCTGACACTTAATTCAATCTCTGGCCCTAAGTCTGGCTCCTGTCCTCCCCCACAATTTGCATTACTGTCTTTGATACTGCTGCTTCCATCTCTCCTCAGTCCGACTGATCATATTGACTGCTTTGGAGCATATTGGAGTATGTATGCTTCGATAGAAAGATACATACAAGAGAAGTGTTAACAAGGTATAAAATTGTTAAGTAGTGAAAGAGTGAAGAAAAGCATTCGAGTGTATTGCCCAGTTAGTTGTTGCAGGAAGCGAATATAACTCAACATGTTGAATAAGCAAAGGAACAGACTTGGGAACTTAGAAGAGGAGACTTGAGCTGAAGCTTAGAGGTCAAAGGGGGCCTACTTGGCTGGGTGTTTCAATCTGGGGAGATGATGAAGTTGGTTCTGCTGTCTCTGAGATGGTGCAACGGTGTTAACTGTGTAAGTTAGGGAGAACATAAGTCAGATGCAGGTGCTGCTACGGAAGTGCCAATGCCTGGGTGAAGAATGGTTGCTGGGGTGAGGCTCACAAGAAAAGCAAGTAGACAGAAAGCCCCATGAAGAACAGAAACAAGCAAGTCCCTTCTTCCTTCTCCAGTCTCTCTTCTGACCCCTTGTGGCAAAGCCCAACTAAATGCCAGCTGTGAAAAGTGAACATGGTTTGCCCCCACATGGTAGAGCAGAATATAGAAGGGTAGGTTTGGGGCTGACTGACAATAATTAAATAACTAGCAGGTGTGCTTTGCCTGCCTTCCACAAAAATGTGGGTGCTCAATCTGTTCTCGGCACAGAGGATAGAACCATGAGTAAAACAATAATATGAATTTCTCTTTGAGTAGCTTATATTCTATTATATACATTATAGTGGGGAGAGATAGATGGACAAGAAATAAGTAAAAAGCCTAACATGTTAGGTGCTAAGTGGTCTGAGGAAAGATTAAGAAGGGGAAGGTGATAGGAGAGCTGAGGGGTGGGAAGAGAGCAGGTGTCAATTTTAACTAGGCTGTTCAGGGAAGGGCTGAAAAAAGACAAGAGAGCAAAGACAGAGGGAGTGAGTCATGCACATATTTGAGGAAAGAGCATTCTAGATAAGGGCAGGGTAAAGGGGAAGGCTGAGTAGGTTGGGCCTTATCTACCATTGTAGGGGCTGTGGCCACTGCATGGTGATGCGGGCAGCTTTGGAGCACATGAGTGACACGATCTGACTTACCTTTCTGAACGATCCTTCTAGGTCCTCTTTTGAGATTTCGGTAGATTGGCCTCCCTGGACCTGGATTCACTTCAGCCCTGCCAAAGGGACCTTAATTCTGAATCCAGAGTCTTGCCTTCCATTTGTCTCATTTCTTTCTCTGTGTACCGTACCTGCCTCTCACAGCACTGCAGTGGTGGGCCCCAGCCAAGCTTCCAATGTCCCTGCTCCTAGGGCTGCACCTTCACTCCACAATCACAGCCCTTGGGGTTTCTTTTTTCTTTTCTTTTCCTTTTTCTTTCCTTTTCCTCCCTCCCTCCCTCCCTCCCTCCCTCCCTCCCTCCCTCCCTCCCTCCCTCCCTCCCTCCCTTCTTTTCTTTCTCTCTTTCTTTCTTTTTTTCCCCTGCTGAATAGTCTCTCCTTATGTAGATCTTAATATATTAATCTACTTCTCTGGTGGTATGTGTGGTCTTGTGAGAGTTGGGTGTGGCTTCATAGTCAACATTTGTTTATTCTTTCAACAAATATGTATTGAGAACCTGTTTTGTGTGAGGTGCTCAAGTAGGTACTGGACATTTGACAGTGAACTAGACACATTAGTTCCCTGTTCTAGTAGTGGCAGTGGTGGGAGAGACAGAAATTTTAAAAGTCTGTATGGAAGATACTTTCAGAGAGTGATAAATGAGATGAAGATCATAAGGTGATTATGACAGTGTGAATGCTGGCTGGTTGGGACTGAGAGGTCAGGAAGAACCTTTTTGATTAGGTGATAATTTTGGTAGAAACCTGAATGACGCCCTGGCTGGTGTAGCTCAGTGGATTCAGTGTGGGCCTGTGAATCAAATAACCACGGTTCAATTCCCAGTCAGGGCACATGCCTGGGTTGCAGGCCAGTTCCCAACAGGAGACTCACAAGAAGCAACTGTACATTGATATTTCTCTCCCTCTCTCCTTCCTTTCCCCTCTAAAGGTAAATAAATTAAATTTTAAAAAAAAGAAACCTGAATGACAAGCAATCAGTCACATGAGAATCTGGGATCAATGAATACTGATGGACATCAGCAGTGTTGGGACTCTGCTTTATGGGGGGAAGCACTCATTTATTTTTGATATTTTGAGCCAGAAGGAGGTGCGTGAAAACCCCTTATTAAACATCTTTCTTCCCCTAATATTTGATGTTTACGGAGTAATTGGTATTTTAATATGTTCTGATAAGGTATTACATACAAATCCTTTTTCCTTTTTGAATATTTTACCAAGCACCATGCACAGGGATATTAAAGAATCATGTAGATTAGAATATCATCTTTCAGGCTCATCTCATGCTCAGGGGCACCTCCTATTAAGCTCCAAGTTAGCAGAGCCTTTGAAAAATTATTTCAAAATAACTACAGATTTATAGAAAGTTGCAAAAAATTTACATGTGCCTTTAACCCAGTTTCCCCAAAGTATAACATCTTGCATAACTATAGTGCAGGATCAAAATCAGGAGATGAAAACATGGGAACTTATTCAGATTTCACCAGTTTTATATGCACTCGTGTGTGTGTGTGTGTGTGTGTGTGTGTGTGTAGTATAATGCAATTTTATGTAACCACTACCACAATTAAGATACAGAAGTGGTCTCTAAACACAAAGTTACTCCCTGCTATTCATTCCTTCTCCCCATAACTAGCCATTGGCAACTGCTAATGTTTTCTATCTCTATAAATTTGTTATTTTAAGAATGTTTGATAAATATTATCATACAGTTTTCACTCAGCATAATGTCCTGAGATCCACTTAAATAGTTGCATGTATCAAGAGTTAATTACTTTTTATCGCTGAGTTCCATGGTATGGATGTACTACACACAGTTTAGTAAATGAATAAAGCCACTATAAACACTCATATACAAGTTTTGTGTGCTTTCATTTTACAGTACAAGGATTTCATTTTTCTGGGATTATGTTCAGAAATACAATAGCTGGTTCGTATGGTAGACAGGTGTTTAATTTTTTCTTTTTTTAAGAAACTGCCAAATTTGCCAGAGTGGCTGTACCATTTCACACTCCCACTAATGCACGAATGATCCAGTTTTTCTGTGTCTTCACTAGCATTTGGCGTTATCACTTTTTCTTTTTTAGCCATTTTGATGGGCATGTAGTGACAGTGGTACCTCCTTCATTTGTGGCTTTTTCTTCATTGGTTAAATAATGTATATACTTTCGCATGCTTACGTGCACTGTGTATATCCTTTTTAGGAAATGTTTGTTCCTGTGTTTTGGCAAATTTTTGAAAGTTCAAACAAATCTCTATATCAATTCTCGACCAAGGTTGGGACCTTGCTCACAAACTTCAGTTAGTTCTAATTCTTGGGGTGACTCTCTAACTTCAAATCTGAAGAAACGCTATGTGATCAAAAGTGGCTCAGCGTTTTTGATCAAAAGAGTGCCATCTCAGGTGCAGGGAAGGGGGAGTAGAATTGCAACCATGAATTTATGGTTTGCAGCGCGGGAAGTTAAATGACCCACACAGTTTAAGTGCTCGACAGGCCCTCAGAAAATTAGTTCCAGGTTGGCGGGACCCAGGTAGCCAACAATGCCAGGAGCCCCTGCCTCCCAACCTGTAACAACCACAGCGGTGCTCCCTAGAAAAACCCTCACAACGCTTCCCGCCTAAAAGCGAAAACTCCACTCCCCGCTTTATTAAGTGCCGGATCTCCAGGTCCACGTGTTGGGGGGGAGGGGGTTCTTCCGGATCGGGGGTGGGTCTTTCCCTGCTGGGCGTAACCGCCCCACCCCCGCTCTCGAAGCGGACAAGGACGGGGTCTCCGGTTGGGGTTCGGGGCGGGGACGGAAGAATTCCGCAGCTCTGGTTACCCGCCTCGTTGCCAGGAGATGGGGGAGGAGGCGGTGCACCAGGAAAAAAGAGTCGGGCACCGCAACCGAGGGGAGAGCGTCCGGGGGCCCCGAGGCCCAATCACCTCCACTCCCTTTTCTAGCTGGAGCGCCAGGTCGGCGCCTGGCTCCGCCCCCACCCTCCCACCCGAGCTGCGCACGCGTCGCACGAGCGGTCACCTCCTCCCCAATGTCCGGCTGGAGGCGGGGCTGCCCGTCCCGCACGGGTTACGCCGCTGTCAGAGCCGCGCTGGAGCCGGTGAACCGAGCCGGTCTCGCGGGACGGCTACGGGAGGGCCAGCACCAGAGGAAGGCGCGCGGGGGGCTGGCCTCCGAGTCCACAGCGGCCGAGGAAAATGGTGTTCGAGTCGGTGGTCGTGGATGTGTTGAACCGCTTCTTGGGGGACTATGTGGTGAACCTGGACAAGTCGCAGCTCACTCTGGGCATCTGGGGAGGTAACGAAACCGCCGCTGTCCCTCAGTCTTGCCTCCCGCGTGACTGTTTCTTGCTGGAGCCGGGCCCTACTATCTTGGGACTTGGGGCCCTTGGCTTGCCAGGCGTAGGCACCTGCCACCGCCCTCCTCGGGGTCAAATTACGTAGAGCCGGTGGCAGTTCCGGGCCTCCGCCCGCAAGTTTATTTTTTTTGTCAGGAGGGGATGGGCTCATGGGGGCTGGATGAAGAGGCCCACTTTTTCCGAGCCTAGTGGCTGAGGGTGCCCTAGGGGACGCCAAGGGTCTGGAGTTCAAATTCCTGCCCTCGTGGTCCGGCTTCAGCTGTGTTGGATGATGGGAGGCAACCAGAAGCACCTGGGCTAGGTCTTACCCGTGTCATTTCTCTCCCTTGGCTTGTGACGGAGAGCCCATGGAGTGTCGCACGCTGCCTTGCACGTGAAGGCAAGACACTGTCACCCAAAACACCCTCCTCTTTCCTTCCCCAGCTTCCGAGTATAGCCAAACCTGGATGTTTTCTTGGGCCACACCACCCGGACTCCGGCTTGCTCTCCTGGATCCGGCTGATAACAAAAAGCGAAACTCCTGTGCGCAATAACTCCAAGGGTTGGGTTGTGTGTTTTCAATGCACAACCTGGCTCAAGAATGTGTTGCGTTTGGGGTTTTGTGGGTCAGAGGGAGTGACTGAATTTTTAAAGAAACGAGGTGCAGGTGTGCATCATACCAACCTTGGAAGAATCAGGGTTTCTTCCTGTGCTTAACGTTGCTTAGATAGTGAAGGACCTAAGCTTTACTTTGTATTTGTTTACTCTAGTGCTCTTATTAGTAGCCTCATTTTTAGTGCTTCCGTCGGCTTTTGTATTACACCCTTAATTTTGAACACCCACTAGAAATTAGGTGCCCTATCTTTATGAAATGAATCTCTCAGGCCAGACGAAGTTTGGGTTAATTTTTTGTGTAAATAGTATATTGTTTTTTAAAAAATTTATTCTTGAATGTGCACACACCTTTAGGCTTCTTCTAAAAGGCTTGTTTTTCTTGATTTTGTCTTTCATAACATAGGTAATTTAGTTTGATATAAGAAGACTAAGAAGACCTCTTGTTACTTACTGATGTTAGTACCCAGAACCATGGTAGACAGTGGGACTAAACAACTAAGGATATAAGTATTAGGTCGTTTCGGATATTGTTTAATCTGTCCTGCTTCTGATTTTTTAAGTTAAAAATAACAAAACATGCTTCCACCTACCTCAGTGGTGGGAGCCTTGTAAATACTTTATGGTGTACTTGGATTTATAGAGGCAGTTTCCTTCTGTGTACTAGGTGGAGGTTTGTGTGGGTGTGATTTATCCCATGATTTGTTTACTTAAAACTTACCTATAATAAAAATTCACTCTCATGATACATAGTTCCATCTGCCTTGACAAAATGCAAAGAGGCATGTAGCCACTATCACAGTCATCATACAGAAGAATTCCAGCAAGTCCCCCAAATCCCCTCTGCTGCCCTTTGGCAATCCATCCTGCCCGGTCCCTGCCCCTCCTCCTGGGAACCACTGATCTATTTCCAACTCTACAGTTTTACCTTTTCTAGAGTGCCAAGTAAGTGGAAATATGTGGTATGTAGCTTTTGGGGTCTGTCCTTTTTTACTTAGTTTTACTCCTTTCATTTAACTTACATCAAATGAATTTGAGAGTCACCCATGTGTCGCATTCCATCAGTGTTTCATTGTTACATATTTTTTAGTAGTTTTTCTTTTGTGTGGTTATACTGTAAATGTTTATCTCTTCAGGGATTGAAGGACACTTCAGTTTTTGGCAATTATGAAGAACTGCTATAAATGTTTCTGTACTGGTTTTGTGTGAATATAAATTTTTATTTTGTTGTATAAATACCTAAGAGTGTGATTTTAGGTCATATGGTAAGTGGACATTTAATTTATGCGAAGTGATGGAACTGCTTTTTAAAGTGGCTCTACCGTTTTGCAGCCTCACCAGTGTTGTATGAGTTCTTAGTGGCTTTGCTCCCTCACTAGCACTTAGTATTGTCACTTAAACTCTTTTTGGCCATCCTGATAGGTATAAAGCATAATGGGTTTAATTTTTATTTCCTTATTAATTAAAGATACTGAGCTTCTTGTTCTTATTTGCTCTTTGGGCATTTCTGTGGATGTATCTGTTCAAATCTTTTGCTTATTTAATTTTTTTCTTTTTCTATTGATATTTAATTCACATATTAAATTCACGCTTTTAAAATGCAAAGTGTTTTTTTAGTGTAGTCACAAAATTGTGCAACTATTAACACTATCTAATTCTAGAACATTTTCATCCCCGAGATAAACAACATACCCATTGAACAGTCACTACAAATCTCTCTTAGTTTCCCTCTACCCTCCCTTCAGCAGCCACTAATCTGGTTTGTTTCTGTGGATTTGGACATTTCTGTGGTTCTGGGTATTTCAAATAAATGGAATCATACAGTATAAGTGGCCTTGCATTTCTGGTTTCTTTCACTTAACATGTTTTCAGGGTTCATTCATGTTATATCAGTATTCATTTCTTTTATGACTGAATAATATTCCATTGTATGAATGCATCACATTTTGTTTATCCTTCATTCAGTTGTCGAACATTTAAGTTATTCCTACTTTTTGACTTTTAAGAATACTGCTGCTGTGAACACTTACATATAAGTTTTTTATAGGCATGTTTCAAATTCTCTTGGGTATATACCTAAAAATGGAATTACAAAGTCATACGACTGTTTAAGGAACTGCAAAACTCTTTTTCAAAGAGTTTGTTTTCTTATTGTCCATTGTTGAGAGTTCTTTAGATATTATGGGTACAAGTCCTTGTCAGATATGTGATTTGAAAATATGTTTTCCCACTCTTTCCCAAGTTTGTCTTTGCAAAGCACAAGTTTTGATCTAGTCCATTTGGTTAAAATTTTTTTATGTTTATTTTTTATTTTTATTTTTAAAGTATATTTTATTAATTATGCCATTATAGTTATTTTATTTCCCCCTTCATTCCCCTTCACCATGTACACCCCCCCACCATTCCCCCCTTTAGTTTTTGACCACGTGTGTCAAGTTCTTTAGATTCTATATTTCCCATACTATTCTTGCCCTCCCCCCTATCTATTTTCTACCTACCATCTATGCTACTTATTTTCTGTACCTTCTCCCCCCTTTTCCTTCTCCCACTCCCCTGTTGCTAACCCTCCATGTGATCTTCATTTCTATGGTTCTGCTCCTGATCTAGCTGTCCTCTTAGTTTGCTTTTGTTTTAGGTGTGGTTGTTAATAACTGTGAGTTTCCTGTCCTTTCACTTTTCATCTTTTTTATCTTCTTTTTCTTAGGTAAGTCCTTTTAACATTTCATATAATAAGGGTTTGGTGATGATGAACTCCTTGAATTTGACCTTATCTGAGAAGCACTTGATCTGCCCTTCCATTCTAAATGAAAGCTTTGCTGGATAGATCAATCTTGGATGTAGGTCTTTGGATTTCATGACTTGGAATACTTCTTTCCAGCCCCTTCTTGCCTGTAAGGTCTCTTTTGAGAAATCAACTGATAGTCTGATGGGAACTCCTTTGTAGGTGACTGTCCCCTTATCTCTTGCTGCTTCTAAGATTCTCTCCATTTTAATCTTGGCTAATGTAATTTTGATGTGCCTTGGTGTGTTCCTTCTTGGGTTCAACTTCTTTGGGACTCTCTCAGCTTCCTGGATTTCCTGGACGTCTATTTCCTTTACCAGATTGGGGAAATTCTTCTTTATTATTTGTTCAAATAAGTTTTCCACTGGTGGCTGTTCCTCTTCCCCTTCTGGTACCCCTATAATTTGGATATTGGAATGTTTAAAGATGTCCTGAAGGTTCCCTAGCCTCTCCTCATTTTTTTGAATTCTTGTTTAGTAATCCTTTTCTGTTTGGTCATTTTTTTCCTCCTTCTGGTCCACTCCTTTGATTTGAGTCCCAGTTTCCTTTCCATTACTATTGGTTTCCTATGTATTTCCCTTCATTTCAATTAGTTTAGCCTTCACATGTTCCTCTAATTTGTGACTGAAATCAACCAGTTCTTTGAGCATCCTGATCACCAGTGTTTTGAACTGTGCATCTGAAAGTTTTGCTATTTCTTCATTGCTTAGATTTATTGGCTCTGGGGCTCTGAGTAGTTCTGGAGCCATGTTTTGATCTTTTTGTGCCTGTGAGGAGCAGAGCCTTGGGCGTTCACCAGGGTGGGGCCACCCAGGTCGCTGGTTTGTGACACTCTATGTGGGGGCCGGGTCAGAGAGGGACAGTGGCGGTTCCCTCTGCTGCTACCTGCAGCTGGGGCCTGTGCAGTCCATCTCACTGCTAGCTCCTTCGCTGGTTTATCTGCATGCGAATGTGTGACCTCGATCAGCCCTCAGTGGGTCCACCGCCTTTCACCCTCAGTGGGTTCAATACCTTGCACCCTCAGTGGGTCCGCCCACTTCTCCACACCAGGGATCCACCCGCGGCTGCTGGTGTACCTGGGTCTCACGCCTGGGTCAGTCCTGTGGATCTTTCCTGCCTGACTCCGCACTGCTGCTGGCTCTGCCCCTCTTACCAATTTGGTTGAAGGGTTTGTTGTCAGACTTCTGCGTAGTTCAATTTTCTGTGGTTTGGCTGCGTTTTTGTTGCAAAAACTGTTGTTTTTAAACTTGGTTGTGTGAGAAGGCGCAGTGCTTCCTCCTCTACCTCCATCTTGGTGGAAGTCCCAGTTGGTTAAAATTTTTTGGAGTCATACTTTTGATATACATCTACAAAATCTTTGCTTAACCCGAAGTCACAAAGATTTTCTTCTAAAAATTTACAATTTAATATTTTGTTAGATTTCTGATCTGTTTTTGTACAAGGTGTTATATAGTTGAAGGTTGAAATTCATTTGTTTGCATATGGATGCAAATGTCTAATTGTTCTAGCACCATTTCCTGAAAATATCCTTTCTCTTTTGAGTATCTTTGTACTTTTGTAAATGTCAGAATACTTTATATTGTGCTTTATATTGTGTGGATTTATTTTTGGGTTGTAATCTGTCCCAGGGGTCTGTGTGTCCATCTTTTTACCAATACCACACAACACCTGTCTTGATAACTATATATATATAGTTATAGGAAGTCTTGAAATCAGGTTGTTTGATCCCTCTAGCTTTGGTGTTTATCAAATTCTAAAATAACATGTCAGTGTTTTACATGTAGTAGTTGGTTATATTTTGAAAAATAAAGCTTTAAATAATAGCTGGAAAAATTTTTTAAATCTTTTGAAAATTTAAAGTAATATTTTATAAATGTAGAGGATTTTAAAAAGCATTGTATGAAAATTTCAATACTAGAAACTATAAATACATGCTACCTTGGAAAAATGTTAAGGTTATGGACTTAATATTTTATGGTCTAATGTCAGAAAGACCTATTAGTTTTAAATTTATGCTTTTGGTAGGCTTCTGTGTAATAATCCAGCTAATTTTACTGTTAGTATATTAATAGTATTAATTAGTATTCAGGAGTAACACGGATGGTTCCACACTTAATTATGGGTAGTACTTTGAAAATTTGTTTCCCAGATAGTTTTTGGAAATTAGAATCCATTTTTCATTAGAAGTGTTGTTACACATGAGTTGTGAGTTTCCAAAAACGTTTAATTGTAATGGAGTAGAACAATGCTGCTATAGTGGGTCTTATAGGTTAAGTAGATTAAGTGCTAGAAAGCATTAATTTTTGTGGGGGGGCAAGAGTAATTGATCTTTATCTCAAGTCTTGGCAAATTTTGATGTTGGTAAAGTATACTTGTCCCTCCCCATTTTTTATTGTTGTTCAAGTACAGTTGTTTCCATTTGCCTGCCATCACTTCCCCCGACTCCAGCCATCTCCCCTTCCCACCCTTGATCCTGCCCCCCTTTGGTTTTGTCCATGTGTCCTTTATACATGTTCCTGAAAACCCTTTCCATTTACCCTCCCATTATCTCCTCCCACCTTCCCTCTGGTTACTGTCAGTTTGTTATTACTTTCAATGCAAAAGTATACTTTTCCTACACCATATACAAATTTCTACTCTTCTTACATGTCAACTACTTAGGGAGGTGGTAGTGCTTCATAGACTCATCTGAGATTTATCTTTCAACTTTCTAAAGCAATCTTAGCATTTCACACTTCTTTTAAGAGCTAGGCTGTATTTTACTATATGTCAATTTTAACTAAATAAAGCTGTTAATATATAGTTTTTAAAAAAACAGATGACTAAGGACTGCTTTCTACCACTAGGTGCCCTTAAAGAGTACTTCAGGGCAAAAGTAATAGAAATTCAGAGGCAGAAGCTGCTATTGTTTTGAACAGTTTTTCATTAGGTTATTCAGAATAAGGAAAACAAAAGGCTTGATTTTACTTTCATTTATCCCTTTTCTCATGCTCTTGTACATCTGAATTTCTGACCTATATCATATTTTTTTAATCTCTGAAAACTTTTAACACTTCTTGCAAGGAAGGTCTACTAGCAATAAATTTCATCAGTTTTTGTTTGAGACAATATTTCTCTTTTTACCCACCCTCCAACTTAAAAACTGTGGTAAGATGCAACATAAAATTTATCATTTTAATTAACCATTTTAAGCGTACAGTTCATTGGCATTAAGTATATTCTCATTTTTGGACAGCCATCACCACCATCCATCTCTGAAACTCTATTTTGCAAAACTGAAATACTGTGCCAATTAAGCAGTAACCACCCATTTTCCTTTCCCGCAGCCCCTGGCAGTACCATTTTATTTTCTGTCTCTTTGACCATAGGAGGTACCTCATGTAAGTGGTATCATACAATATTTGTCCTTTTGTGTCTGGCTTATTTCATTTAGCATAATGTCTTCAAGGTTCATCTATGTTACATATGTCAGAACTTCATTAATTTTTTAAGGCTGAATAATATTTCATTGTGTATATATACCATATTTGTTTCTCCATCTGTCAGTGGACACAAGGGTTGCCTCCATCTTTTGCCTCCATCTTGACTATTGTGAGTAATGCTACAACAGACGTGTTCAAATATCTCTTTGAGTCCCTGCTTTCAAATATTTTTGGTATTTATCTACCAGTGTAATTGCTGGGTCACATGGTAATTCTTTTTTTTTTTTTTTTTTTTGTGGAACCACATACCACTTTCCAGAGAGGCTGTGTCATTTTACATTCCAACAGTGCACAAGGGTCACAATTTCTCCATATCTTCAGAAACATTTGTTATTTTGTATTTTGTTGGTAGAAGTCATCCTGATGATTGTGAGGTGATATTTTATAGTTGTTTTGACTTGCATTTCCCTAATAACTAGTGATGTTGAACATGTTTTCCTGTGCTTATTGGCCATTTGTCTGTCTTCTTTGGACAAATGTCTATTCAAGACCTTTGGCTATCCTTGGTTTTTGTTGTTGTTGTTGTTGAGTTGGAGTTCTTGATATATTCTGGATATGAGTTGCAAACATTTCTCCCATTCCACGTGTTGCCTTTGCACTGTTGATAGTCTCCTATAATGCACAAAAGCTTTTAATTTTGATGAAGTCTAAATCATCTCCTTTTTGTTGTTTCCTGTGCTTTTGGTGTCATGTCCAAGAAATCATTGCCAAATCCAGTGTCATGGAACTTTTTACCTATGCTTTCTTTTAAGAGTTTTATAATTTTAAGGTCTGACATTTAAATCTTTGATCCATTTTGAGTTAGTTTTTGGATATGTTATATGGCTTTTGTATTAAATTAATACTGACCTCATAGTTTGAGTTTGGAAGCATTCTTTGCACTTCAGTTTTTTGAAAGAGGTTAAGGGAAGTTAAAAAAATGTTTGGTAGAATTCACAGTGAGTCTGTCTGGTCCTGGACCTTTCTTTTGCTGTTGTTGGGAGGTCCCTGATTACTGATTAAACCTCCTTATTAATTTTAGATCTGTTCAAATTATTGATATTTTCAGTATTCATTAGTCGTTAGAATTGTGTTCCTAGGATTGTATCCATTTCATCTAGGTTATCCAGTTTGTTGATATACAGTTGTTCATAGTACTCTCTTATAATCCTTTTTGTACTTGTAAAATTGGTAGTATTGTTTACTTTGTTTTTGACCTTAGTTATCTGACTCTCTTTTCTTAGTCGGCCTAGCTAAAGATTTGTCAACTTTGATTTTTTTGAAGAAACAACCTTTGTTCCCATCAGTTTTTCTCTGTTGATTTGATCTTCTCTATTTTAATCTTTATTATTTTGGTCTGTGGTAATTTTGGGTTTAGTTACTCTTTTCCTATTTCTTTAAGGTACAGATTTAATTTGTTGATTTGACATATGTATTCTTTTGCTGCATCAGTTTTCCTTCTGCTATTGATTTGTAGATTCATTCCATTATCAGGAAAGATACCTTATATGATTTCAATCTTTTAAAATTTATTCAGATTTATTTTGTTGCCTACCATTCTCTATCCTAGAGAATGGTCCACGTGCACTTGAGAAAATTTTATGTATTCTGCTGTTTTGTAGAATGCTTTGTATTATGTTTGTTAAGTTCGGTTAGTCTGTTTCCTTAATATTCTGTTTTTTCTATCTATTACTAAAGTCATATTGAAGCCTCCTAGTATTATTGTAGATCTGCCTATTTCTCTGTTTAATTGTCTCAGTGTTTGCATCATATGCTTTTGAGTGTGATGTTTGGTGTATAAATGTATGTTTATAAGTAGATCTTTTTAGTGAATTGACCCTTTTCCCATCATATAGTTTTTTTGTCTGTTGTAATGACTTTGACTCACAGCCCATTTTGTTTAATATTAGTATAGCTATCTGTGCTATACTGATAGAAGCACCTACATTTTGAATGCATTTGCAACACCATGGACCCCAACAACATGTGATTTGGACCCATACACTGCACAGCAGAATACAATGGTAAATCATTGCTGCATTTTTAAAAAATTTTTTCTCATTTTGTTTTACCTTGAAAACCCTGTGATGAGACAGTTGAAAATGAAGTATCAGATAATGCTGAAAGATAAGACTCCCAGGTCAGAAAGCACTCAAATGGTAATGGGGAAGAGTAGAGAGCAAGTACAAACAGCATTGTTGCTAATGACATAGCCGAACCAAAGCCAAAAGGACATCTAGCAGCTGATGTGTACAGAGGCAAAAGGAAAGTAGTGCTGCACAGCACATGCCATTAGAAATGGAATGTAACAAGCAGGAGCCAAGGTAAACCAAGAAATGGGACAGCTACACACAGAAGTGTTTGGTGTTAGTGAACTCAAATAGACTAGAATGCAACATTTATAGTTGGAGATTTACAATGGAGATAGAAGAGAACAATAAAAAAGGAAAAACAAGTGATCTCTATTCAAACTTAGAGTAAGGCTGAACACCACTAACGAAGTACATTATCTGACCAGAAGAAATAAAGGCAAGGTGGAAACAATATACTGAAAAATCTGTTCAGAAAAGACAAAAGTATGACAGATAGCTCTGAAGTAGATTCTTAAGAGAAAGAACTTGCAATTCTGGAAAGTGAAGTGAAAACTGCCCTGAAAGTATTAGGGGAAAAAAATGACCAGGGTTAGATGCAATTCTAATAGAAACTTTTCAAGCTATAGAGACTGAATTTGTCAAAATTCTAACAAGAATGTGTCAACAAATATGGAAAATAAAACAAATAAAACATTTCATCTGACTGAAAATGGTTGATGTATATCCCGATTTTTAAGGAGATGCCAAGTAGTGCAATAAGTATAGGACCATAACCTTAATTTCCCATTCAAGTAAAGTGATGCCCACTGTGACACAACAAAGGCTTCTGACTTGTGTAGAACAAGAAATGCCAGGTGTTCAAGCAGAATTCAGGAAAGGTAGAGGTAGTAATTGTGAACATTTATGGGATACTGGCACATTCCAAAGAATTTCAGAAGGTTAGTCTACATTTTATAGAGTACAGTAAAACCTTTGTGGATCATGAGTTGCTGTGGGTATCTCTGAAAGAAATGGTTGTGCCTCAGCACTTGATTGTTCTGATGCATAACCTGTGTTGTGGCAGGAAGCCACTATCAAGACAGAATATGGAGACAGAGAACCATTTTCTATCAAAGGTGTCAGATGAGAGTTAGTTTTATCTTCCTAGTTTTAAAATCGGTACTAGAACATATCATATGAACACTGGGCTAGACTCAGAGGAAGGAGGAGTAAAAATTGGTAGAATTAATACAAATTACTTAAAATATGCAGATGATTATCTTACTGGCTGAAAGAAGCAATAGTTTGAAATGACTTCTGTTGAAAGTGAAAGGAGAAGGCATCAAGGCTGGATTGCATTTGAACATCAAGAAGACAAAAAACATGACTACAGAAAAAATTTACAACTTTAACATAAACTGTGAAGATACTGGAATTGTTACAGATTTTGCTAATCTTGGTTCAGTCATCAATTCAGATGGAGGCAGCAGCCAAGAAATCAAAAGAAGGCTGAATCTTGGGTGGAAGGGCAGCAATAGAAGAATAGGAAAGGTCATCAAGTACCAAGATGTGTCATCAGTGATTAGAGCTCAGATCAGCCACATCCTTGTATTCTCATTTACTATGTGTGAATGACAAAGCTGGACAATGAAGAAAGCTGGACAATGGGGGAAAACAGATTCATTCGAAATGTAGTGTTTGGGGGAGAACTCTATGGATACCCTGAACCACCACAAAGATTAACAAGGGGGTCCTCAAGCAAATTAAGCCTGAAATATTACTGGAGGCAAAAATGGCAAAACTGAAGCTCTTCTACTTTGGTTATATCCTGAGAAGGGAGGGATCTTTGGAAAAGATAATTCTGGAAAAAATAGAAGGCAGCAGGAGAAGAGGAATACCACATATGAGATGGATTGACTCCATAAGGAAGCCATAGGCATGAGTCTTGAGGAGGTGAGCATGGCTGTAGAGGACAGGATGCGGTGGACATCACTTATTTATGTGGTTACCAGGAGTTGGAGCTGACTCAGTGGCACATAACACACGTGGGCATGTCTGCCCTCTTGGATATTTGTGTGGGAAGTCTTTTTCCATTCTTTTACTTTCAACTTATGTATGTCATTAGAGCTAAAGTGAGTCTTTTGTAGGTGACAAATAGTAGGATTCTATTTTATTTAAAAAACCATTCTGCCCATTTTTGGGGAATTTAATTACATTTAAAATAATTACTGGTAGGAAAGATCTTACTATTGCCATTTTGTTAATTATTTTCTATATGTCTTTTAACTTTTTCTGTCATATTTCCCCCTTATTCCCTTTGTATACAGTTTTTTTAGTGACATGTTTTTATTCCCTTATTTCCTTTTGTGTTTTTTATAGATATTTGTGGTTCCAGAGGGATGACATATATTTTAATTTTTATACATTTCAGCCATATTGTACATGGGTTTCATTGTATCTACACCTGCATTAACACTTCTCTTTGCAGTTTTTTCTTTTTTAAAAGATTTTATATATTTTTCGACAGAGGGGAAGGGAGAGAGAAAGAGAAGGAGAGAAACATCACTGTGTGATTGCCTCTTACACACCCCCACTGGGGACCTGGCCTGCAACCCAGGCATGTGCCCTGACTGGGAATTGAACTGGCGACCCCGTTTGCAGGCTGACACTCAATCTATTGAGCCACCCTAGCCAGAGCATAATATTTTAATTTTGTAACAACATATTTTAGCCTGATATCAACTTAACTTTAATCACATCAGTAACTGTAGTCCATTAGAGCTTACATTCCCAACTTTGTTGTTGATATAACAAATGACATTTTTCTCTATTATGTACCTATTAACATAGACTTATACATTTATTCCTGTCTTTTAAATCCTATAAAAGAACAAAAAGTGGACTTACAAAGTAAAATTGTAATAATACTATTTTTTATTTGTCCATTTATTTACGTTTACTGTAGAACGTGTGTGTGTACACACACACACACACATTTGTTTTTCTTATAGTTTTTTGTTGCTGCCTAGCATTTTTTCAACTTGGACTCCCTTTAACATTTCTTGTAAGGCAGATCTATTGGTAACGGGCTCCTTCAGTGTTTGTTCATCTGACTATATCTTAATTTTTTAGTCTGTCAGCACTTTAAAGATATCGTCTCTCTGTTCTGGCTTGCAAGATTTCTTCAGGGAAATCTACTGATAATCTTATTGAGGAGTCTGTGAATATGTCAGTTTTTTCTTTTATCTTTGTCTCTGATTATCATGTTTCTTGATTGAGATTCTCGGATTCATATAGCCACGTTTTTCTTCAGATTTGGTAGTTTTGGTCATTATTACTTCAAATAAGTTCTTCCCCTTTCTTTTTCCTCCTTTTGGATTTGTATAATGCATACGTTTGACAATGTCCCATGAGTCCCTTAGGCTCTGTTCACTTTTCTTCATTTGAAATTTTTGTTCCTTTGTGTTATTTTATTTATTTATTTATTTATTTATTTTTATTTTTAATTTTTTTAAAATGATTTGGTTTTAAGGTTGCTGATTCATTGTTTTGTCTGTTTGAGTCAGCTTTTGACTTTCTGTAGTGAATTGTTCAATTCAGGTACTCCTTGTACCTCTCTTGGGATGTGTGTTTCTCTGCTTTCATTCAGGCTTTTAATTTTTGGTTGATCTGACTTATGTATAACATTGTGTAAATTTAATGGGTGTAACGTATTGATTTGATACATTGCTTTACAGAATTGGGCAAAAGTAGTTTTACAGTTGTGAGTATGCAAAACACAGAGTTTATTCATATATTAATTAGTTGTTGTATTATGTTCCATACCTACTTTTGCCTCACCTTGTATTGTATTATGAGCACCACTGTAATTTTAGCTAACACATTTACCATGCCACATAGTTATCATTTTTTTTGTGGTGAGAACATTTGAGATGTAGTCTCTTAGCAGTTTTGTGGTATGTATTGCAATATTGTTGACTATAATCGCTATGATGTTCATTAGATCACCAGAACTTACTCATTTCCTAGTTGCAAATTTGTACACTTAAACACCTCCTCCCCAGCTTCCCCACATCCCAGCTCCTGGTAAGAACCATTCTACTCTCTGTTTCTGAATTCGACTTTTTATATCCTAGGTAAATATTTGTCTTTCTATGTCTGGCTTATTTTCTTTTTTCTCATGGCTGAGTATTTCATATATTTTATTTTTTATGTGTATCCCTTCTCTTTATCCCTTCTCTGTTGATGTACACACTTAGGTTGGTAACATATCTTGCCTATTGTGAATAACGTTGCCGTGAATATGGGAGTAGAGATATCTTGCTGATTTCTCATTTTCTTTCCCTTTGGATGTACGCCCAGAAGTGACATTTGTGGGTGACATTCAAGATTTTTCTTAGTCTTTGGTTTTCCTCAGTTTGATTATGATATGCCTAGGTGTAGATTTTATTTTGTTTTTGTATTTTTCTGCTTGCTGTTCTCTGAGCTTCCTGGATCTATGGTTTGGTGTCTTTATCATTAATTTTGGAAATTTCTCTGTCATTATCAATGCATTATTTTTGCCTTCTAGCATTTCCATTATGCATATGTTACAACTGTTATAATTGTCCTCCAGTTGTTGGACATTCTGTTTCATTATTTTTCTTTTATTTTTCTCCTTGTACTTTAGTTTGGGAAGTTTATGTTTATTTATCTTGCTGATTTTGGATTAATGAATTTCCAGTTTATTGCAAGTATATTTAAATATAATTAATTTTTGTATCTTGTTCTTATATCATGCTGCCTTGCTAGATTCATGTTATTTGTGTAATTCTGATTAAAATGTAAAAATATGGAGCTACAACTGCAGAGGTCATAACTTACGATAAATGATGTTTGGTCAAACATACAGTCTTAGACAAATGAAGGTGAGCTAATAAGATTATAGTTGGATTCTGTTTTCTCTTATGTATTGGATTGGCCAAAAAGTCCATTTAGTTTTTTTCTATAAAATAAAAGACACATTTTTCATTTTCACCAATAACTGTATTGATTTGGATATTTTGAATATGTCAACTCTGTCCTGCTATTGGCTTCTAGTGGGTAGAGGCCAGGGGTGCTGCTAAAAATCTTCCAACCCTCAAAACAGCCCCACAGCAAAGAATTACTTGGCTGCAATGTCAATAGTACCAAGAAACTTTGCAAAAACGATTTTGACACATTCTGTCAGTCACGGCATCTTCTCCAATGCTGCACAATCTTTTTTTGAGTTTCAGTTGTGTTTTTACCTTGAAATTAAGCACGTGTACCAGAAGTGTTGCTTATTGTCTTCCATCTTCAATAATAAAATGGACAAAAATTCACCAGTTTTGCTGTTTTTTTAAACACATGCTGATATGACAGCTGTCACAATACAATCTAACAAAATTGTTTCTAATGATGTTAAAAACCACTAAGCACTACTAGAGCCATCGTATGGAAAAAATCAAACAAACTTTTTGGCCAGCCCATTATCTTATTTTTAACTATATTTTTCTTAACACGACATTTTAGGAATGAAGTACACCTAATTTTTAATATGGAAAATATTTGAATACTTCAATTTCATTTTTTTAAATCTTTTTTTTAGGAGCTGTGGCTCTGAAGAACCTGGAAATTAAAGAAAATGCCCTGGTATGTTTTGACCATAAAAATTTGTTAGTGCATTTATATAGACTTTTTCCTGATTTACTTTGTCATCTTAAATCATTTAAGTTTGAGAAAATTTTTTGATTTTTAAAAAATTTATTTAATTATTGTTCAAGTACAGTTTTCTGTCTTTTACTCCCATCCCAGCCCCCCTCCCCCCAGTGCTCCCCACCTCCCTCCCATTTCCCCCCACCCCGCCTTAGTTTTTGTCCATGTGTCCTTTATACTTGTTCCTGTGAATCCTTCCCCTTTTCCCCTGAAATTCTCTCCTGTTCCTGTGCTCTCAAATTTTTTGAAAGTAAGTTTTACAAAATGTCAGTTTTGCAAAAATGAGTTGTTAATCTCCTTAAAATCACAAATTGACAGCATAATTTTCTCCACTTAAAAATCTTCTCATATTTATTTATGGTTTTATTTTTTAAAGTTATTCAAGTATAATTGAAACACAGTATTGTATTAGTTCCTATATATTTTTTACTTATTTTCCTAGTTATCTTCAATTTCTTATTTTAGCCAGTTTTTAGTATAGAATTGAGTGGCATTAATTACATTTACAATGTTGTGTAACCATTACCAGTATCTGTTTTTAAAACTTTTTCATTATGCCAAAGGGAACCTTGTAACCATGAAAGAATTAACTTTTCAGTCCTTCTCTCTGTAGACTCTGGTAACCTCTAATCTATTTTCTGTTTCTATTCATTTACCTATTCCAGGTTCCTCATATAATTAGAATAATGCTATTTTGTCATTTTCTGTCTGGCTTGTTTTACTTAGTGTAATTCCTTCAAGGTTCACCAGTGTTATAGTGTATATCAGAATATCTGTCTTTTTATGGACAAATAATATTCTAATATATATATTTGCCACATTTTATTTGTTCTTCTGTTGATGGACACTTGGATTGTTTCTGTCTTTTGGCTCTTATGAAAAGTGCTGCCATGAACATGGGCATACACATAGCTTTTCGAGTCCCTGATTTCCACGTATGTGAGTAAATACTTAGGGGCTGAATTGCTGGATTGCATAAATTACCATATATGGTAAATTTATGTTTATAGCCTTTTCAGGAACCACCAAACTGTTTTCTACAGCAGTTGAAGCATTTTATATTCCTACTAGCAATGCATGAGTGTTTCAGTTTCTTCACATCTTTGACAACATTTATTTTCTGTTTTTTTGTTAATACGCATCCTACTGGGTATAAAGCGGTGTCTCATTTTATTTTTTCTTATCATTTCTTCCATGACTAGTAAGGTTGAATATCTTTTCATGTGTTTATTAGCCATTTGAATATGTTCTTAGGAGAGATGATTGTTGAAAACTGTTACCGATATTTTAATTTTTTTGGTCAAGTTATATAGTTCTCTATATATTCTGGATTTTTACCCTTATTAGATACATAATTTGTAAATATGTCCCCCCATTCTGTGGGCTGCCTTATGTGTTGGTGTTCTTTGATTTGCAAAAGTATTTAATTTTGATGACACTGAAGTTTGTCTTTTTTTTTTGTTGCCTTTGACTTTGGTTGATATATCCAAGAAATCACTGCTAAATTTTATTTTATGTTTTTGTCAAAGGTTTTATAGTTTGAGTTCTTTTGTTTAGGCATTTGGTCCATTTTGAGTTAGTTTTTGCATATTACATTCTTTTGCAAATGGGTATACAACTTTACCAGCACCACTTATTAGAAAGGCTGCCCTTTCCCCCACTGAATGTGGAGAATTTTTTTCATGATATTTTTGCAATATAGAGCTTTAATCTCTTTACAAGTACTTGCTGACAGTGGAAGTTTTTCCACTTTTTTTTTTACCACAAGGTAAAAGTGGTAGTGATTCTGGTATGGGTAACTTAGGTGGTCATTATTACTATAGAGCCTTTTCCCTGTGTATTTTCAAAAAGATCAGTCTTCCTGAATTTTAGGGATTTGAGCACAATAATTCAATTATATATTTATAAATTTAAATGTGTTGAAGGTAAAGGGAAGATGTAAGTTAATTTAAACCCTTTAAATCTAGAAGAAACATAATCATCTGTTTTATTGAACTATATGCGCACTAATATTTTATATGAATATATTTTTTGTAGAGTCAACTGGATGTACCATTTAAAGTTAAAGTTGGTCATATAGGTAAGCTCTGTTTATTTGAATGTTCTCCTTGCTGGATGTGCAACCAGAATAATATGCTTAGTATTCTGTAATGTAACATTTTTTGTGTTTCTGAGCATTAATTGAAAATAATCATGTGTTTTCATATAGGTGGAACTTAACTTTATGACTTAAAAATATTGTGTGGTCCACATATTCTTTGCCCAGTATGTATGAAATTATACATCTTATTACTAAGGTGTTAAAAATGAGTTATTTGAGAGCTAAAACTTTGAGAGCATAACCCACTTGGTTTTTTAGGTTTGTAATTTGTTGTTATTTCTGTATTCTGATTGACTGTGGATATGTGGTGTAAGGAGTAGAGTCTAGAGCAGCCAGATGGTGTGGTTATGGACCTATCAGAAACCAAGTTTCTCCCCCTGAAAGTTTGCTGCATTTCCATGAATGTTGTGCTAGTTCTTTTTCTGTATTATTTTCCTGGTGTTGATATTTTGCATTTTAAATGTATTGCTGGAGCAAAAACTGATTGGAATGTGTGTTTTAAAGTGTTTGATTAAAAGGTACAAGGAATAAGAAGCATAAATTAGTAGGTACAAAATAGATGAGGGGAGGTTAAGAATAGTATAGGAAATAGAGAAGCCAAAGAACTTATATGTACAACCCATGGAGTTGAACTAAGTGGAGGTGAATGGAGGAGTGCAGGGCAGAGGGGGATGAAGCGGAGGAAAAAAATGGGACAACTGTAATAGCATAATCCATAAAATATACTTAAAAATAAAATGTTTAATAAAAACACACGTTTCATTTCTTATGCTTGCTTATTGTTTCAGTTTCATTGTTTAAATTACTGTTTGAACTTTATTCCTTTAAATATTGTACATGATGATAGTGTCATTATTTGAGACTTGAAAGTTATCTAGTTATACTTTGTTGTACAGATAGTTTGTGTACTAGTTAGGCTGCAGAGGATGGGGTGGGGATAGCATAGAAAAAGCATGCATTTTGAAAGCAGAGACCTGCCACCATTTACTAGCTGTGTGATATTGTGTCCTCAACATTCTTATCTGCATAATTGGGAAAGTCATAACCATGCAGGGTGACCATCATCATCATCATCCTCAGTTAGTAGCTCCTTTTGATTGAAGACTGTGTGCTGTATAGTGAATCTAGCACTTCAAGTGTATTATCTCATTTTGTTCCCATGACCATCTGATGGGGACAGTAATGCTGTTTCATATTACAAGTAAGGAAAGAGGCCTAAGTAGCTGCTCAAGATTTATGATGGCTCTTGGTAAAGTAGATACAGTATTTTTTTAAATTGTTGTACAATTGTCTCCATTTTTCTCCCACCACTCCCACCCATCCCCACTTCTTTCCCTCAATTCTATCCCCATTTGACTTTGTTCATGTGTCCGTCATATGTGGAACAAGGTATTTTGAAAGCTCATCTAAGTTATGTGATAAATATCTCCATAATTTTGTGCACTTATGGTTGGTGTTAGACCATGGGATATTTTTTCCTGTGGAGCTTTCCCTGCTGTGGGTTAGAATGAGTCATTCCAGACACAATCTGTTGTTTGGGCGCAAAAGGGGGTGGCTCTAGTAGAGAATGCCCTGAGCCCTTCTCCAAAACAGTTTTTATTGGAATCGGTATGTGCAGGGGTATATAGCACACATGCATAGCTCATCAGTCAATGTCCAAAGGCTGCAGTTACAAAAAACAGTTATTATTTATAGATCACAATAGAAAAAACAGATCTACCTCGGGTCAGGGTCTGTTAGACGTGCTGACACCAGATGGTTGTTAAGGCATATTTCATGAGATAAGGAGTTCACCCCTTATGCTTTGTACTTAAACATCTGGTTTACACCAACAGGGCTATAGCAAAGCAAAGCAAGCTTCAAAGGATAAAATGTATATTCTGCAGGCCTGATTTCCCATGGGAACCCTCAGTTTTAAATTGGGTTGTGCCTGCCGCCTGCATTCCCAGTGTTCCAGTCAAGATTTACAGGCCAGGCCTTGCTTGTGCGGGGCTACAGTCTCTGATACTACACGAAGTGGTCCCAGCAGTTAGAACGTTTGCCCATGGAAGTTTTTATTATTTTACATTGCTGAAGCACAAATTACCTCCACTCCTCCTAATTTAAAGACATTTTAGTATAAATAAGAGGAGAAACCTTGGCACCTATTACTTTTCCACCTAACATTTATTTTTTCATATTTCTATACAACTTTTTATTTGTACCCTTTAATTACTTGTAATCATAGTATATGTACAATTTCATACTCTAACATTTAATAATGATTTCTCATTAAATATCCATGTTAATTTGACCTCATTTATTTTTTATGGTAGTGTTACAACACAAATAGTATATATTTGGACATTGTAGAGAAATCATGTATTTTCAAAGCTACAAAAATATTACAGTAAATATTTTCACGTAGCTTTAAAAAAATTTCCAAAGTAATTGAATTTTATGATTGTAATTACTATATTTCAGTGTTTATAAATTTAACATCAATTCAAGAAAAGTAAAAAAATGTACAAGGAGGGTAGATAGATCTGATTTCATTTATAGCTTGCCCTCTTTCTTTCCTCTTTTTCTTACCTGAGCATGTTTAACCATGGTACTAATGCAGCTTTTAGTGTTATAACATGATAGTGGAAAGTATACTGCATTAAGTACCTAATACACAATAATTTCCATACTCATTTAAGGTATTGTTTACACACCTGTCATTCTTTAATACCATTTTTTTCTTCTGGACAATAAGTTTTTTGAGAAGTGGATTGAATTTTTATTGTATCTACAGCACTTAGCACAATACCTAGCATATAATAGAAACAATAATTAGTTGAATGAGAGAAATACATGTTTCCAAATGAGTGGTACAGTAGTAGTTTTATAGGAACATATTGTTCCCTTGCTATTATTGTATATTGTTATTCTTACTGATTTTTTGAAGTTTTCCTCATTAAGTATGCAGAATTCCACATTTATTGAATACAAATATTCATACATACATATTTTAAAAGTAGTTGTCTTCATGTGGGTGGTTTTTGGAATTAACCTTCATTTATATTTTTATGAAGTTTCCAAATGTTCTATAAGAAGACTACATCTTATAATGAGAGGAAAAAAAAGGTTGGTTAAGAAAAAGATTAAGTGGTGAAAATGCCACATAATTAATTTTACATGTTTTTCTTTGATTGTTCAATGCTATTTTGTCACTGTTCTCTGTCCTTAAGTTCATTTACTTTTTTTGGGTTATTAATGGATGTGTATATGTATGTAATCAGTCTGCTTGATACAATTATAAATAAACTCAAATATGTCACAACTCATTTCATTTTGGTTACATTTTGTACTATACAGAAATTTAAAATGGTCACCATCTTCTCTGATTTCAAAACTTAGAAAGTTATTCTTCTTTTAGAAATCTGATAGTTTCTTTTTCTCGAGATTGACATTGTGTGAAGAAATTTTTTTCTCAGTTTTTAAAACATGGGTTATGGAAAGAGATCTAGGTGGATTTTTTCCCCTTGCCAAATTACTAACCAGTCAATGTGATAATAGTGTATTTAATAATCTTTCCCTTTCTCAGTTATGACAGCTCTTTCTAAATCTGAAGACCATACTTTCTAAATAATTTAAAACTCTTTATTATATAATTTTCTAAATACAAAGCTAGAATCAATAGTATAGACAGCCCCTTATATAGTATTTTTTCACTCAAGATGTTTAATTCTTTTGCTCTCGGGTTATAAAATATTTGTTTAAATAATTCTCAGATATTTCCCATGACCTTCATTATTACTAGAGATATTTGTGTGTACATACTCTTGTGGTGATAATTATACACATGTATATTACTGTACATACATTCATACGTTGCATAATGACATTTTGGTCAACAGAAGACTGAGTATACTCTATGGTCTCTTGAAATTATAATGGAGCTGAAGAATTCCTGCTGCCTGGTGATGTTATAACTATTGCAGCTCAGTGCATTTACTCATGTGGTTGTGGTGGTCCTGGTGTAAACAAACCTACTGCACTGCCAGTTTAAAAGTATGGCACATACATTTAGATACAGTGTATAATACTTAATAAAGATAGTAAATTATTTATTGATTTATGTATTTACTTTATACTTTCTAATTGTATTTTAGAGTGTACTTTTTCTACTTAAAAGAAGTTGGTTGTGAATGATTTCCCATGTTACACCTACAACAGCGTCATACATCTTGTGCTTAACTCAGTTGCCCGATTGTATCATTTTCTCTTGTGCTTGATTTAATTTTGTGTTTCTTTGTATAAGAACATTCTGTACAGGTTTGTAGTCCAGGAGCAACAGGCTATGCTACATCACTTAGGTGCATACTAGGCTAGACCATCTAGGTTTGTATAAGTACACCTTACGATGTTTGCACAATGACAAAATCACCCAGTAACAAATTTCTTATAATGCATCCCCATTGCAAAGCTGCAGATCTCTGAAGGTCTGCAGCTTTATCTTCTGGAGGTCAGGCCCCTTGTAGTACAGGCCCCTGGTAGATGAGTGTTCTAGGAACCCATCTGTATCAGCATACCAGCTGGTGGTGGTGTGAGAGGCTGTCTGTATTCAGATTGAGTGATTTTTTTTATGACTCTTTTAGCAGGTTTGCCCATTTCATAATGGGTGATTTACTAGCATACCTACCCACACACCTTGCTGAGTGTCCAGTAGCTTGTGGCCAAAGAACAGCATGACCCTGGTGCCCCACACTCCCTATTTACCTGATCTCATCCTGAGCGACATTTTGTTTCCCTGTATGAAAAAAAGTCCTCAGAAAGAAATGTTTTGCTGATGTGAAAGAGGTGAAACAAAAAAACAGCAGAAGTACTTAAAAGGCATCAAAATCGACAAGTTCAAAAATTGTTTTGAGCAATGGAAAAAACATCTTGATAGGTGTATTACATCAAATGGAGAGTACTTGGAAGGTGATTGAAGTTTAAACATGTAAAAATAAATACAGTATTTTAATAAATAAATTGCATTTTGGGGGATTGCCACTCATACATGTGAAAATAACACAAAGTATATATCTACTGTTTTAAAGTATATGGAAATTACTTAGAGTAAGAATGAGGAGATTCTAAATATCAAGGATTGATACAATATCAAGGATTGTTAATCGAAAAAGAATATTAGAATGTTTGTGATACAGATTGTCATAAAAATAAACTTATAAATATTTAGGTTATCATTTAGTAAATTTTCCAATAATACTAATACAAATAATTTCAAATTTTCCCAAAAGGCTTGCTTTTTGTTATAAAATAGCTTTGTACAAAGTGACTGAGCTTGTGATGTCAGAGGTCACTATCTCTGCTGATGTCTGACAGGAAATAGGCTCACAGTAAGTATTGGTTAAGTGAATAATTTTTTGTTTTTTTTTTTTAATGTAGGTAATCTAAATCTTAAAATTCCATGGAAAAACCTGTATACTCAACCTGTTGTAGCTGTACTGGAAAACATTTATTTACTCATAGTGCCTTCTTCTAGTAAGTCAAATTATAAACATTGTAATTTAAGTTATTCTTTTTTGTGGATGGAAAGTCTTTATATTCTATTTGTTCAAAATATTTTGGGGAAAAAATTGAAAAATATTTATTTATTTTTAGAGAGAGGGGAAGGGAGGGAGAAAGGAAGACAAACATGGATAGGTTGCGTCTCATATGCTCCCCGACCAGGGACAGAATTGCAACCCAGGCATGTGCCCTGACCAGAAATCGAACCAGTGACCTTTCCCTTTGCAGAATGACACCCAGCCAACTGAGCTACATGGTCAGAGTACTTTTGGGGAATTTTCTTTTAATATTTAAATTTGGTAATAGGTAATTGAATTAAATTACCTGTGTTAAATTTTTTTGTTTGGGTTATGTCTAGGCTTTTATGTTAAATTTTTGCAAACTTGGAACTAGTGATTATTTCCTAGTACATTTTTTGGAATGAGTCTTTAAGATAAGATTCTTTTTATGTTCCCTGTAGTAATAAAATATGATCCCTTAAAAGAAGAAAAGCAACTCTTGGAAGCAAAGCAACAGGAACTAAAAAGAATAGAAGAAGCAAAACAAAAAGTAGCTGATCAAGGTAAAGAAAGCAAATAAGAACTGTAATAAGAAATGGGGAAAAGACATAAATATTGGTTACATTTGAATATTAATTTTATCTGGAAACACCAAGATTACTTAACAAATATGAGAGAAATATATTACATGGAGCATTTTAATGTAGTGTATTCTATTATGTTTATAGAAATTTTAGCTTACAAACATTTACCTTAGGGCAAATGGTACACCTAGCCTGTAAGGGCAAGGTTGGTTTTTAACTATAGTAATTAACTTAATTAGTTTTTTCTTTCTAGCCTTTTTTTAAAAATTAAATTTATTGGGGTAACACTGGTTAATAAAATTATGTGAGCTTCAGGTATAAATTTCTACCAAACATCATCTGTGTATCATATTGTGTGTTTAACACCCCAAGTCCACCCAAGTCCATCACCATTTATTCCCCCTTTTCCCTCTTTTATCTCCCCCAAGCAACCCCTGCAGCTATCACCATACTGTTGTCTGTGTGCGCGAGTCTTTCTATTTTTTCTTCGCTTAGCTAGCCTTTTATTTTTATTCTTGCTATAAGTTTACCTTTTGGATGTATTTTGTCCCTAGATGTACTTAAATTTTTCCAGATCTGTTTATTTACTCTCTGGTTTCAGAACCCAAATGGTCCATTACTTTAATCCCTTCTTTTGTTGCTGGAAGAGATGTCCTGCAGAAATTTAATCCTTTTCCACTTGTGCTTCATGCAGCATCAGCAGCTACCTTTTGTCCTCAGACTCTGACTTTTCTCTCTAGTGAATCTTTCTTCTTAGCATGTAAATATACTGTAGCATTTATCTTCTAACATAAAATCATGTTTCTAACCTAGTCATTTGTTGATCTTCTCCTCTGTCCTTCATTAAAAAATTAAACATCTTAAAAATAAATATGAGGCCTGTCCAGAATGTATCCAGCCATGTAACATGAAAAATGCAGACATTTATTGAAGCAGATACAAGATACAAGAAACATGGTACACAAGACAATGCCACCTCAGTCCCCCTCAAAGTAGGCACCTTGGGGCCTCACACAGTTCTCCCAATCATCATCAGCTGTCCTCCAGTCCTCTCTTTCCTAAGTCTTCTAGGATTTTTCCTTTAATTTTTTAAATTTTATTGAGAGAGAATAAATACATATACGTTGATTTAAAAGATAAATAGTAGTTTATGACCTATAATTTAAGGAAATTCTGTCTCCTGGCTTAACTACTCCTTATAGATCTATTTTCATGTTTTTAAGGGTTTGGGTTTTTTTGTTTATTTCCAAATGGCTACATAAGATGATTATGTCTTTATTACTTGATTTATTATATTTATATATCATTTTATATATAAACTTAATTTTATGTACTATGAAGATTAACCTCTTTTCCGTATTCCCAGTATAGATATGTCACATTTTTGTGTAAATCAGTGTTCATTGTTTATGTTCCCATGGCTTTATATAAGAGTTTACCACTGATCCAAATAATATTCTCTGATTACATATATTTTTTGGTACAGCTTTATTATTTGCTTGGCAATAGTAGGTTGATCTGGGTCTGGTTGTTTATTATATAGATCTTTTTACTTATGTGTTTTTGGTGTGATAAAATCTCCCGGTACCTTCATCTATGTGATTTCAGAGTTGGAGCCTGCCACGTTAATTTTCTCTAGAATAAACCCTTCCTTGTTTATTGGTGTAGGAAAAGGGTAGTTGCTTTGCTATGTGGGCTGGGAGAAGGAGAGTGAGTACCTGGAAGTCTCTAACTGCTCATTATACAGACTCAATCAATCTGTGTATTATACCCCTCCACCATTCTTTTTACTATTCATGTTTTCTGAGGACTCCAGTTCCTAAATCTTTCCAGGGTTTGTTAATTCCTTCCTCCCTTTCCTCCTTTCTCTTTCCCTTTCCCTTCCCTTTTCCGCCCCCCCTTCTCCTTCCCTTCCCTTCCCTTCTTCTTTTTTTTTTTTTTTTTTTTTGGCTCATCTTGTGTTTCATTGTTATCTCTGTCTATGGGCATTTAGGAATGAATTTCTTTTCTGAGTTGGCTAAGGCCATCTGCTTTCCAGCTTCTAATTTTTTGAAGCTATCTATTTCTTATATATTCTTTCTCTTATACTCTTTCTTTTGGCCTTCTGCATTTATCTATTTTAACCTTTACTTTTTGCGTTATGGAGTTTTACTGAAAAATAGGAAAATATTCCTCTTAGATACAATCCATCATGTTTAATCAGATGTCCCTCCTATTTCTATATATACTTAGGTCTAAAAGACAACTGTTTAACCATGCTTAAAATTGATCAGAGATACCTTATTGTTACAATGTAGAAGTTTGAACTCTTACGCATGATATATAAAAGCTCTTGTGATTTGAATCCTGCCTACTTCTCCAGCCTCATTATTGCTTCTCTCGTATCTCCTCTATTGTTTGCTCCAGCCATACTGACCTATTTGTAGTTTACTGAATACCAACTTCTCTGTGATTGTATCTCACTTCCTACATTATCCAATATATATGTGAGAATTACCAGCATATTTTAAACTATAAGGTGTGGACACTATTCCTGTAGCAGCAGTGTAGAATGAGAAGAGAATCCATCCTAGCACTGAGCCCTAAGGAAATCCCACATTTTATGATTGTATAGAGGAGAATACAATGACCAAGAAAAAGATGACCAAGGAGGAGTGGTCAAATAAGTAGAAGGAAATGTGGAGATTATGATTCCATGGGAAAAAGGGTGTTTTAGGAAGAAAAATGTATCAGATCCTACTGAGATACCAGGTGAATATAGGATTAGGAAATAATCATTTTATTTAAGATACAGAGGTCATTGGTCACCTTAGAAATAGATATTTTGATTGATGATTTCAGAAAAGGAGCTTCTATTTCTTCCAAAGTTGGAAGCAATGTCATGTACTAAGAGAGCAGTGGGAAGGTTGTTGGAACTTTGAGGAAATTCAAAAATAATTTTTAAATAGTTGTTCTGGAGAGAGTGAACAAGTTGACTGGAGAATTGTAGCAAGGCCGCTGGTTGGTAGAAATTGGGGATGGCTAATTTACCGTAATTCTAGTCTGCCCTATTGTGATTTTTCTCCTGCAGTGCTCACCTGGCAAGACATGGGTGTGTTGATATTAAACATAGATAGTTGGTTTTATTCAGGGTTGGAGCTGTATCGACAGAAGAAAATGAGAAAAAAAGACCAAGACTTTAAAGTATTGGTGAAATAAATTATGGAATCTGAGCTGGAAAAAGAAATCAGGAGGGAACTAATGGATAATCAAAGAAAGATTTAGCATTTAATTGAATGAACAAATTTATAGAGTAAAGGGTTTTATTAAGTAGTGGTGTGATTTAAAGATTAAAAACCTCTGTTGTCAAAGAGCTTGTATGTACTTACTAATTCTAAAGTTCTTATATTCAAATATGTTTACTTCTCATTCACTCACACTGACATTTTCACCAGCTTTCCTTTAAGGCCTCCTACGCCAGCTGAGTTAGGGAGTAGTTGGTCATGAGAGGAAAAGATAGGTAACACGTATGTGCAGGTAGAATAGGACCAGGAAGAGGAAAGGAGAGAGCTTTCACTGGCATTTTTAAGTGGGGGAGAAAAAGGGTAGTAACTCATTGTTATCAAAGGCATATTAAAAAGACTAGGAACCTCAATTTCTTATTCTTGCTGTTTCCCTAAAAAGTATTGAAACTGGAGATAGTAAATATAGTTTTTAGGGGAAAAAAGATGATGAACTTCATTCTTGCTGGGAAGGAGAGAGGGAAATAATTATATTTTGTAGTCTTCAGGACGAGGATTGTATTCAACTGTTTTACACATCTAACAACAGACAACTTATGACGTTACCATTAATTTTAATAGAAAGTCCGTCTTTGCTGCTCTCTCTGTCTTTTCTCATTGAATTCTATTATAATTCTTACCTAACAATCTTAATTGTTTTTCATATCTTTATTTATTCAGGTATAGTTAACAGAGGGAAGCTATTCAATTTAATACCAATACATTCTGCAAGGTTGACTTTAGTTTCTCTGAACAAGAAGCTAGTTTTTGAACACCGTGTTTTTAGTTGCTTTTGAAAGTCTTTGGTACCAAAGACTTTTGGAAAGCAAATCTGCATATATAGATTTTTTTCTTTAACAAGGTAACATTTATTTTACCTCAGTATGTGGACATTTATTGAGTATATTTTTCATTCAAGTTAAAAAAGAAATATTTGTAATTCTAGAAAAACACCTGGTGGAGAGACAGGACACTTTCACAGAAAAATTAATTACTCAGATCATAAAAAATCTTCAAGTGAAAATTTCCAACATCCATATTCGTTACGAAGATGATGTAAGTATTTAATAGATGATACTTGTTTTTATATTTATAGATATTCTACTGTTTATTGAAACCTGCTTTGTAGAAGCCAGCCTATTAGATTTTGGGAAGTGGAGGGATAGGGCTAAAGATGACATGATCTTTCTTTCTTTAACTGTAGTTGTAATTTGCAGTCCTTACTGTCTTGATTATATTTTTGTAAAATGTTCAAACATTAGATATTGGAAAAAATGCCTTTCTTATCACCTTTGATAGGTGGGGGTTATGAATTTAGCTATTATGTATTTTTAATATATTCAAATCATACAATATTTATCTCCTGTGTCAAGCACTGGTCTAGGAATCAGTAGAACAGGACTTAAATAATTGATCTCAAATAGATCATGTATTCTCTCTAAAACACATAATAAATAGCTTCTTATAGTACTATTGCGAGGGTAAATCATTTGTTTATAAGCTTTTTTTTGTAAACTGAAATACATTGTGTAGGTATATTATTACTCTACAACACTGATGCATTGATACTACTTTAATTTGTACTGTATTAGGAAAAATATATGAATAAAAATTGTTCTGAAAAATATTAAAGTGTTTTCAAATGCTTGAAATGGCATACTTCCCAGAAAGTGAACTTTTTTTAAAATGTGAATTTTGTTCCACTACTAAAAATCTGAGTAAAATTTACTGTGTTTCCTCTTTAGATCACAAATCGAGAAAACCCACTCTCATTTGGTATTTCCCTTCAAAATCTCAGCATGCAGGTACTTTATTTAAAAATAAATTTAACCATATTTAATGTGTAGTATGGATAATCAGACTACTAATTACTATTTACTTATGCCGCCATCAAAAAATAGGCATCTATATAGAATTGGTACAGAAAATTCATAGATGAGATTAGAAATGAGGATAGGTAATTTCACATTTAAAATCATGGTGGTAATCAAATTCAAGTTAAAATATGAGGGCCTGTTTTTATTTGCTAATTATCATAGTTGATACTTTTTTACTTAAAAGAATCCATTTCTGAGTGTGTATAAAAGTTATAAATGTTTATTTTAGAAACTTTGGTATGTCATGAAGAGTGTAAAGAAACAAATCACCATGTCCTCACCACCAATAATAATAATCATCTTTCTAATTTTTCAGATTGAAGAATTTATAAGTATAGAAGTATGCAGTGGATTATGAAACATTTGCTTCATAATCATTCTGCAACCAGAATGACTCCTTGTTAAATTTGTCATTTGGTTTGACTTATTTGTCTATAAATTCCCTTTTTCTCTTCACAAAGTTTTAAATACTTTAAAAGAATAAACTGCTACAAATAAAGTTTAAATATTATATTTGTTCTCTACTACTACACTTTCCTCCTACTGCAGAGGTAATGTCCTAAGTTTTTAAATTTCATATAATATAGCCATTAAAATTTTATATAGTATTTGGTAGATTTTTTAAAGTTTTACATAAGTATTTTATACGCTTCTATAAGTTCCCTTTTTCTTTTCACAATGTTTTTGACATCTGTGTTGCCAGCGTGTAGTTCGGTTCACTCAGTTTAACTGCCATGTGGTGTTTTATTACATGCTTTATTTGTTATATCCATTGGGTTTTTTGTGTATGATTTATTTTTGGTCTTTATTTTCTTACCCTCACCTAAGAATCTGTTTACTGAGTGTAGAGAGAGGGAGAGGGTGTGGAAAGAGGGACGTCAGTGTGTGAGAGAAAAGCATCTATTGGCGGCCTCCCATATGAGCCCAACCAGGGATCGACCTGCAACCTTATCTAGTGTACGGGACAATGCTTCAACTAACTGAGCCACCCAGCCAGGGCATGTGTGACTACTGTTTAACACATGGGCCCACTACAAGCAAAAGAAAAAGTCACATGTTGGAGCATTTAAACATGTCCTAGAGGTACCTAAGCCTCTCCTCCTTTTTTTGAATTCTTGTTTCTTCATACTTTTCTGTTTGGTCATTTTTTTCTTCCTTCTGGTCTGCTCCCTTGATTTGAGTCCCAGTTTCCTTTCCATTACTATTGGTTTCCTGTGCATTTCCCTTCATTTCAATTAGTTTACCCTTCATTTGTTCCTCTAATTTGTGACTAAAATCAACCAGTTCTGGGATCATCCTGATCACCAGTGTTTTGAACTGTGCATTTGATAGGTTGGCTATCTCTTGGTCGCTTAGAAGTATTGACTCTGGGGCTCTGAGCTGTTCTTGAGTCATAATGAATTACAGGGGTATAAGAAGGGGAAGAAGAAGAGAGACAAGTGGAAAACTTATTTGAACAAATAATAAAGGAGAACTTCCCCAATCTGGCAAAGGAAATAGACTTCTAGGAAATCCAGGAAGCTCAGAGAGTCCAAAGAAGTTGTACCCAAGAAGGAACACACCAAGGCACATCATCATTACATTAGCCAAGGTTAAAATGAAGGAGAGAATCCCAGAAGCAGCAAGAGATAGGGGGACAGTCACCTACAAAGGAGTGTCCATCAGACTATCAGCTGATTTCTCAAAGGGACCTTACAGGCAAGAAGGGGCTAGAAAGAAGTATTCCAAGTCATAAAATCCAAAGACCTACATCCAAGATTGCTCTTTCCAGCAAAGCTTTCATTTAGAATGGAAGGACAGATAAAGTGCTTCTCAGATAAGGTCAAATTCAAGGAGTTCATCATCACCAAGCCCTTATAATGAAAAATATTAAAGGGACTTATCTAAGAAAAAGAAGATAAAAAAGATGAACAATGAAAGGACAGGAAACTCATAGTTATTAACAACCACACCTAAAACAAAAGCAAACAAAGAGGACAGCTAGATCAGGAGCACAACCATAGAAATGAAGATCACATGGAGGGTTAGCAACAGGGGAGTGGGAGAAGGAGAAGGGGGGAGAAGGTACAGAAAATAAGTAGCATAGACAGTAGGTAGAAAATAGACGAGGGAGGGCAAGAATAGTAGGGGAAATATAGAATCTAAAGAACTTGTGACTTGTAGACATAAACTAAAGGGGGGGAATGGTAGCAAAGGGGGTGTGCAGGGTGGAGGGGAATGAAGGGGGGAATAGGACAAGTGTAATGGCATAATCAATAAAATATATTTAAAGAAATAAAATGAAAAGAAAAAAGGAAAAGCCATATGAAGTTATTCAATAAAGTTGAGTGGGGTAAAGTGGCAAATGATGCTCTTATGTTGAAAAATTAAGGATGGAGAATTAACTGTTGGATTTGGCATTGTGAAAGTCATTGGTGACTGTGACAGCAGTGGTTTTGACCATCCTCTTTGGAGGTCCTGGAAATTTGTCTCCCAGCCTAGATGTATTCAAATAGAAACAGGAATGGCCCTAGCATTCCATGTTTTAAAAATGCTCTGTGTGATTCTATTGCAAAAGAAAGTTTGAGAATCATTGTTCTAATTCATTCAGTTCTACAAAAAAATGAAAACCGTCTTTTTAAATGAGTACCGGATCACTTTATTGTCCTCAGTGGCTTTTTGTTGCTTTTAGAATAAAGTTCATAGTTTTGTCTTCAAGTCATTTATAATCCTTTTGTAATCTGATCCCAAGTAACATACCTGGTTTCAGCTCTTTTGTTTTGCATTATGTTTTCTGGTCATACTGGGCTCCTTAAGTTCTCTGAACCTGTCATGTATTTGCACATCTTTTTAGGATGAATCATTCCCTGGGGATCTTAGAGTCAGTAATTTCTATTCGTGTGTCATATATTAGGTTAGACATCACTTTCTTCATCACATCTCAAGTTTGAGGCTCATACTGTGTTCTCCCAGCACTGTGTATTTAACCTGTATAGTGGTACTTCTTTGTAATTGCTTCAATCAGCAAGGAGCTCCTTGAAAACAGACCTTCTTATGTTCAGTTAATATCCGAGGATATTTCATGGGAAATTGGTCTAGGACATGATAGATATGATTTATCACTCTGCCACACATGACATGGAAATGACAGTTTTACTACCGTTTTTCCTTTTCAGACGACTGATCAAAACTGGGTTCCTTGTTTACAAGATGAAACTGAGAAACTATTTCGTAAGGTAATAAATATTCTATTTTGTCAACCTAGAGAGTTGATGAAAGAGACTTTTAGAAAAGCTAATGGTAATATATAACATGAACTTATGTGAATTGTGTTTACTCGCTTAACTCTGTTATATGACTGAATTGTTTGGGACTTCTGAAAATAGCATGTGTTAAAGATCCTTCAAAGAAAATGAGACCTATAATAAACTGTTTATTTTCAGTTAATCCGATTGGATAACCTTTTTGCCTATTGGAATGTGAAGTCTCAGATGTTTTATCTTACTAATTATGATGATTCGTTGGTAAGTAATTTTTATATGTTATACACATATGTTGATACTGTATTTTGTATAAAGCTTTTTTCATTGTCATTTATTTAACATACAGTAGTGAGTGATAATTTTTTTAAGGCCAAATCTGTTAGCAGAATTTACAGAAATAGGTGAATGCATATGAGGTCTGTCCAGAAAGTATCCAGCCACACAATGATAAAACTAGAGACATTTATTGAAGAAGATAGAAGACAAAAGAAACATTGTACACAGGACAATGATGCTTCAGTTCCCTTCAAAGTAGGCACCTTGAGACCTCACATAGTTCTCCTAATCATCATCAGCTGCCTTGTTGTATTTTCCTGTATCTCATCAATAATCTGAAATCTCTTCCCTTTCAAAGGTGATTTTAGTTTTGGGAAAAGCCAGAAGTCACAGGATGCCAAATCTGGGCTGTAGGGGGGCTGAGTCACCTGGGTGATTCGATGTTTCATCAAAAAACTCTTCACAAGACATGATGCATGAGGGGGCACATCATTGTGTGCTGCCACACCACCAGTTGCCCATAGCTGCAGCCTTCTGAATCATCTGAAGTTTCTATGGAGGAATGTTCAGGCTTAACACAAAATTTAATGCAGATTCATTGCTTTCCTCAGTCATTTTGAGTATGATGGCCACACAGTACACATGCTCACCCAACGGCATCTACTGCCCTCACTGACTAGTACAGTGAAGTTATTGTTCACAGATGGGCATTCTGGTCCACTTTCCTTGGTTTCCAGGTTAACATTGCTATTGTACCAACTGTTCTCATTATATTAACAATGGGTAGACTTTTTCTGGACAGACCTTGTAAGTGTCTGTACATGAACATGTATAGACAGCTTGTTTTTAATAATTGACATAAAACATTATACTAGTTTCATCATAATGATTTGATATTGCATATATTACAAAATAATCACCTCAATAATTGTAGTTAACATCTGTCATCATACATAGTTGGAAAATTTTTTTTCATGGGCTGGGCAGAGGAGGGCAAGTGGCAAAAACTGGGACAACTGTAATAGAGTAAGAATAAAAATAAAAATACTTTTTGCCTGAGATGGGAACTTTTTTAAAAGTGTATTTTATTGATTATGCTGTTACAGATGTCCCATTTTTTCTCCCCTTTGTCCTCTTCTGCCCGGTACCCCCAAACCCTCCAGCACTGCCCCCCTTTAATTTAAGTTCATGGGTTGTACATATAAGTTTTTTTGCTGCTTCATTTCCTATACTATTCTTAACCTCCCCATATCTATTTTGTATTTTCCAATTATGCCTCTTATTCCCTGTACCCTTTTCCCCATTATCCACCCTCCCCCTCCCTGCTGATAACCCTCCATGTAATCTCTATTTCTGTTAATCTTTCCTGTTCTAATTGTTGCTTAGTTTGTTTTTTTAAGTTCAGTTGTTGATAGTTGTGAGTTTGTTGTCATTTTACTGTTCATAGTTTTGACCTTCTTGTTCTTAGATAAGTCCCTTTAACATATCATGTAATAGGGCTTGGTAATGATGAACTCTTTTAACTTGACCTTATCTGGGAATCACTTTATCTACTCTTCTATTCTAAAAAATAGCTTTGCTGGGTAGAGTAATCTTGGATGTAGATCCTTGCTTTCATGACTTCAAAACTTACCAGCCCCTTCTTGCCTGTAATGTTTCTTTTGAGAAATCATCTCAGAGTCTTTCGAGAAATCAGCTCAGAGTCTCAGAACTACTTTGCAGGTAACACTCTTCTGCTACTTTTAAGATTCTCTCCTTATCTTTAATCTTGAGTAATTTATTTATGATGTGTCTTGGTGTGGCCCTCTTTGTGTCTTACTTGTTTGGGACTCTCTGAGCCTCCTGGACTTATTGGAAGTCTATTTCCTTTGCCACATTGGGAAGTTTTCTTTCATTATTTTTTCAAATAAGTTTCTAATTTCTTGTTCTTCTTCTTCTCTTCCTGGCACCCCATGTTCGGATGTTGGAATGTTTAAAGTTGTCCTGAAGGTTCCTAAGCCTCTCCTCGTTTTATGAATTCTTGTTTACTCATTCTGTTTTGGCTGAATGTTTATTTCTTCCTTTTGTTCCAAAGCATATGAGTCCTGGCTTCCTTCCCTTCATTGTTGGCTCCTTGTGTTTTTTTCTTTATTTCATTTTGTATAGCCTTCACTTCTTCCTTTATTTTGCGTTTGTACTCAGTCATTTCTGTGAGCATCCTGAATACCAATGTTTTGAACTCTGCATCGGATAGGTTGGCTATCTCTGCATCACTTACTTAGTTCTTTTTCTGGAGTTTTGCTCTGTTCTTTCATTTGGACCCTATTTCCATGTCTTGCACATGTGTTTTGTTGTAAGTGGCAGAGCCTTAGGTATTCACCAGGGTGAGGCAACCCATGTGTCGTGCTGCTGTATGTGGGGGAGAGATCAGAGAAGGAACAGTGCCTCTCTCTCATCTCTCAGCTGCCTTGCCTGCCTGTCTACCAGCTGCCACCTTGCCACACATCTCCACCCCTCCTGCCAGTCTGGATGATTGTTTCTTCTTTAACTTCTTGATTGTTGGGCTTCCATACAGTTCAATTTTTTGACAGTTCTGGTTGTTCTTTATTTTTAGATTGGTTGTTTCCTTCTTTTGGTTGTGCAAGGGGGCAAAGGTTATCTGCCTACACCTCCATCTTGGCCTGAATGCTCCTGAGATGGGAACTTTTAACATTCTCTTGGCAACTTTTAAATGTGCAATGCAGCATTATTAACTGTAGTCAATGATGCTGTATGTTAAATCCCCTCTACTTATTTATTTTATAACTAGAAGATTGTACATTTTGATTCCTATCACCCATTTTGCTTCCACCTATCCTCTGCCCTTGGCAACCACCAGTTTATTCTCTATATTAATGAGTTTTCTTTGTAGAGTCCACATATAAGTGAGGTCATGCAATATTTGTCTTTCTCTGCCTGACATATTCTATTCATTGTACTGCCTTCAAGGTCCACCTGTGTTGTCTCTAATGGCAAGATTCCCTTATTTTTCTATGGCTAAATTATATTTTGTTACATATATGGCCACATTTTCTATTAATTCATCTGTTGATGGATATTTAGTTGTTTCTGTATTGTATAAAAAGTGTAAATAATGTTGCAGTGAACTGAATTCACAGTTTTTGAGATAGTGATTTTGTTTTATTTGGATAAATACCCAGATGTGAAATTGCTGGGTCATATGGTAGTTCTATGTTTAATTTTATGAGGAATCTCCATACTGTTTTCCATACTGGTTGCAACAATTTACATTCCATCAGCATTGCACAAAGGTTTCCTTTTCCTCATATTCTTTCCAACACTTGTTATTTCTTGTCTTTTTGTTAATACTCATTTGAAGAAGAATTAGGTAATATTATATTGTCATCTGATTTGCATTTCCCTGATTAGTGAGGTTGAGCATTTTTTCATGTACCTGTTGGCCATCTGTATGCTTTCTTTGACCCTCTGCTCATTTTTTAATCAGATTGATTGTTTTACCTACTTTTAATTGTATCAGTTCTTTATGTATTTTGGATATTGACCCCTTATCAGTAGGTTTTCTCCCATTCAGTAGGTTGCCTTTTTAGTTTGTTTATTGTTTCCCTTGCTATGCAGATGATGTAGTCCTACTTGTTTTTCTTTTTGTTTTTGTTGTGTTTGTTCTTGGAGTGACATCCAAAAAAGTCATCAATAAGACAGATGTCATGGAGCTTACCATGTATGATTCTTTTCTAAAAGTTTTATGGTTTCAGGCCTTGCATTAAAATTTTTAATCCATTTTGAGTTAATTTTTGATTATGGTATAAGATGGTGCAGTTTTATTTTTTTGCATGTTGTCTGTACAGTTTTCCCAAGTTTAATCATTTGTAGTAAGTTTAAGTTAGTTAAGCATGTGTAGGAACTTATTTCTGGATTCCCTGTTTTATTAGAGACTGATAAATGCACTGATCTGTGGGTCTGCTTTTGTTCTAGTACTATACTGCTTTGATTACTGTAGCTTTGCAGTAGAGTTTGAAATCAAGGAGTGTCATGCCTCTAGCTTTGTTCTTGTTTCCCAAGATTGCTTTGGCTATTTGGGATTTTGTGATTCCGTATAAAATTTATGATTGTTTTCTTTCTGTGAAAAATGTAGTTGGAAATTTGATAAGGATTGCATCAAATCTGTAGATTGCTTTGGATAGTATGGATATTTAAACAATATTAATTTTTCCAATCTTGAGTGTGGAATATCTTCCTATTTATTTGTGTCTTCAATTTCTTTCATCAAAGTTTTATAGTTTTCAGTGTATAGTTTTATAGTTTTCAGACATCTTTCACCTCCTTAGTAGATTTATTCCTAGGTATTTTATTCTTGTTGATGAAGTTATAAATGGTATTGTTTTCTTAATTTTACTTTCTTATCGTTTGATACTAGTGTAGAAGAAATTTTTTATCCTGCATCTTTACTGAATTTGCATATTCTAACAGGTTTTTTTGAGTGGAGTCTTTGGAGATGTTATAAATAATATCATGTTATCTAAATAGTGACAGTATTATTTCCTCCTTTCCAGTTGGGATGGCTTTTCTTTTTCTTGCTTAATTTTTCTGACTATGGCTTCCAGTACAATGTTAAATAAAAGCAGTGATAGGGGGCATCCTTGTCTTATTCCCGATCTTAGAGGAAAAGCTTTCAGCTTTTTACTATTGAGTGTGATATTAGCTGCAGGTTTATGATATAAACCTTTTATTATATCTAATCATATTAATCATAAGTAGATATCAAATTTTGTTAAATTTTATATATGTGCTTGTATGTTTAAACACACACATAAATCTCAATATTTCTAAGATATTCTTTTATGAGTTATTGTCTAATGAAATATTATCTAACCACTGTAATATTTTTATATCTAAATCCTCCTGTTTGTTTTTTTAAACTTTTAAACTTTAATTTTGCATATAATAGGATTTTGTAAAGATGAAGATATATTGGCCTTAATAGAAATAAAAGCAATTGTTTTTTAATAGGACAGCTTGAAGACTGGCATTGTCAATGAAAATATTGTTCCAGGCGGTTATGATTTTGGTAAGTACAGTTCCAAAATAAAAATTGCATATTTTATTTTTTCATCAGCATAAACTTTAAATAAACATTATTGATATTATTGTGATATTTTATGTCAGTTTTATTATGTAATTAAATGTATTTATATATATATATGCAAAAGCAAAACACATATTATTCATTGTTGTTGAGCTACAGGCTATATATCAAAACCAGGAAAGAATAATTTGCAATAAGAGGGGTTGCTAGTAAATTGTGAAGTCTCTAAGGACTACTTAATAAGAATTATGATGCCTTTTAAAGACATTTTGACACGGTAGATACAGTTTAGTGAGGCTAGCTGCTGTCGTCTACAGTGTGATCTTACTATTTAAAAAATGGCTACTTAAAATTTTTCTTTTTATATTTTTATCTGGTTTTAAATCTTCTTAAATGAACATATAGTACTTTAACAGTCAGAAATAAGTTACTAAAATATGCAGAGAAATGGAGGACTGTTTCTTTTACCCTGAAGGCACTCGATAACTACCGATTGGCAGTGGATAACTTAGTTCTTGGATTGACTGACAGTGTCATTAACCATGACTCTCCTTCCTGAAAGTATTTCTTTTTCTGACTTTAGTGGTGTGTTTTTGTGTACTTCTACTTTCATAAATATTCTTTATTAATTTTTTGAAGTGGCTCCCTTTGTGTTCACTCTTAAAATATTATTTTCATGGTTTTGAATTGGTTTCATTTTCTTGATTCTCTCCTCAAAGAAAACATTAAGAACAGATGGGGTTGTTTGCAATGTGTGTGGATTCTCAAATCTGTCACTTTAGGTTTGACTTCTTTTTCTTTCTTAAACTGTCATTTTCAACTGTATCAGTCAGGTCCAATGAAGAGAGAGAGAAACCAAAATGTATTTTGAGTAGGGACAGTTTAAAGCATTACAATTTGTGTAATGGGATTGGATTAACAAAGGAAATATTGTTGAAAAGTAGAGAGAAATCTAAAGAATCAAGGAGTAGTCGATAGAAGAAATAGCTCCTAATCAACGACTGAGATGGAGTGTTCAAAGAGGAGAGTCTGCTTTCCTCAGCACTGGAGTCTAGAACTTGTTGGAAAAGGCACGGCCATGGCTCATTGGTTGGAATTATTGAAGTAATTAATTATGGTATTTCAATAGGGTAGGGAGGGAACTGAGAATATGAAGCAGAGGTGAAGGACAGAGAGGGGATCAATGAATGTACATCCCCCAGAACTTGAAGGATTGGTATTGGAATACTAGAGAGATAGGCAGTGGTGGTGGTAAGGAGAGTTTGATGCTTGAGACCAAGTTTATAGGGTGGTTGAGGATAGTGGTGCAGTTGGGTCTAGTAGGTAAGGTAAGGGTGGAGGAACCCAAGGAACTGAGAGACCATGATTTTGGAAAGATCATTTGTGTATTGAAATCACTTGGAAATTAGAGTTGCCACAGCTAAAGTCTGAGAGAGGTAGAAGAGGGTGTGTAGCACAGAGATGGGTAGTTAATTGCAACTAGGGACATATGGGTGGTATAGCTTTTATGTAAAACAAGAATTAAAGTTGGAGAGAAGAATAATTTTATTTTTCAAATACTAATATTTTTACTTTATACATATACTTTTTAGACTTACTGTACCTTACATTTATATACATACAAAGATTTCTCATTTTTAACTGTATAGTATTTTGTTGTATATATGTACCATAATGAACTTAACTGATGATCTATTAGTGAATAGCTTTTTTCTCTTTTTTAAGATTATATTTTATTTATGCTAATGTTCCATTCAACTTAAAAGTATGTTTGAATGCTTAATATGTAAAAAATTAAGTGCTAGGCCTCAGGGATGATTAAAATGAGAGATATAGTATCAGTGTATAAATTAGATTATAATTTAATAGTTGATCTTTATTTAGATTCTGCTATTACTTGTCTTCCTCTGTGTTCTTCTCATTCTTTTTGGGCACTCAATACAAAGAGTTGAGAGAAATCTGTCTTAGGTTATGAGTTGAGCTAAGGAGGTTATCCTGAGCAAACTCTCACTCATCTTTTCTCTTCTTCTTTTTCAATTTAAAAGGGGAAAACAGATGGATACAGAGAAGCTGATTAGAAATTCAGAAATTATAATTATACAATGAAAGTCAGTGGTTTAATATGGGGTGGGCAAAAGTAGGTTTACAGCTGTGAGTATGTGAAACAGTTTATTCTTGTATTATTTATTTATTAATTATTGCATTATTCACCACCCCTGTATAATCTCTTTTCCTGCATTACTCATGTACCTTCCTTCCTTAAAACTGTGTATTGTTTTTAAAGCTACTATATTGGACTCTTTTGCCTTTTAGAGAGCATTCTTGCTTTCACAGCTTATGTTAGTGTCCTGAGGGGGAGTTTAGTTAGCCTTTATTGTACTTATAGATGGATGACAATATGATTTATAGATAGGAAAAAGATAAAAGAAACTTTTTCACCAATTAAGTGACAGTTCACCTGACCAAATCATAGCCCTGGGGAAATACAGAGACCGTGGAAAGGATATATAAGAAATGAAAATTAATATTTTCAACTTGGTCCCATGAGTACTTTGAAACTCTTGAAATATAACTTAGTTTATAAAAATTTGTATTATTTTTCAGTGTTTCGCCCCATATCTGCTAATGCCAAACTTCAGATGAATCGCCGATCTGATTTCGACTTTTCTGCCCCCAAGATAAACCTGGATGTTGAGTTACATGACATAGCAATTGAATTTAATAAACCACAGGTGACTTTTTAAATGGTATTTTAAATTGTGAGTTATAGTTTGATAGAAATAGAACTAAGATTTTAAATGGTTTTCAGAAATTCTTAATGTTACATTGTTAACTTTTTTAGGGGGTCAGTAATTTAACTTTTGTTTTTAGTAATTAGAAAAAACCTGAAACGTAAGAGCTTTAATTTTTTTGTTTTTACAGTATTTCAGTCTTATGGAGCTTCTTGAATCAGTTGATATGATGACACAAAATCTTCCATATAGGAAATTCAGACCTGATGTACCTGTTCACAACCATGCCAGAGAATGGTAAAATGTCTTAAATTTTAAAAATTGAAGTATAATTGACATACATTATATTACTTTCAGGTGTACGACATGATTCAATGATCACAATAATAGGTTTAGTTACCATTCATACCATATATAGCTACAAAGTTTTTCTTGTGAAAAGAAATTTTAAGATCTACTCTCTAAGCATCTTTTATATATGCAGTACAATATTAAGTATAGTCACCATGCTGTATTTTATATCCCTGTGACTTATTTTATAACTGAAAGCTTGAACCTTTTGACCTCCTTTACCCAGTTTGCCTGCCCCAAACCCTACCTCTGGGAGTTACCAATCTGTTCTCTGTATCTGTGAGCTCAGTTGTTTTTGTTTTTGTTTTTTAAAGATTCTCCATATAAGTAAGATCATGCAGCATTTGTCTTTCTCTCACTTCACTTAGCAAAATGCCCTCAAGGTCCATTTATGTTATCATAAGTGGCAAGATTCTATTTTTTATGGCTGAGTAATACGGTATTTCATTGTATACATATCACTGCACTGCATTTATTCATTCTTCCATCGATGGACACTTAAGTTGTTTCCATGTCCTGGCTATTGTAGATAATGTGGCAGTGAACTGGGGCACACATACATTTTTTATTTATCTATACATTTGCTCCAGGTAAGTATCCATAAGTGGAATTGCTTGAGCTAAAACGTTTTTAAGATTTAAAAAATACAGCAGAAAAGCTAATTCTTGACTTTTTAAAGATTCTTTAAAGGCTGATACAAACTGTAGTTTGATTTGCAGTTAGAAATTTATGTAGCTGATTTTGCTTATTATGTTAATAAAATTCAGTTAAGGGATTCTTTCTTCTGTTGTTGTTCAAGTACGGTTGTCTCCATTTTCACCCCACCACAGCCCCCAGTGGCACCCATCCTTGCCTCCCCACCTTGAAACTGCCCCCTTCGGATTTGTCCGTGTGGCCTTTATACATGTTCCTTGATGGCCCTTCCCCTGTTTTTTCCCCATATCCCTCTCCGCCCTCCTCTCTGGTTACTGTCAGTTTGTTCTTTATTTCAGTGTCTCTGGTTATATTTTGCTTGCTTATTTGTTGTGTTGATTAGGTTCCACTTATAATGGGATTTACAACTAGAGATACTAGAATATAATTTATCCACTGCATTTTTGGAATTATACTATATTCAGCTTGTTGTCCATCAGTTTCTTTAAAAATTTTTAAATTTCTTTATTATACACATTAAGCATATTATTGAACATGTAAAGGTTATGGGAGTATATAAAGTATTATCCTTTTTTGAAATTCAGAAGTCTTGTTATTCTAGTTATTACGTTCTTCCATAGTTTCTAGAAGTTGTAATTATTTCAGTTGACTCTTTTACTTACTGTTTAGGGGACTAAAGTACTATTTGCCAATTAATACTCTAATAGTTTTTCTGTAGACCTTTATTTGTTGTAACAAAATTAAAGGATTTTGCTTACTTTCACTTAGGAAAGATTAATTATTTTGAAAATAAATATGATATTTGAAAAAAGCAAGTGCTCAGACAGTATACCATTTTCATGCTCTCTGAATGATATGTATGTTAGAGCAGGAGCAATATTAACTATTTCATACTGTTGGTTTGAGGGTATTAAGTGTGGGGTTTTCTGTTTTTTTAACTAGGTGGGCTTATGCTATACATGGTATTCTTGAAGTAAATGTTTGCCCCCGTTTACGGATGTGGTCATGGAAGCATGTTAGAGAACATAGGCAAAAAATGAAGCAATACAAAGAACTATATAAGAAAAAAATAACAAGTAAGAAGCCACCTGGTGAACTTCTCAGCCTTTTGGAGGTTAGCATTTTTAAAACTTGTTGAGTATTTTTAGTACTTCCTAATTGTTTGTTCTAATTTCAACTAAGCATTCTCCGTCTCTCTTTTACTTAGATTTCTTTTTATTCCTGATTAAAGTCAGTTGGGTGATATAAGCTTTGGTGCTATTTCCCTGGGAGCTTTTGGAATTTGAGATTATTCTCAATCTGGAGAGATTTGGGTCTATGCAAATAGTAACTGGAAGCCTTATATTATTAAGATACTTCTAACTTCAAAAGCCTAAAAAGTTTTTCCTACATTGATTCCAATTTCTCTGTGTTGGTTTCTAAGCCTTACGTCACTAGTATATTTCCCTTTTGTTACCACAGTGTAACTGCATTAATCATATAGAATCTCCTGTCTTCTATGCGTTTTATGCTTATAGCCACATCTGTGCTCATGTATTCCATCTGCCTTTCTCATCTCTCTGCCTATCCCAGCTCTACTCAGCCCTCAAGTTCTGCATAAGTCCCATCTCTTTTCTGAATTTTCTGTCCACATAGAACTCTTTTTCTTTTAATTCCTGTGGCATTTCTAGTTTTTACCAGCAACTTTACATTTAATTATTTATGTTGAGAGTTCTCTAAATATTAGTCATGTTATCTTTTAACATTGTAGTATATTCTAGAAGGGACTGCTTTACAGATGGATAAAGTATAGCTAACCATTCTGAATCCAGGCCAGTTTCCAATTAGCAACACCTAAAGATTGAGTTTTATTGTTATTTTCAAAGTAGGAGACTTTCTGAAAAGCTGTGCTAGTATAAATGTTTAAATTTGTAGAGGCCTTTTGGGCTAGTTACAGATTTCCTTACTTAGTTTTAGATCTTAACTTGAGATGAGTCTGCTGGACAGTAGAACCCTGAGCTGTTTTTTGAACAGTAGGTCATGGTTGCTTCTCTTTGGGAGGGAAAGTAGAATGCACATGAAACTCTCAAAAGTAGTCATGGACATCATGTAGAGCAATGCGGTGAAAGATTTAGCTTATCTCAGTTTATTTCAATAGCCACAACAATGTTGAAAAGCATACAATTTAAAAACAAGTTTTTAAGTGTATGTAGGTCCAGTTGGAGTATCTCAGTGATGACATATAATACTGTGCTGTGCACATAATATGAAGGTTTTATAATTGTATTTTTAGTTGGAAGTGACACTATGTTTATCCTTAGCTATGGTTAAAACCCAAATTAAAAAGTCATTTTACACAGTGCATGTATGGGATCTTTTAGAATGTTATTTCCTAAGTCTTGTAGAGTTGTAACTTTTATGCATGATACAAGATTTCTTTGTTCACAAGGTTTTTCATTACTAATTTCCAAGCTGATATATATAAATAAGTATAAATATAAAAAACTATTGCTTCTCAGAACTTAATAAAAATATGTCGATGGATGATCTGCTTCATGCTTCCCATTGTATCTTTAGCACAGCAACTTGACAGATTATATATACTAACGTTATTTATGTAAACACATTTTTATTTATATTTTTAGGAGTTGGAAAAGACCCTGGATGTATTCAGTATAACTGTAGTGAGACAACAAGCAGAAGTTGAGGTAATTTCAGATTATCTTTCAGTTAGTAAATATAAACCTAGATTGATACAGATTTGACAAGTGCTGTGATGTTATTAATATGGTGCTGTGTTATACTATTTCCTAAAAGGGATTCAGATTTGCTTTTCTGTATTTGTTATAAGATAATTTGATTTAATGTTTTGTTGCATCCATGGAAATCAGACAGGTTCTATTGGAAAAATATTCTTTCTAAGTTATTGGACTTATCAAATACTCAGAGTTCATGTGGAAATGAAAAGCTAACTTTTTTGTTTGTTTTTGTTTCTGGAATTGCCTTTGTTCATAAGACAGTGGGGTTAACGGCCTGGTAATCCTAATTCTTATGTTTGGCTAATATTGCAGTTATTTCATTCTTGTGTCAGTTTGTATATTGTATACATTTATTTACTCAAGTAGACAAGTTTTGAAATGTCAGATTTCTATTTCTTTAGATTATTAAATAAAGGATAATTTGTCATTTATTTGAAATTTTATTTATTTTAGGTAAAGAAAGCTGGATACAGGATTTACAGAGAAGGAACAAAAGAATCAGAGGAAAATAAAGGATGGTTTAACTGGCTGTGGAGTTGGTCAGAATCAAAAACTGAAGAACAGCAACCAGATATTAAACCTGGAAGTACGTTCATTTTATTTTATAGCAGTGCAGTTAATCATCAGGTATGGTAATGTAGCTAATCATCGGGTATGAAAATTGTTTTGCAGAAAATTCTCTAATTAAATAGACATTGTAAGTATATATACACATGATATATACTTTATCCTTTTTATCAATAAAATTACTGTTAAAACATTGTAAGTATATGCCAAGTAAAAATTATTTATATTTTTTATCTTACTAGTGTTTGTAAAAGAACTGCCCATGGGATTAAGTAAATGCATATAGCACAATAACAGATAAATGAAAATGCCAAATGTGTATAAATCATTGCAGATTTTTATTGAAGTCACATCATTTCTTGGAAAGAGTTTTGTTTCTCAACCAAATGCTTAAGATTTTAGCTTTGGAGTCTTCGGGGCTTGGGTTTATATCATGGACCTATCACTTGTGAACATTGTGGCCCTGGTAAATTATTTAAGATCTTTGAGTCTCAATTTTATCATTTGTAAGATGGGAAGTTATGAGATTAATGCTACTTTGTGAGCTAAGTGTGTTGCCCAGCACAGTGTCATTAAGTGCCTAATACGATTAGCCATTTTGTATGCTCTTGGTTAATACCAATATTTACAAGTGTATATTGCTAAGTTTATGTACTTAGAAATTTATATTTTTGTGGAGTAATCCTTCTAAAATTGCCATTGCCATTCTGTCATTGTGGCTATAATTTCTTGAAAGTATTATTAAAATGAGAATAAATTTACATTTAATTTATTAAAGGGAACTATTATGGATTAGTTTTATCTAAAACTAATTATGGATTAGTTTTATCTTGGTATCAGTTAAAAACACAAAACACTTTTATATAATTTGTAGGTCTTGAAGAAATCTTGACACCTGAAGAAAAAACTTCACTCTATGAAGCAATTGGCTATAGTGAAACAGCAGTTGATCCAACCTTGCCAAAATCAGTAAGAGGTTTTCTTGCCTTACTACCTCTGTTTAATGATAGTGATACCTGTTTTTAATCCTTTAGGAAATCTGTGTTGCTGACTTTTTCTTTAATGTTTTTCTGTGTCTGCAATTATTGTTTTTTAATTTTTAAGGTAGGGATAAATATTGTACTTTGTAGTGTTATGTGATTATTCTTTAAGATATAAAGGGTTGCTTTTAAAGTATTTTCTGGTTTTTGGAAAGAATAGATTATATGAATAGGATGTAAATAAGAGTGGTTGTTATTTTCATTGTGTGTGTGTCTAACTTGTTTATTTAATTTTATTCCTCTGAATATACTCTAGTTTGAAGCAATGAAGTTTTATGTACACTTGAAAAGTATGTCTATTGTCCTAAGAGAAGAACAACAAAAACCTGAGCTGTTAGATATTGTAGTAGAAGAATTTAGCACTTTGATTGTACAAAGACCGGGAGCACAAGCAATTAAGTAAGTATTAATTTATTTTCTTTTATCTATAAGAAAAAATTTCATTGTGAAGTTGGGAGTTAGATTATAATTTTACAGTTATTTTCTTTTATTTTCAGAGGGGAAGGGAAGGAGAGAAGGAAAGAAATATCAATGTATGGTTGCCTCTCATGCGTCCCCTGTTGGGAACTGGCCTGCAAACCAGGCATGTGCCCTGACTGGGAATCAAACCATGATCATCTGGTTTGCAGGCCTGCGCTCAATCCACTGAGCTAGATCAGCCAGGGCTCATATTTTTTAAAATAAGTTTTTGATTTCTCGCTCATCCTCATTTCCTTCTACCACCTCTATGATTCAGATGTTGGATATTGCCCCAGAGGTTCCTAAGCCTCTCCTCATTTTTTTTGAATTCGTGTTTCTTCTTTCTGTCCCAGGTGAATGTTTATTTCTTCCCTTTGTTCTAAATCATTGATTTGAATCCCAGCTTCCTTCCCTTCACTTTCGGTCCCCTGTATATTGTTCTTTATTTCACTTTGTATAGTCTTTACTTCTTCCTTTATTTTATGGCTGTACTCAGTCATTTCTATGAGTATTCTTATTACCAATGTTTTGAACTCTGCATCTGATAGGTTGGCTATCTCTGTTATATGTAGTTCTTTTTCTGGAGTTTTGATCTATTCTTTCATTTGGGCCTTATTTCTTTGTCTCTGAAATTTGTCAGCACATCTGTTACATTGTAAGAGCCAGAGCCTTAGGAATTCACCAGGGTGGGACAACCCACTTCATTGTATTGTGATGTTGTGTGTGGGTAGGAGTCTGAGAGGGAACAGTGCTACTTGCTCGGCTCTCACCCAGCTTTCAATCATTTCCCCCACTTTCTGCAAATGATCAGCACCCTTATAGTTGCTGCCTTGTTGCTGATTCTCTGGCTGGCTGGGCTTGTGTATATTCTAGGACCACATGGGCCTAGAGTCCTAATGGATTCTCCTGAGAGACTAGCAGTTTCTCCTGCCACTGCAACTGCCACGGATTTTTACATATAGACATCATAAGGATGGGTCAGAGAGGGAACAATGAGAGGCAACAATGCTTGCTAGAAGAGGGGGAAGTAACTGAAAGCTGGGGAAGAGCCAGGCAAACCGTGCCCTTCCAGGTCCCTCACTGGTGCTGATTCCTGAGTGGGTGGGCTTGCGTACATTCTAGGACCCTCTGGGCCTCCCAAATGAACTCTCCTGAGAGATTGGAAGTTTCTTTTGCTGCCGCAACCCCCACAGGTTTTTACAGCCAGAGATAATGAGGCTTTATTTTTCCGGTGCTGGAACTCTGTGTTGTACAGTCTGTCCTGGGCAGGGATTGCTAGGTCCCCAGTTGTTCTTCCAGGTTTTTTATCCACATGCAAATATGGGACAGCCTGGTATGCCAACTGCTTCCTTGCTGGACATCCTTTTCACTGGCTGCCCGTCTCTGTCCCTCCTACCATCTGGATGAGTGTTTCTTCTTTAACTCACTGGTTTTCAGGCTTCCATACAGTTCAGTGTTCTGGCAGTTCTGGTTGTTTTGCTTTTAGATTGGTGGTTATCCTTCTTTTGATTTTGTGAGGAGGTGAAATGTATCTACCTACACCTCCATCTTGGCCAGAATCCCCAGTTTCATTCTTTTACATGAGATCATTCAGTTGTCCCAGCAACATTTGTTGAGAAAGCTATGCATACTTTCCTCGTTGGATGATCTCGTCTCTCTTGTCAAAATGAATTTACCATAAATGTAAAGATTTATTTCTGGATTCTTAATTCTATTATCATAGATATATATCACTAACCTTGTGCCAGTACACACTGTCTTGATTACTATACCTTTGTAGTAAAATTTGAAGTCAGAAAGTATGACCCCACAAGTTTTATTTTCAAAGTTTCTGTTTCAAGATTGTTTTAGCTATTCTGAGTCTCTTGATTTCTGTGTAAATTTTGGGATTATTTTGTCCATTTCTGGAAAATAAAAAAGCTTGGATTTGATAAGGATTATATTGAATCTGTAGATCATTTTGGGGAGTATGACATCTAAACAACATTAAGAATTCCAGTCCACAGATATTGGATGTCTTTCCATTTATTTAGATCCTCATAAATTTCAGCAATGTGAGTTTTCAGGGTACATGTTTTACACCTCTTTTGTTAAATTTTTTTCTTATGTAATTTATTGTTTTTGATTCAGTGGAAGAGTAAAAAATTTTCCTAGATTTTTTTTGGATCCCTGACTGGGTCTGAAAACTGACAAAGACAGATTAACAAGAGGAAAGCATACAGATTTATTTAATATACAGATTTATTTTACATTGACATAGGATCCTTCATGAGGAAATGAAGAGCCAAAGACTAGTTAGACCTGACCATTTTTACACTAGGTTTTAGAAGAGTAAACAAGTGTGGAGGAATATGGTAAGTCAGTGGGTTATGAGGTAAATATCATGAACTGGGGAAACATAGCAAGGCCTGTTTGTTAGGATTCTTGTTAGTATCCCTTTGTCTTTGGAGATCAGGATCTGCTTTCCTGTGGGTATTGTTGGGGCACCGCACATGAGGCTTTTATATCTGTTTGAGTGACAGGGGTAGGAGAAAGTCAGAGTGACCTTTCTGCTTTGACTGTTTCCTCAAACCCCTTCGACTTAAAATATTCAGTATGCCAAGGTACCATATTCTAGGGTAGTGTGTAGTGAACTCTATCAGAGTATTGTAAGTGAAATTATTTTCTTAATTTTATTTTTGAATTTTCTACCAGTGTATAAAAATACAATTGATTTTTATATATTATCTTGTGTCCTATAACCTATTAAACTTGTTAATTAGTGCCAATAATTTTTAGTAAATTCTTTAGTGTTTTCTGCATATATGAGCATGCCATCTGCAGATAGATAATTTTACTTCTAATTTTCCAATGTAGATAACTTTTCTTTCATTTCTTGCCTAATTACTGTGGCTTGAACATCCACTACTATTTTGAATTGAAGTGGTCAGAGATCAAACCCTTGTACGAGGTATCATTGGCAAATATGTTTTCCCATACAGTCAGTTTTCTTTTCATTTTAATGCTGTTTTCTTTAGCCATGCAGAAACTTTTTATTTTGATGAGGTCCATTTGTTTATTCTTTCCTTTATGTCTCTTGCTGTAGGAGACATATCAGTGAAAATATTGCTGCGTGGAATATCTGAGATTTTGCTGCCTATGTTTTCCTCTAGGATTTATATGGTGTCACAACTTATATTTGTCTTTTATCCACCTTGAATTTATTTTTATGTATGGTATCAGTTGGTGATCGAGTTTCATTTATTTGCATGTAACTGTCCAGGTCTCCCAACACCATTTGTTGAAGATGCTAATACCATATGATCTCACCTTTAAGTGGAACCTAATCAACAAAAAAAAAAACAAGCAAAATATAACCAGAGACATTAAAATTAAGAACAATCTGACAGTAACCAGAGGGGAGGTGGGAGGAGATAAAGGGGAGAAAGGGGGAAGTGTTTTTAGGAACAACTATAAAGGATTTGTGGACAAACCCAAATAGGGGTGGAATCAGGGTAGGGAGATGGGGGGGTAAATGCAGACAACTGTACCTGAACAATAAAACAGTTAAATTTTTTAAAAAAGGAAGTGGTCGGGATGGGCATCCTTGCCTTATTACTGAGCTCAGTTTTTTAACCATTAGGTATGATGCTAAGTCTTTCATCAGTTTGGAGAAGTTCTCTTGTATTCCTAGTTTGTTTAGCCTTGCTATTGTCATGAAAGGTTGTTAAGTTTTTTCAAATGCATTTCTGTGTCTGTGAGTTAAAATAACTGTGTATTCCTGGGATAACTCTCACTTGATCATGTGTATAATCCATTTTATACATTGATGGATTTGGTTTGCTAGTATTTTGTTGAGGATTTGTACATCTAAATTAATAGAAAATAATGATCTATAGTTTTATGATTACTTTGTTTTTTGTATTAAGATGATACTGTCCTCATATAGTGAATTAGGAAGTGTTCCCTCCCTTTGGAGAAGTTTGTGAAGAATTGGTATTGATTTATTTTTAAATGTTTGGTGATAGACTTCACCAGTGAAATCATCAGGCCTGAGCGTTTCTTTGAGAAATCAGTAATTCAAATGTGTACTTCTTACAGATCTATTTATATTTTTTGTTTCTTTTTTAGTCAGTTTTGGGTGTTTATTTTTAGGAATTTGTCCATTTCATCTCAGGTATGTAACATTTGGCATATAGTTGTTCATAGTATTACCATATAATCCCTTTTTCTTTCTATGAGGTTGGTAGTAATGTCTTCTTTCATTCCTAATTTTTTGAGTCTTTTATTTCTTAGTTTCATTAAGTTTTGTTGATCTTTTTAAAAAACTAGCTTTGGTTTTGTTGATTTTTTCCTATCTATTTTTATTATATATCTAATTGAAATTTTAATATTTTCATCTTCATTCTGCTTGCTTTGGGGTTTGTTTGCTTTTCTTTTAAAGTATTTTAAAAGGGAAGATTTGTGATTTTATGGGTTTTTTTAATGTAGTCAATTACTAATCCATTAATTTTTTTTAATGTCTTCTCTTTACTGAAGTGAATTTCTTATTTTGGCTCTGATTTCCATTTCCTTCGTGACTAATGTTGTCGAGCATCTTTTCATATGGCTGTTGGTTATCTTTACAATATGTCTTCATTGAACCTACTTTTAATTGGTCATTCTTTTTGTCATTGATTTGTAAGACTATTTTATAGACTCCAGATATCAGACTGTCATCAGATAAATAATTTGCAAATATTTTTTTTCATTTAGCTTGTCCTTTTACTTTCTTGATAATATCTTTTGATACACAAAAGGCTTTAATTTTTATGCATTTTAGTTTACCTGTTTTTCTCTTCCCTTGCTCTTGCTTTTGTTACCTCTAATAAGATTTGCCTAACTTAAGAATATAGAAATCTAATTTTGTATTTTTCTTCTAAGATTTTTAGAGTTTTATATCTTACATTTAGGTTTATGATTCACATTTTGTTAAGTTTTGTGTATGGTGTGAAGAATGAGTAGAAGTTGATGAATTTATATGTGAATATCCAGATGTCCCAATACTACTTGTTTAAGGAATTTCCCCATCAGATGGTCTTTTTCTTTCTTTTGTTTTTAATGTTGTTCAAGTATACTTATTTCCATTTCCCTCCCACAACTGACCCCTACCCCAGCCATTCCCACCTCCCACCCTCCATCTTACCCACCTTTGGCTTTGTCCATGTGTCCTTTATACATGGTCCTGACAACCCTTCCCTTTTTTCTCCCTATTATCCCCTCCACCTTCCCTCTGGTTACTGTCAGTCTGTTCTTAATGTCAGTGTCTCGGGTTATAGTTTGCTGCTTGCTTGTTTTATTGGTTAGGTTCTTCTTATAGGTGAGATCATATGGTATTTGTCTTTCGCCACCTGACTGATGGTCTTGGTACCCTTGTTGAAAATCAGTTGGCTATAAATATATGACTTTTTTTTCAGGACTCTTGCAACATTGCTGAATCATTAGCCCTAGTAAATTATTTGTAGATTCTGTGGGATATATATATATATATATATGTATACACACACATATATATATGTACATATATATGTGTGTATATATACACACATACATATACATATATACATACATATATATGATTATGTCATCTGTGAGTAGAGGTTTTTATTTCTTTCCTTCTAATCAGGTATCTGTGATTTCTTTTTCTCAACTAACTTCCAGAACAGTGTTGACTAGCAGTGGTAAAAACCAGCATCCTTGTCTTGTTCCTGATTTTAGAGGAAAGCTTTCAGTCTTTTACCATTAAGACTGATTTTAGCAGTAGGTTTTCCATAAAAGCCCTTTTGAAGGTTGAAGAAGTACCCTTGTATTTCAATTTTTTGAGGTTCTTATTTTTCTTATGAAATGACTTTTGGTTTTGTTAAATACTTTTTCTATATCATTGAGATGATCATGTGGTATTTTAAATCATTCTGTTAATGGATTTTTTTTATTATGTTTCCTATAGCAATCACTCTTAGATTTCTGAGTAAATCCTATCTGGTCATGATGTATAAGTCTTTCAATAGGTTGTTGAATTTGGTTTGCTAGAAGTTTTTGAGAAATTTGCCTCTATATTCATAAGGGATTTGAGCCTCTAGAATTTTTTTTTCTTATGATGTCTTTGCCTGGCTTTGGTATCAGAATAATGCTAGCCTCAGAGAATGAGTTAGGAAGTGTTCCCTTTTCTTCAGTTTTCTGGAAGAATGTTAGGATTGCTATCAATTCTTTAAATATTATGTGTATTTCACCAATAAATCCATGTGCTCATAGATAGTTCTGTGTTGGGAGATTTTGGTTACTAATTGAATCTCTTTACTAATTATAGATCTGTTCCAGTTTTCTATTTCCTCTTGAAGCAGTCAATGTAGTTTGTACATTGCTAAGAATTTGTCCATTTCATTTAGGTTACCTATTTTTGTTTGGTATACTATTTGTTTATACTTGTAATTCTTTTATTTCTCTAAGGTCAGTAATAAGGACTCCATTTTTATTTCTGATTTTTTTTGTATCTTCCCTCTTTATTTTATATCTAGCTAAAGGTTCTTTAAGTACAGTTTGTTGATGTTTTCAAAGTGGCACTTTTGGTTTCTTTTATCCTCTTCATTGTTTTTCTCTTCTCTTTCATTAATTATTTTATCCCTTCTGGGAGCTTGTGTTTAATTTTCTGTTTCTAGTTCTTTTCAGATGTGAAGTGAAGATATTTATTGATTTGGTATCTTTCTTTTTTAATGTATGCATCATAGATATAAACTTCCTATGAGCACTGCTTTGGATACATCCTATAGGTTTGGACATGTTGTTTTTCATGTGCATTCATTTTAAAGTATTTTTAAACTTATTTTTGGAACTATTGATTGCTTAAGAATATTTTGTTTAATTTCCATGTGTTTTGGAATTTTGAGGTGTTTCCTTCTGAAAATTACCAGAAACTTTGGATTTTACCTCTAAGATTTCTAGCTTAATTCCTGTGTTCACTTTGGCAGCACATATACTAGCTTAATTCCATTTTGATTGGAGAAGATACTTTGTACAATTTCACTCCTTATTAATTTTTAAAAACATACTTTAGCCTAACATATGCTCTATTTTGGAGAATGCTCCATATGTTTGCATTTGAGAAGAATGTGTATTCTGTTGCTGTTGGGTGGACTGTTCCTTATATGTCTGTTCTAGTGACCAGTTTATAGTATCAAGTTCTCCATTACTTTATTGTTTTTTGGTCTGGATTTCTGCCTTTATCGAGGGTAGGATATTGAAGTCTTTTAACTGTTAATGCAGAATTGTCCATTTCTCCCTTCAGTTTTGTCAATATGTGATTCATGTATTTTTGGTATTTGCATACATGTTTATAATTGTGTTTGATAAATTCACATTTTTATCATTTAAATTACCTTTCTTTTGTAACAGTTTTTGACTTTAAGACTCTTTTGTATAATACTGATATAACCACCCAGCTCTCTTTTGGTTACTCTTTGCATAGAATATCTTTTTATCCCTTCATGTTCAACCTATTTGTGTCTTTGAATGTGATGTGAGTCTCTCTATAGACAGTATATTTATCATGATTTTTCACTTATTCTGATACCCTGTTTTTAAATTGGTGACTTTAATCCACTGACATTTAAAGTAGAGAAGGATTTCTGTCAATTTGCTATATGTTTACTGTATGTTTTATACCTTTCCCCTCAACTTTAATTCTGCCTTCTTTTGTGTTTGATTTTATTTTAGTTTTTCCTAGTTTTTGGTTTTTTTTTTTTGTATACACTTTAGTTACTTTCTTAGTTGATACCATAGAGAATTTTCGGACCATAAGATGCACCTAGGTTTTAGAGGAAGAAAAATTTTGAAACAAAAAAATGTGGTAAAATATTGAATAACATAAATAACATCATATTTCACCAACATAAATGTGAACAGAAGTCAACAGCAGCATTAACCACCATTGTACCTCCCAAATGCAGGGGGTGAGTCTTATGGTCTAAAAAATATGGTAACATTTTAAATTTAAGACAATCTAGTTTAAATTGATATTAACTTAGCTTCAATAACCCACAAAAGCTCTGCTCCCCAAGAGGTAAATTTGTCCCCTTTTTGTTACTATTTTCTCTATATTCCATGCCTATTAACCTAGATTTATTATCATTTTTATGCATTTGTCTTTAAACTTAGAGGAAATAGAAGAGTAGAAAACAAAAATAAAGTAATGCTGGATTTTATATTCATCAATGTAATTCTTTATTTCTTAATGTAGCTTCTAGTTACTGCCTGTATGTTACCGTATGATACAGTAACATACTTTATGAACCCTCCTGTTAGCCTGAAGGGTTCCCTTTAGCATTTCTTGTAGGGCAAATCTGGTGACAAATTAGATCAGCATTTGTTCATCTGTAAATGTTCATTTCTTTTTAATTTTAAGAAGGATAGTGTTGTCAGATACAGAATTATTGGTTGACATGTTTTTCCTTTTGACACTTTGAGAGTATCATGTCACTGTCTTTTAACCTCTGCTGTTTCTGATGATAAATCAACTATTCATTTATTAAGTCCTTTGTATGTGATGTTTATTCTCTCTTGCTGCTTTGTTTTTGCTTTTGGCAGTTTAATTATGTGTTGTGTGTAAGTCTTTTTGAATTCATCTTAGACTTTGTTCAGCTTCCTTGTTTAGGTTCATGGCTTACATCATGTTTGATAAGTTCTGGGCCATTATTTCTTCAAATATTATTTCTGTCCCTTTTTATCTTCTCAGATTCACAGCATACCTGTGTTGGTCTGCCTACTGGCCTCCCACCTTAGATAATGTTCAGTGTTCATCTTCCTGTTTCTTTTTTCTCCATTCTCAGTACTTTCACTTGTTCTATATTAGAGTTCAGTAGTTTTTTTTTCTTTTGGCTGCTCAAATCTGATGCTGACCTTCTCTAGTGGTTTTTCATATCAACTTGTAATTTTTACCTCCAACATATCTATTTTTTTATTTTTACAGTTATATTCTCTGCAGATTTTTTCTCATAGATTTTCTTAGTTCTTTGTATGTTTTAAAAAAAGATAATTTATTTAGTTATGTCTTTGAGTATATTTAAGAGAATTATTTAATATCTTTTCTAGTGTCAGTGAATTTTGTGTAAGAACTGTAAGGCACACAAAAACTTTATTGGGTGTTTTTTTTAGGGACTGAAATTCAGAAGCATAGACTTGGGTAGATGCTCCAACTGTATTCCAAGGTGAAAACAAAAAGACAGAATTTATAAAGATAGAAAAAGGGGGGCTTTGAAAGGGATTATGCAAGTTGCTTTGAAAGAACTGTGACCAGTGCTGGCACACTGACTTACATTGTTATAAATGATTAATTACTTATGTCTCTTGCTTGGTGAAAAAATTAGTTGTTAATAGAGAGTTCAGTGATGCAGAGTCGGTTCCAGGAACTGTATCTGGATGTAGCTTTGTTGTTTAACTCAGTTCAAATGTCCAGTTTCACATGAAAGTACATATTAGCTCAGCTTCCAGGAGGCCTTTTGGTTTCATTTCAGATTGTTCTCTGGACGATATCAACTCAATTTTGCTGTTTTTCTTCCATATTCCTAAATACCATATCTGGGCTTTCACTTTATGTGTATTCTTTGTAATTTTTTGTTAAAACCTGGCATTTTGAATTGTACAGTGTAACTCTATAGAAATTAGATTCTCTCCCCACACTTGAGCTTGTTGCTATTGTCGAGGACTATAGTGGGTAGAATCGTTTCCTCCCAAAAGATATGTCAAGTTTTAACCCCTAGTACCCGTGAATGTGACCTGATTTTGAGATGGTCTGCTTCCAAATATAAAAAGGTTAATATGACTTACATCCTTATATGTAGAGGTAAATTTGAACATAGACACTCTGGAAGAAATAGGGAGACTGAAGAAGGCAATTTAAAGACAGACACAGAAGATAATGCCATGAAATGACAGGTAGAGGTTGGCATATTAAGCATTGTCAACAACCACCAGAATCTTGGAGAAAAGTTTGGAACATGATGTCTTGCAGAGCCTCCAGAAGGAAGCAGTTTTCTGACCCTTGTTTTCAGAATTTTGGCCTCCAAATCTGTGAGAGAGTATATTCTTGTTTAAAGATGCACGGTTTGTGATAATTTGTTATTATAGACCTAATAAACTAATAACAGTACATTTCCCAAACTATTTTTGAAAGGACTATTTTTTTGTCCTGTGAGGTCACTGATGTCTCTATTCCACTATTTCATTGGTTCGCTAGTGAACTGACAGATTTTTCCTTAATTTCCCGGAGCCAAATCAAAGCAAACAGAAATACCATCTGTCTTTGCTCTTGGCTGTGAGCTGTGGCACTTCTTTAGCGCCATGTCAGACTGCCTACATCTCTGCTTTAGCCTTCACATCCTAATTGAATGGAGCTCCCAAACTTGCATTACAAACAACAGAAATTTATTTTTCACAGTCCTGAAGACTAGAACCAAGATCAGGTACCAACATTGTTGAGTTCTAATGAGCGTCCTTTTCCAGATTTCAGACCACTGACTTCTTGCTGTGTCCCTACCTGGTGGAAGGGGCAGGGATCTCTCTAGTCTCTTTTAGAAGACCACCAATCCCAGTCATGAGAAACTTTGCCCTCCTGACCTCATTACCTCCTAAATGCCCCAATATGATTACATTGAGATTATGATTTCAACAAGTGAAGTGGAGGAACACAAACATTCAGACCATCGTAGCTTGTATTAGTCTCCTGGCTTCAGCAGGCCCGGCCCAGAGTGTTGTCCATTGTCCCCATAGTCACTGCCACAGTGAGGACTAGGTTGATAGTCATTTAAACAAATATGGCAGAGTGCTTCCTTTCTGAAATTCATCTGTCTTTTCCTTCATTTAGCGCTTTCCTGGTTGCTCTAAGTTTTTTATTAAATTCCAGACTTGCAAAACCGTTAATTCCGGCAGTGTTTACTAGCCAGAAATTTTACTAGCCAAAAACCGTTAATTCTAGTAGTTTTTACTAATAATGGCTATTTCATTGGAGAGAGTGATTCTTTGAGCACCTAACTCTGGCATTTTAAATGACAATATGCCATTAACATTTTTTAGGACTCTTGTTTTAGAGCAGTTTTAGGCTTACAACAAATTTGGGCGGGAGGCACAGACATTTCCCAGGAGGCTCCTGCCCATGTACATGCATAGTCTCCCCTCTTTTCAGTGTCTCTCACCAGATTGAGACTTTTTCTTTTTTAAACCAAGGATGAACCTCATTCACATGTCATGATCACCTGACGTCCCTAGTTTACAGTGCAGTTCATTCCTGGTATTATACATTTTATGGGTTTGGATTCTTATGGTGCCATAAAGAGTATTTTTACTGCTCTAAACATCTTACGTTCTGCCTAGTCATCCCCTCACCACTGACCAATGATCTTTTTAACTGTGCCCATGGTTTTGCCATTTCCAGAATCTTATGTAGTTGAAATCAGACATTATGTACTTCTCAGATTGGCTTTTTAACTTTGTAACATGCATTTAAGTGTTCTCTATGTACTTTTATGTCTTGATAGTTCATTTTGTTTTAGTGTTTACTAGCATCCTATTGTCTGGATGTACTAGTTCCATTTACCCACTGAAGGACATCTTAGTTGCTGCCAAGTTTTGGCAATTATAAAGAAAGCTGCATTTTCAGCATCTGTTGATATCATTTGGTTTTTATCTTTCATGTTGTTTGTGTGAGTTACTACATTTATTGATTTGTATATATTATACTGTTTATGTGAGGGACCTGGTTCTTCTTGCTGACACATGTAAAGAATTACAGATCAGCAAATCTATTAGCATGCAATCAGTTTATTAGTGGTCTGTTTCTATGGAAGAGAACAGGACTAGCTTGAGTTGGGGATGAAAGATAAAATTTCAGTGCAAAGCAGGGAGGCAAGGAAGAGCAGCTGAAGACCAGGGTGGCAAGCCCCCAGGTGACCTGAGGCTGGGTAACCAGAAGCCTGGTGGCCAGAGAGCTGAGAGCACCCTGAGTCCCCTGATCCCCCAAGAAAGAAAGTGAATCATTTGTTCTGAGGACTTACATAGTTGGTCAGATAAGAGGAAAAAGTTAGATATTGATTGGCGGGTAAAGGTGGTGCCAGCTCTCCTCGGGGGACGTGACTACCCAAACATAGGTATGTGTGGGGGTCTGTTATCCCGAATCCTTATCTAGACTCTCTTTGTTTGTCTTGTGGTAAAACAAATACGTGACAGTTAATTAAAATTGGGGCACTTTCCAAAGTCATTTATGGGCTCCTTCTGTAAGCATTTGGGACTCCCTCATAAAACCAGGTGACCAGAGGTAGACACTTAACCAAAGTTGTGTTATGGGCTTCTTTAGGCAACGTGGACCCTCTCCCGCATTCCAGGCCCTGGGATGAAAGCACAGTTTCAAGGCTTTCTTTCCCAGATAGCGGGAATGCTTCATAGAATTTCAAGGACTTCCCTTGTTTCTTGGTAACATAGTTTTTTTTTTTGTGGTGTTGGAACAACCTGGCAATATTATCAGACCAGGCTCAGGACTACTGAGTTGGTGTGTGACACATGTTTCCTCCCTCCTTCCTGCCTTGGTTAACTATTTATTCTACCTAAGAGGTAAAAGGTGTTTCCTGGCGATCAGGATACTAGACACTGGCCAGTAACAGCAGTGCAGTGTCAGAGTTCTTCCTATGCTGTCTCCTGCCTCAGTACCATTCTTGCATCCTTGGAATGAATCCCACTTGATCGTGTTGTATGAACTTTTTAATGTACTGCTGGATCCGGTTTGCCAATATTTTGTTGAGGATTTTAGCACTATGTTCATCAGCAATACTAGCCTGTAGTTTTTTTATTGTGTCTTTATTTGGTTTTTGAATTAAGATAATACTGGCCTCATACCAAAAGTTTGGGTGTTTTCCCCCTACTTGGATTTTTTGAAATAGAGAATTGAGGATAGCTGTTCTCTAAATGTTTGGTAAAATTCTCTTATGAATCTGTCTGGCTCAGGGCTTTTGTGTGCTGGGAGTTTTTTAATTTCTGGTTCAATTTCACTAGCTGGTATCAGTCTATTCGGGCTTTCTGCTGCTTCTTTACTAAGTTTTGGAGGATTATATGTTTCTAGAAATTTGTCCATTTTGCCCAGGTTGTCCAATGTTTTGTAATATAGTTGTTCTTAGTAATTTCTTACAATCCTTTGTATTTCTGTGGTATAGGTTGTAATTTCTCTTTTATCATTTCTGATTTTATTTATTTGGATCATCTCTTTTTTTCTTAGTTAAAGAAGAGCCTGGTTAAAGGCTTGTTGACTTTGTTTATCTTTTCAAGAACGAGCTGTTGGATTTATCGATCCTTTGGCATATTCTTTTAGTCTCTATGTCATTTAGTTCTGCTCTTATCTTGATATTTCCTTCCTTCTACTTGCTCTGGGCTTTGTTGTTGTTTCTCTAGTTTTGTAGATGTTGGGTTAGGTTGTTTATTTGAAATATTTCTAGGTAGGCCTGTATTGCTACGAACTTCCTTCTCAGGACCCACCTTTACTGTGTCCTGTATTGCTACGAACTTCCTTCTTAGGACCCACCTTTACTGTGTCCTGTATTGCTACGAACTTCCTTCTCAGGACCCACCTTTACTGTGTCCCATAGGTTTTGATAAAGCACAGCACCCATTTATGATAAAAATGCTCAGCAAAGTGGGAATAGAGGGAGCATACCTCAACATAATAAAGGCCATATATGAGAAACCTTCAGCCAGCATCATATTCAACAGGCAAAAACTAAAAGCTTTTCCCCTAAGATCAGGCACAAGACAAGGGTTTCCACTTTTACTCTTCTATTCAACATAATATTGGAAGTTCTAGCCACAGTGATCAGACAAGAAAAAGAAGTAAGAGACATCCAAGTTGGGATAAAGCCATCCCAATGGGTAAAGGGGTAAATAAAGCCATCATTGTTTGCAGATAAAATGATAGTACACATAGAAAACCCCATAGACTCCACCAAAAAAACTGCTTGACCTAAGAAAGGAATTCAGCAAAGTGACAGGATACAAAGTCAACATTCAGGAATCGAAGACAGTTTTGTACACCAACAACAAAGCACCTAAAATATCAGAAACAAATATTAGGGGAAAATTCCCACTAGATATAGCAATAGGAAAAATAAAATGTTTAGGAATAAACCTAACTAAGGAGGTAAAAGACCTGTACTCAGAAAACTACACAACACTGAAGAAGGAAATTAAGGAAGGCACAAACAAATGGAAACATATACCATGTTCATGGATCAGAAGAATTAACATCAAAATGTCCATACTACCCAAAGCAATTTACAGATTCAATGCAATATCTATTAAAGTACCAATGGAATATTTCACAGATATAGAACAAATACTTCAAAAATTTGTATGGAACCATAAACGATCCTGTATAGCTGCTGCAATTTTGAGAAAGAAGAGCAAAGTAGGAGGGATCACAATACCTGATACCAAACTATATTACAAGGCCACTGTAGTCAAAATAGTCTGACACTGGCATAAAAGCAGACACGTAGACCTATGGAACAGAATAGGGAGCCCAGAAATAAACCCAGGTTAATATGATGAATTAATATTTGACAAAGGGGAAAGGAGCATAAAATGGAGTAAAAATAGCCTTTTCGATAAATGGTGTTGGGAGATCTGGACAAGTACATGCAAAAAAATTAATGGAACTAGACTAACTTACACCAAAATAGAATCAAGAAGGATAAAAGACTTAAATGTCTTTTTATCATGATAAAAGTCATGGTATCATAAAAGTCCTAGAGGAAAACATAGGAACATGTTAGATATCCCCACACACAGCAATATTTTCACTGATATGTCTCCTAGAGCACAGGTGGCAAACACAAGGCCCGTGGGCCAAATCCAACCCTCCACCTTGTTTTATCTGCCCTGGCACCTTGTTTCTACCTGGCAGCAGCACCCAGCTCTGACCTAACAGTTACAGAGTAGTTACATTTATACAGTCCTAAAACTACCTTCGGCCCTTTGAAGGCAGCCTCAACTGTGAGGCTGATGTGGCCCCTGGTAAAAATAAGTTTGACATCTCTGCTGTAGAGCAAGGGACATAAAGGAAAGAATAAACAAATGGGACTTCATCAAGTTAAAAAGTTTCTGCATGGCTAAAGCAAACATTAACAAAATGGAAAGAGAACCAACCATGTGGGAAAAAATATTTGCCAATGTTACATCAGACAAAGGTTTGATCTCCAAAATATATATGTAAAGAACTCACATGACTCCACACCAAAAAGACAAATGACCCAGTTATAAAATGGGCAAAGGACCGAATGGACACTTCTACAAGGAGGACATACAGAGTGCTCATAAACACATGAACAAATGCTCAACATCTCTAACCATCGGAGAGATGCAAATTAAAACCACAATGAGATAGTACTTCGCACTGGTTAGAATGGCCATCATAAATAAATCAACAAATAAGAAATGCTGGTGAGGTTGTGGAGGAAAGGGAGCCCTATTATGTTTGTTGATGGGAATGCAGACTGATTCAGCCACTGTGGAAAACAGTATGGGATTTCCTCAGAAAACTAAAAATGGAACTGCCTTTCAATCCAGTGATCCCATTGCTGGGATTATGTCCTAAGAATCCTGAAACACCAATTGAAAAGAACCTGTGCATCTCTATGTTCATAGCAGCACTATTTATAATAGCTAAGTGCTAGAAATAGCCTAAGTGCCCATTAGTAAATGAGCGGATTGAAAAACTGTGGTACATTTACACAATGGAATTCTATGCAGCAGAAAGGAAGAAGGAACTCCTACCCTTCGAGTCAGCATGGATGGAACTGGAGAGCATTATGCTAACTGAAATAAGCCAGGCAGTGAAAGACAAATGCCATGTGATCTCACCTATAAGTGGAACCTAATAAAAAAAGTAAACAAATGAGCAAAATAGAACCAGAGACTTGGAAATAAAGAACAAAGTGAGAGTGACCAGAGGTGAGGGAGTAGGGGGTTAACAGGGAAGGAGGGTGAAGGGGCAAGCAAAGGAACATGAATAGAGGACTCATGAGCATGGACAGTGGGGAGGGGATTGGTATTGAGTGAAGGGGTAGCGGAGAGCATTGGGGAAAAGGTGTGACAGCTGTAACTGTACAACAATAAAAAAAAGTTGCTGTAAATATCCATGTGCAGCTTTTTCTATAGATAAGTTTTCAGCCTCTTTGGGTAAACACTAAGGAGCATGATTACTTGATTGTATGGTACAACTGTAGTTTTGTAAGAAACTGCTAAACTGTCTTCCAGAGTAACTATACTATTTTGCATACTACCAGCAATGTACTAAGAGTTTCTATTGTTTCACATCCTTGCTATTTGGTGTCGGTAAGTATTCCAGATGTTGGCCATTCTAGTAGATGTGCAATGGTATCTTATTGTTTAATTTGTATTTCCCAGATAATATATGATCTAAAGCATCTTTTTCTTTCTCTCAGTCATTTTGGCTCTGATAATACCCCATTAGGGTAGGAACTAGTTTCTCTAAAAGCCAGGTCTTGTTAAGAAGAACAGAGTCCTCTGTCATATTTTTAAATGATTTGTCTCCCTCTCCTTGCTTGAAAGTTGAGGGATTTTTTCTGCAATATTTACTGTGGGAACCTGGTCGGGTTTCTGGAGCTATCTCAAAATACTGTGGAGGCTTTGCTGTGACTGGGTCTGCCTAGAGTTTTTAACACTCTTGAGTTCTCCACACTGTCTCCAGCAATTCATCAACTACAATTCAGGTTTTCGGCCTTGGTACCGATATCCACAGTAGGTTCCTATCCTGAGCCTCTCCTCTGGTAAACTGTGCCTCCCTATATTCACTGTCTGTCTCTGTAATCTTTGGGGCAGTGCTTTGGTGCTGTGTCCTGCTGCTGCACTTTTACGTATCCAAGAAGAGCTGTTCATTTTTCAGTTCAGCTTTTACTTGTTAGTACTGAATGGTGACTTCCAAGTTCCTTTCATGGGAAACCAGAGACTCCCTAACCCTTCATGGCTTTTTTATGTAGAAATCAACTGTGAATAGGGTTCTGAGTGAATTAATCTTTTTCAAGTCAGACCTAATAGTTGTATATTTTGTTTGATGTGAGCAGACTGAAATAGCAGGAAATGCAATTTTTAAAATTATTTTCAATTTGAAAAATACTTTATAGTTATATCAATTGCTAGTATTTATCTTATCTTTTTCATGCAGATTTGAAACCAAAATAGATTCCTTTCACGTTACTGGCCTACCAGACAATTCAGCAAAACCCCGCCTTTTGTCTTCATTGGATAATGCTACATCACTTTTCCGGATTACATTTGAGACAAATCCATTAGATGAAACTATTGCTCAAAGGTGTATTATAGAAGCTGAACCTTTAGAAGTGATATATGATGCAGTAAGCATTCTTTCAATTTCTAAGTTTTCATACATTTTAGTTTGGTTTGATTTTTGTGCCTAATTTTAATAATGCTTACTTTACCAGAAAACAGTGAATAGTATAGTGGAATTCTTCAGACCTCCAAAACAGGTCAATCTAGCACAGCTCACTTCAGCAACTTTGACAAAACTTGAAGAATTTCGTGATAAGACAGCAACAGGTAAAAATGCTGGTATTAATTTTGGTGAATTAAGTGCAGAATTGTATACTAACCACTCACACATTTAAAGCTGATTTTAATAATGTCTTCTTTTTTTTACTTTATTATTACTACTTTTTATTATTGTTGTTCGGTTATGGTTGTCCCACCTTTTTTCCATTACTGTCCTCTGCCCTACCTCTCCCCAGTCAGTCACTAACCTATTGTCCGCGCCCATGAGTAATGTCTTCTTTAAATTTCTATCTAGACTAGATACAATTTAATTGAAAATAATTTGGTACATAATCATTTCTTACATTCAGGTCAAAGCTATTAACCACCTTCAAGTTAATCACAAAATTTTGTTAGGATTCTTGAAATTCTGTTTATTACAGAAACTGGCCTTTGAATTCTTTTATAAAATCATAGGGCTTCTTGAAATGGTCTTTTTTAGTTTAATCTCTGCCCTTCACCATTTAGCTCTTTTGTGACCTTACTTATGTAACCTCTGAACAGAAAGTTCTTTTAACTGCACATGCTTCTGACACAGTATGAGGTTATACACATTAAATAAACTACATCACTTAAGTTTTTCAGTCTAGCTATTCATAATTTTACATATTAGGTTGTTACTGTCATTTTTAGTTTCTCACAATTCAAGTCAAAACACGTTAGTTCTTTAGTGGGCTTTTTGGTTGTTGTCCTTTGTGAGCTAAGGTACCTTTCTGTTTGAATGTCAGATGCCCTAAACCTTAAAAATTAACATTGTTTATTGATTCATAGTGATTCAGTGGCTGTTTGCAGAATTTCATCTTTGAGGAGTAGTTCCCATCTCATGGGGTCATTATAATTTGATAATTGATAATAATTTTAGATTTGGGACTATAAAATAGATTAATTTGGTATATAAATCACATGACAATAAATGGATTAAATTTATTAGAATAAAACCTTAAGTGAATGGAATACCTAAGGAATAGAGAACACTGATTTATTGTCTCTTCTGGTTTACATATGCTTTTATTGAAGATGATTGAATAATTCAGTCTTCTTCTTGTCTCAGTGATATCACAGGGATCAAGAATCATTGTTCAGTAAGGTATATGTGCCTGTGTTAAGTTCATGATTTGGAAAGAATTACATAGATCCTTATATAGCAGTTATGAATAAATGTTTCATAAAACTTAAGTTTTTTAGATATATTATCTCTTGAGTTTTATCCAAATTGATTTTGGGGTTAAGAACATTTATTTGAGGAATCATTCTAATTTTGCACTCAGTTATTTTTAATTAGGAGTGTACACATTGATAACATTTTTACTTTATATTGAAAATATTTTGCTGTAGGTCATTTTATAATAAATTCTAATTTTACATTCATTTAATAATTTTCTTTCTTGAGTAATTTGTGAAAAATATTGTGATGATTTGTATTTTTTACAGGTCTGCTGTATATTATTGAAACACAGAAAGTTCTTGATCTCAGAATTAATTTGAAAGCTTCATATGTTATTATCCCACAAGGTGGAATTTTTAGCCCAACGTCAAATCTGCTTCTTTTGGACCTTGGTCATTTAAAGGTATATAGTAATAATATTTATTCTGAAATATGGAACGTAGGGTATTTCTTTGTTTAAAATGTATTTTGTATTTTAGACTGATTTGGCATATTGCTTTTTAGATTTATGGTACTTGGTAGGATTTGAGAAATCTTGTCTGGTGAATAAAGTGAGGGTTCATTTAATTAGGTAGTTTTTCTGCATTTCTAAAAGCAAAATGAGCAGTTGAACTCTGCAAGTCAGGGGTGAACCTAAGAATTACTTTTATGTGCATCATTTGAGAGTAGTGCTTAAGGAGTTTATTTTCTTTTCAGTTGAAGTTTATTAGTTGACTAATTAACATATATAGATTGTTGGGAGTTCTGGGAGTAATCAAATATATCTCTATTCTTCTGAAATTTTTTGTGTACATAACTTTAGATATTGACATTTTAATATTTCTGTTAAATAATCCTACATTGAGAGATGGTCATATTGCATTTACCTAAGTCATTTAACTTTCTATCCAACTATGTATATTTTTCTTTCTTAGTTTTAAGTAGAGGATAATTTTTTTGTTTCCAGATCTGCACTGTTCATATGATAACTGCTGACTACATGTGGTTGATTAAGTTGATTAACATAGCTCAGTCAGTTAGAGCATTATCTAGATACAAGGTTGTGGCTTTGATCCCATCAGGTCACACAGAGGAAGCAGCCAATGAATGCAAAAATAGGTGGAAGTACAAATCAGTATTTCTCTGGGTATATCTCAAAATCAATAAAAATTTTAAAATAAAATAAGATAAAAATTCAGCTCCTTAAGCACATTAGCCACATTCAAGTGTTTAATAGTCACAAGTGGCTAGTGGTTACTATATTAGAGCGCAGATGGAGAATAATTTTATCATTGTAGAAAGTTCTGTTGGATAGCACTGCTCTATCTCACTAAATGTAGAGGAATAGCTGTAACTGTTTAAAGATCCAAGAGGGATGGGTAATACTAGAATGCCCTTTCTTGCTGCCTAACATATGTATGCCTTTCCTTGATATCGACATTCTCCTTTTTCTATGTTTCACTCTTCAGTTGCTAATTATGTAGGCAACTGGTGGAGTCAGAGTTACAGTATTTATACAGCTAATTATTCATATGTAGATTTGGTTATACAGTTGGATCAAGGAAGCCTGGTATAATGGGAAGAGCATGAGGTCAAGAGTAAGGGTATCAATGTAGTTTTGTGAGCTTAGGCAATTTGCTTAAACTTTTACTTAAAATTCATTACCTTTTAAAAAGAGGTAATCGATTTTGACTGTATACACAAGAACTATTTGAAACAGAGGGGAAATGTTAAAATATATACATATACATACATACATATACATATATATATATATATATATATATACATATATATATATATGATTTAAGTAAGATCATTATATACTGTTGTGGAGTGATTTCCAGGATGTTTATGTGAAAAATGGAGTATGCATAGTATATCAATAAAGAGGAGATACAAATATAACTTGTTTGGGGTAACATAAATGACAGAATTGGGACTAAAATTCAGTCCTCCTAATATTTAATCCTGGACTTTTATCTATTTTATTTTTATTGTATTTTTTTCTTTACCACTTAGTCTCCTTATACCCTCCTCATCCCCACAGTCACCACACTGTTGTCTGTGTCATGAGTCCTTTTCCTTTTTGCTCAGTTCCTCCTCCACCCCCTAACCTCCCACCACTTAGCTGTCATCCCACACTCTGAGTCTGTCTCTATTTTGCTGTTAGTACAGTTTGTTCATTAGATTCCATATATGAATGAAATCATATGGTATAACCCTGGGCTCTTAGTTCTTATAAAATTACTTATGTACCTGTCATCATGCCAAAGAAATGTTTTATAAGCTTTATTTGTCTCTTGTTTTTATTAAAAAGGCTTCTTACCAGATTTTAAAATAATTCAGATATATTCATTATTCTCTAGGCCTGGCTTGGTTTCCTTCTTTTAATGTAAATAATTAGGAAATATAACTTAATATCTAATCTTATTATACATGTTATGGATAAAAACATTTCTAATAGCCTTATGTCAGCTTGAGTTTATTCTTTCCTATTAACTCTTTTATCATATTCTGAAAGATAAAAATCTTATCTTTCACTTTGAAGTGTTTTTGCTAGGTCTAAACTCTTGAAATTAATTTCAAGGTAACAAGTAAAAGTCGTTCAGAATTACCAGATATGAAACAAGGTGGGGCCAAACTTGAAGAGCTAATGGACAGAGCTTACGATTCCTTCGATATTCAGCTTACAAGCATACAGCTGCTTTACAGCAGAGTTGGTAAGTGTACAGTCCATTATATATTGTTCAGTTTACTGAAGTGATTAATTACATTTTTAGACAGTTTCTCTGAAGACCTTCATTCTAAATAAGTTAGGATTTTCACATTTTTTAAATTAGAAGTGTATGGTAGGCAGGAGCAGTACCTCAACTAAGAGTGATTTTACCTCCCAAGAGACCCTGTCAATGTCTGGAGACATTTTTGGTTGTCACACATGGATAGTGGGTGCACTACCAGTATCTAGTGGGTAGAGCTTAGTGATGCTAATGAACATACAATGTACAGGAATGTCAGCCAAGACATATTTGGCAAAAATGTCAGTAGTGTTAAGATTGGCAAACCCTGTTTTAGACCACTGTTTTCCAGCAGTTGGATAAGGTTGGAAAACACTGACACATTTTTAAAAATATTTATGTGAGACAGTAGGATAACCAGAAGAGACTGCTGAAGGGTGGAGGCAGCCAGCCCAGGGGTTTTGACAGCCCCTGCTGTAAATATCCGCTCAAATACTAGGAGAGTCACTCTTTTAGGCATAACTTTACCCCATTCAGTTTGCTGTACTAATTAGGAGTCTTTGATCCAATTCTAGCTGACAGAGCCAGCAATTTCTTTGTCAGTAGCTACTAAAGGATAGAGAGCCCTGAGTATTTGAGCCCTCTTTCCACTGCGTCATGCTGCTTTCTGGAGTGTTAGTGAACATTCAGGTAATTCAACAGAGGGACTGCTGACTGTGTTAGAGATCTCGATGTATTTATATGGTCAGATTCTAATAAACTGAGCTAACTAATGAGATGAGAAACAATGGAGTATCCAAAGTAATGGTTGTTAAAAATATCAGTTTACTTAGGACTGGAACATTTTGATTATTTGTCTTTATATTTGCTTTAGGGTAATGAGATTGGTGGTTGTTTCTACAATATTCTAGGTGGTGTAGAAGGAACCCAGAAGTATAGTGGGTAGCACATGTAAATTGTTTGTAGAAAATTCATAAATATTTTCAGGGAATAAATTACTATATTTTGGTATGTTTGATACATTTTGATCATTAGTTTTTGAAGCCCATTAACTGTACTTAATATTTAAGATATTGAGATGCTTTGTGAAAAAAATTAGATATATCATTATTGTCTGAAAAGTACTGGAATTCCCTGGAATATTTTTGATAGACATTAACTATTAAATAATTAAATAATTTTGAGCAAGGTTTTATGACATTGACTTACATTATATAATTGCTATAGATTCTCTTGGTAAATTCTAAAATACAGGTTTTTATTTATTTTTTTTTATTTTTATTTATTTATTTATTTATTTATTTATTTATTTTTATTTAGTTACTTTTCAAGTACATTTTTTTTTTTAAATCTATTTCTCCCATCCCACCCCACCCCCCGCGGTCTCCCCCTCCCTCCCATCCCACCCCCCAGTCCTCATCTCTGTGTCTTTCATACTTGTTCCTCAAAATCCCTCCCCCTTTTTTCCCCTTAAGTTCCCTTCCCTCTCCCCTCTGGTGCTGCCCACTTGTTCTCTATTTCAGCGTCTTTGTTTTTCTTCTGTTTGCTTGTTTGTTTTATTCTTTAGCTTCCTGTCAAAGGTGAGATCATATGGTATTTGTCCTTCAATGCCTGGCCTATTTCACTCAGCAGGTTTTTAAATACCATATCTTTTTAAGTATATTTTATTGATCATATTATTACAGTTGTCTGAATTTTTCCCACTTTGCTGCCCTAGGCCTGGTATCCCCTGTCCTTCCAACAATCCCCCTCTTAGTTCATGTCCATGGGTAGTGCATGTAAGTTCTTTGGCTTCTCCATTTCCTATACTGTTTTTAACATCTTCCAGTCTATTTTGTACCTACTTATTATGCTTCTTAATCTCTGTACATTTCCCCCACTCTTCCCCCCCCCCCCCAGCTGATAAGCCTCCAAATGATTCTGTTGATGTTCTGGTTGTTTGCTTTGTTTGTTTTTTTAGTTCAGTTGTTGATGTTTGATGTGGACTCTGGCCAGCAGTGTCCATGGTGTTGTGCATGAGATGAGCAAAATCACATGGACTGCCGAAGTCCTGTGGAGAAAAAGGGACAGCATGTCTGCTCTTTGAAGGGGAGAGCGCCTCGACCTTTGCCTTGACAGGCTTTTATTGGCTTTCTAGTAGCATACATCATAGCTCACATTCGTAATGCTCAGGTTTGCTTTAGGGAATTACTTTTTACAGATAACAAAGGAAAGAATGTTACTGATTACTTCTTACAGATTAACAAGAAAAAAATGTTGCAAATGCAACATTAGGGAACAATAAAAGTAATTGGTCTAGTTACATTCCATCCTTCAGGGAATTAGCACAGACTTCAGGAAGTTACTTTAAAGATATGCAGTAAGCATTTTCTGCCTCAGCTCAGGGTGAGGGAGTTTTAGCAAGAGCAAGCCTCAAAGCAGCCTAGGTATAATGCAGGCCTGATTTCCCACAGGAAAACCAATCTGTGGGTTTGGCATCTTGTGTGCTGACACGTGCCTATGGGCTTTCCAACAGAGCTGGGCTACATTTGCCATTCCACGCAGATAGGTTCCCTATAGATATTTGTGGGGATTTGTTGCCTTTTTAATGTTCACAGTTTTGATCTTCTTTTTCTTAGATAAGTCCCTTTAACATTTTATGTAATAATGGCTTGGTGATGATGAACTCCTTTAGCTTTACTTTGTCTGGGAAGCACTTTATCTGTCCTTCCACTGTAAATGATAGCTTTGCTGGATAGAGTAATCTAGATTGTAAATCCTTGCTTTTCAGCACTTTGAATACTTCTTGACCACAAAGTTTCTTTGAGAAATAAGGTGACAATCTAATGAGAATTCCTTTGTAGGCAACTCTCTGCTTTTCTCTTGCTGCTTTTAAGATTCTCTCTTTATCTTTAAAACCTTTAACATTTTTATTATCATGTGTCTTAGTGTGATGCTATTTGGACCCAAGTTGTTTGGGATTCTCTGTGCTTCTTGGCCTTGCATTTTATTTCCTTCACCAAATTGGGAAAGTTTTCTTTCATTATTTTTTCAAATGAGTTTTCAGTTTCTTGCTCTTCCTATTCTCCTGGCATCCTTATGATTTGGATATTGGCACATTTGGAGATGTCCCAGAGTCGTCTTATACTGTCTTGCTTTTTGAATTCTTGTTTCTTTCTGTTCTGGTTGAGTGTTTATTTCTTCCTTATATTCCAAGTAGTTGATTTGAATTCTGGCCTCCTTCCCTTCACTGTTGGTTCCCTATAGATTTTTCATTTCCAAATAAAGAAAAATTGTAATTTTCTTTAGTATTTTCTTAGTATAAAAATTGTAATTCAACCTGTTTTACTACCTGTGTCTAGAAACCTAATCTGTTGTTGACTTGGTTTTTGTTGACTAAAACATTTTATCTGACTCATGGAATTATTAGGTTTAAATGAGGTAATGTATATAATATATTTTAGTGCATACCCTTGGGTGTTTTTTTCAGTGTATGTGCCTATGAGTATATGGAATATGCTTCTGTGGTGTTTATGAGTGAGAGTATTTGTGAATGCATTCTTTACATGAGTTGTATAGTTTTAGATCGTGACTTTTCTTTCACTTACCAGTAATATTTTGGGCTCTTGAGTTCATGGTTTTTATTGGCTATCTAATGTTCTAAGCCTGTGTTGTCAGTTATTTAGCCATTTTCTTATTCAACATTAAGGCTTGAAATACTTAGCAGACCTGGATGTAAATTTCAACTTTATTACTCTCTAAACTACTACCACTACTTTATCACTCACTACCACCAAAGCCTTTTGGTAGTAGTAAGCAAGTTATACATTTCTTTGTGTCTCAGTTTTCTAAAATGGGATGATTATAAATCATTTTGAGAATTATATGAAAGTTTAAACATTGCCTGAGAAGAGTGTCAGTTATAAATCTTAAGTAAATGGCAGCTTTTATTAGTTAATATGGAAGAACTGTGCTCTCCCCTACCTTATTCATTATTGCCTTGGAGCCATGTTGTTTTTGTGGGTAAGGTATCTGGTTGAAGTGATTACCAGTGAAAGTACAGCAGATTTGATTAAAATTATATTGTTCTTAATAAGCATTTTCCCTATTAAAACATAAAGAGTCTTATGAAGCAGCAAAAGGAAAATATGAAAGGGAAAAGAATTTACCTGCCAAGTATGTGTACCTGGGTGTGGTGGACTCTGCCCAGCAGAGTCCACCTATTGTGGCTGACGACGAGAATAAATGCACAGGTGACAACAATCCTGTGGAGAAAAAGGGGACGTCATAACTGCTCTCTCAAAGGAAGAGTGCCTGTGGATGCCTCGGCCACTCCCTCAAGAGGGGAGTGCCACGACCCTTGACCAGACAGGCTTTTATTGTTTTCCTTGGGTCTTATATCAGAGAAAGATTTGTTATCTATTACATAGAATATTATTGTGTACATTTTAGCTATAATCAAGGAATTGAAAATAACATATAGAGGGGAATGGCGATGAGCTGATTAGCTCTGTCTTTGGGAAAGTTTATGTAGGCTTTGGATATTACCTTGAAGATAGACAGTACACATTTGTTGTTTTAGACCAGGGTAATAGAGTTTTAGGAAGAGCAAGCCATAACAATCTGCATGCATTTCTAGGCCTGATTCCCACAGGAAAAGTCGATTTGAAGGTCTGGCTCTTGCCCACCACTTTAGCTGAGTCGAATTTGCCAGACCAAAACAAACTGGTCCCCTACACCTGGGCATGTGGTATTATGATTATCTAGATGCGTATCATGCAGTTTGTGACTATGAAGTATTAAACATAATTTTACATTTGGTATCTTTTATATTATACATATGTTAAACATACTGTTTTTGTAATTAGGTGATAATTGGAAAGAAGCACGAAAACTCAGTGAATCTACACAACATATTTTGGTACCTCTGCACTTCAGCGTGGAATTCTCGAAGGCCATGGTTTTCATGGATATAAGGATGCCTAAGTATGTATCATCTGTTTCATGAGACAGTAGGTTTTCTCAGTAATTCTGTAACTAAGGAAATACCGTATTTATCGATTCATTGTGTGTGTGTGATTAAAATAAATATAACCTAACACCATTTTTAGCTGAATAATTCAGTAACATTAAGTACATTCATATTGTGCAATCATCACCACTATCTATCTCTGAAACTTTGTCATTTTCCCAAACTGAAACTCTATACCCATTAAACATTAATGTCCTTTCCTTTCTCTTTTCCCCCACCCTAGCTTATGACAGTCATGTCTGTGTTATATCTCTGTGAATTTGATTACTCTAGGTACAGTTGACCCTTGAATGACATGGATTTCAACTGTTTGGGTCCAATTATATGCAGTTAAAAAAAATAAATATACAGTTGTTCTTCCGTATAGCTGGGTTCACATCTGTTAGTTCAACAATACATAATGAATGGGCTGTGTTTCCATATACTTTATTTGGAAAAGTAAGCCACACTCTGGATTAACCCATGACCATAGTTTACCAGCCTCTGGTTAAGTGCATGACAGCCAAATGTGATTACTAAAAGGGAAATGACACCAGGAAAGCCATTTGAATTAGTGTTCTGTGATACTAAAATGGCTGTAATTTAGGATTAGGGAAGTGTACTGGAAATAACCACAGGTAGAAACTATAATGACTTAAAAAGATGAAATCTGAGAAGCTTTGAAAGAAATTTTGTAACTCGTGAGTAGTATAAATATGATAGCATATAAAATCCTAGAACTCTGCAAATATCAGGTAGGTTTTTTTTTTAAGTTTGAATTTAGAAAGTTGAAGGCAAATAAAGGAAATTCTCTATTATTTAGGAGGTAGTGTGTCGGTACCCATCATCTTCAGGTTACTTAGGCAAATTTAAAGAAATTGAAAAGTTTAGGTACATTAATGAGACTGCTCCATAATATATTCCTAAGTTAAACTGGTATGTGTGGGATTAATTACAAATAGTTAGTCTGTTTGTAGTAAAAGAAAGCTCATAATTTTCTCTGTGGAATTCAGTCATATTTTGAGAATTATAACCTTAATAGCAAATGTGTATGAATTGAAGAGTAAGTTTTAGGAAAAGTGTGCAGTTTAAAACAAAAGTGCAATGAATGAATATTTACTCTCTCTTTGGCGTCAGTCTCTTTTATTATTATTATTGTTAAAGATTTTTTGAGCAGTTTTAGGGTCACAGAAAAATAGATAGGAAGATAGATTTCACATGTACCCCCTGTATGTATTCACCTATACATAGCATCCGCCATTAACAAGATCCCCACCAGAGTAGTACATTTACAACAATTACAACAATTACATTTGTTGTAACTGATGGACCTACATTAAACATCATATTCACCCTAAGTCCATAGTTTACATTGCAATTCACTCTTGGTGTTGTATGTTCTGTGGTTCTGGACTAAAGCATAATGACATGTATTCATTTTTATGGTGTCATATAGAGTGTATCACATAGAGTATTTTTACTGCCCTAAAAATCTTCTGTGGTCCACTTATTTATTCCTCTACCATCCTGAAGCCCTGGCAAAAACTGACCTTTTTACTGTTTGGGTAGTTTTGCTTTATTCAGAATTTCATGTAATTGGCATCACATAATATGTAGCCTTTTCTGATTGGCATCTTTCACTTAATAATATGCATTTAAAGTTCTTCCATGTCTTTTCATGACTTCCTAGCTTCTTTCTTTTTCGTGCTAAATAATATTCCATTGTCTGATATACCACAGTTTATCCATTCACCTGCTGACAGATATCTTGTTTGCTTCAACTTTTGTTTATAAAGTTGGAATATAAAGTTTATGTGGGTGAGTTTTAGTCATACAAAACTATGAGTAAAGATGCTATAAACATTTGTGTGCAAGTTTTTATGGGAACATAAGTTTCAAATCATTTGGGTAAATGCCAAAGAGCTCAGTTTCTAGATTGTATAGTTAAACTATGCTTTACTTTTGTGAGAAACCACCAAACTTCCGAAGTGTCTTTACCCTTTAGCATTTCCAATAGTAATGAATGAGTGTCCCTGCTGTTAACACACCATTGTCATTATTTGGTATTGCCAATATTCCAGATTTTGGTCATTTTAGTAAGTGTGTTTTGGTATCTCGTTGCTGTTTTAGTTTGTATTTCTCTCATGATATATCCTGAATTTCATACATTCACTTGTCTGTATATCTTTTGATGAGGTATCTGTTGAGATTTTTATCCCATTTCTCCAATTGGATTGTTGGTCTTACTGAGTTTTAAGAATCCTCTGTATATTCTTGGATAACAGTTCTTTTTGAGATGTATCTTTTTCAAATATTTTCCCTTCATGTGTGGCATGTCTTATAATTCTCTTAATATTGTCTTTTGTAGATCTGAAGTTTTAATTTTATAAGGTCCATCTTATTAATTACTGTTTTTCATGAATTGTGCTTTTGTATATGAAAAAAGTCATGGCCAATACCTAAGGTCATCTGGGTTTTCTTTTTTTTTTTTTTTTTTTAAATTAAATTTATTTATTTTTTGAATTGATTATGCTGTTACAGTTGTTCTATTCCCCCCTCCATTCCCCTCCACCCTGCCCCCCAACCCCACCATTACCCCCCTTTAGTTTATGTCCATGTGTCTCAAGTCCTTTAGGTTCTAAATTTCCCAAACTATTCTCCCCCCCCCCATCTATTTTCTATCTACTGTCTATGCTACCTGTTTTCTGTACCTTCTCCCCCCATCTCCTCCTCCCATTCCCCTGTTGCTAACCCTCCTTGAGATCTTCATTTCTATGTTTCCACTCCTGCTCTAGCTGTCCTTTGGTTTGCTTTCGTTTTAGGTGTGGTTGTTAATAACTGTGGATTTGTTGTCCTTTCACTGTTCATGTTTCTTTATCTTCTTTTTCTTAGATAAGTCCCTTTAACATTTCATATAATAAGGGCTTGGTGATGATGAACTCCTTGAGTTTGGTCTTATCTGAGAAGCACCTTATCTGTCCTTCCATTCTAAATGAAAGTTTTGCTGGGTAGAGCAATCTTGGTTGTAGGTCCTTAGAATTCATGACTTGGAATATTTCTTTCCAGCCCCTTCTTGCCTGTAAGGTCTCTTTTGAGAAATCTGCTGACAGCCTGATGGGGACTCCTTTGTAGGTGATTGTCCCCTTAGCTCTTGCTGCTTCCAGGATTCTCTCCTTCGTTTTAATTTTGGCTAATGTAATTATGATATGCCTTGGTGTGTTCCTTCTTGAGTCCAACTTTTTTGGTACTCTCTGGGCTTCTTGGATTTCTTGGAAGTCTGTTTCCTTTGCCAGATTGGGGAAATTTTCTTTTATTATTTGTTCAAATAGTTTTTCCACTGGTGGTTGTGTCTTTCCCCCCTCTGGTACCCCTATAATTCGGATATTGGAGCGTTTATAGATGTCCTGGAAGTTCCTAAGCTTCTCCTCATTTTTCTGAATTCTTATTTCTTCATTCCTTTCTGATTGATCATTTTTTTCTTCCTTCTGGTTTACTCCATTGAGTTGAGTCCCAGTTTTTTTTTCATCTCTATGGGTTTCCTGTGGAATTCCATTCATTTCCCTTAATTTAGCCTTCATATGTTTCTCTAATTTATGGCTATAGTCCACCAGATCTGTGAGGAAGCTGACGACAAGTGTCTTAAACTGTGCGTCTGAGAGATTTGCTATTTCTTCGTCACTTAGATTTATCTCCGGGACTTTGAGGTCCCCCTGCGACATTTTTTGGTCTGTTCTGGCCCTTTAAGTGAGAGAAGCGGCGCCTTGGAGTCCCAGGTCGCTGGGTTGTGACGCTGTATGTGGGGGGCGTGGTCAGAGGGGGGGGAAATGGCGCCGCCGCCGGTCCCCCGCTCACTCCCTCACCCGCGCGTAACCGGGCACCCACAGTCAACTCGCTGCCACCGCCTCCCCACTGACTCCTCCGTAGTCACTCACCCGGTGGGCTGCTCACTAGGTCCAATCCTGGGTTTGGAACCCGTGCGACTGGATTCCGCGCCCGCGCCCGCGCCCGGGTCGTTCAAGTTCTCCTTTGTAACTCCTCAACCCGCCGCCGCCGGTTTTGCCTCTTACCGGCCGGGCCGGAGAATTCGCTGTTTGCGGACTTCCGAAAAGTCGCGCGTCTGGGTTCCGCGCCCGCGCCTGCGCCCGGGTCGAACGAGTTCTCCTTTGTAACTCCTCAACCCGCCGCCGCCGGTTTTGCCTCTTACCGGCCGGGCCGGAGAGTTCGCTGTTTGCGGACTTCCGAAAAGTCGCGCGTCTGGGTTCCGCGCCCGCGCCCCGGGTCGAACGAGTTCTCCTTTGTAACTCCTCAGCCCGCCGCCGCCGGTTTTGCCTCTTACCGGCCGGGCCGGAGAATTTGTTGTTAGCGGACTTCCGAAAAGTTCAGTTTTCCGTGTTCTGGTTGTGTTTTCTGATGCTAATATTTAGTTGTCCTTAAACTTGGTTGTGAGAGGAGGCAGGCACATCCACCTTAATCCTCCATCTTGGCGGAAGTCTCTGGGTTTTCTTGAACTTATCTTTTTGGAGTTCTATAGTGTTTGGATTTTGCACTTAGATCTGTGATCCATTTTAAACTTTTGTGAAGGTTAAGTTTGTTGTCTAGTTACATTTTTCTTGCATGTAGATGTCCATTTATTCCAGACACATTTGTTGAAGAGATTGTCTTTGCTTCCTTTTACTGCCTTTGTTCAAGTTTAGTTGACTATATTTATGGAGTTCTTTTCTTGGGCTGTCTATTCTGGCTAGATGATCTGTTTATTCTTTCATCAACATCAGTGTCTTACTGTAGCTTTATAGTAAGTATTTCTAAAAAGATTTTAAATTTATTTTTATGTTTAGAGAGAGAGAAAGGAAGGATAAAGAGGGAGAGAAACATTGATGTGTTAAAGAAACATTGGTCAGTTGCTTCTTGCACACCCCCAGCTGGGGACATGAGCCTGCAACCCAGTCATGTGCTCTAACCAAAATTCAGCTTGTGACCTTTACTTCTGCAGGCTGACACGCAACCCATGGAGCCACACCAGTCAGGGCTACAGTAAGTCTTGAAGTCAGGGAGTGTCAGTCCTCCAACCTTGTTCTTCTCCTTTAATACTGTGTTGGCGATTCCAGCCTTTTGTGTCTTTGTATAAATTTTAGAATTATTTTGTTAATATCTATTAAATAAATTGTTGGGATTTTATTTGTCATTGCATTGAATCTGTAGGTCAGTTTGGGAAGAACTGACATTTGATAATATTGAGTGTTCCTGCTCATGAAAATGGAAGATCTCTATTTATATAGTTTTTTTTCATTTCATTCTTCAGAGTTCTGCAGTTTTTCTCATGTAGATCTTGTAGATTTTTAGTTTTATACCTGAGTATTTCTTCTAGTAAAAATAATATTGTTTTTAATTTCTAGTTCCACTTTTCTATTGTTGGTGTATAGGAAAGTGACTATTATATATTAACTTTGTATCCTGCAGTTAACAATAATGGTTTATAAGTTCCAGGAGGTGGTTTTTTGTTCTTGTTGTTTCTCTTTGGGTTTTCTACACACAGGATTATTTCATCAGTGAACTGATGAAATAATGTTCAGTTCAAAACTGAAAAAAGACAGTTTTGTGTTTTCTTTTCCAATCTGTATGACTTTTATTGACTTTTATTTTCCTTCCTTGCCTTAATGCATTGGGTAGGACTGTCAACATGATCTTGGAAAGGAGTAGTGAGAGGAATGTCTGCTTTGTACCTAATCATACTTGGAAAACTTTGAGTATTTTTACCACTAAGTATAATGTTAGTTATAGGTTTTTCAAGTTGACAAGCTATCCTTTATTCTAGTTTACTGAGAAGTGTTTTTTTTATTATGAATGTATGTTGGATTTTGTCACATGCATCTATTTATGCGATCACGTGTTTTTTCCCTGTTTAGTCAGATCAGATTTTTAAACATGGTTTTAGATGTATGATCTCTTGTACAAGTTATTTGAATTTGCTAAAGTCTTAATTTCTTGGTAGAAACTATGTACATATGGGAATTTATAAGAAACAGAGAACAGAAATAAGTTTTCTACCTTCTAGGTGGTGAGAACTATTTAGCATAATGCATATCAGGTGCTTTTCTTATTGCCTCTCATGTAATTAAGACTTGACAAATAATAATTGTCAACTGTCCTTGGCAAATAATAGTGGGATAATAAACATTAAAAAATAAGCCTCTGAAAAATAATGAGATTATTTTACCTAATGACTGGTCAATAAATTCAAATGTAAATTTGAGTGAAGAACATGGGATAATTTGCCCATGGTCTGTGGGTGATTTTTAGTACTAAAATCACATTTGATTACTTTGGGATAATTTAAGGGGAACAGTCATCTTTTTAACTAATGCACTTAAATTGTAATAAAAATTGAGTTATGATTCCTGTCTTTTTGATACAGATTCAAGATTTTTGGAAAGTTACCACTGATTTCCTTAAGAATTTCAGATAAAAAACTTCAAGGGATTTTGGAATTGATTGAAAGCATTCCAAAACCCACACCTGCAACTGAAGTGCATGACCCTGTCAAACCATTTCAGGTAATATTATTTACAAAATGAATAAAAACACACAAAAAATTCACAACTATCATTTTAACAACCACAGAAATTTTAAATAAAAAGAACAGTTCATTCTGAACAGACCTTTAAAAATTACATTTTAAAAGAGCAAATGATGAAGTAATAAAAGGTGCCTGAAGTGTAAAATGGTAAGTCTATCTTTCTTTACTTCTCCAGCCTTCAGTGCTTGGCCTCAGTGGTAACACTTCAACCACTGCATCTCTAGTTTTCTGAAAATGTTTGTGGCATATGCTAGTACACATATGTAAACATATGTGTATGTACATGTGTATTTGTTCTTGTGTTCTTAAAATTTGTGTGAGATTATACTTAGTGTTCTGAACCTGTATTCTTTACCATTATTATCTATGTTAAACACCTTGGAGATATTTTCATTTTAGTCCAGATCTACCTTGTTTTTTACTGTGATATACAGGGTGGGGAAAAAGTAGGTTTGCATTTGTGAGTGTGCTAAACACAGAGTTCATTCTTGTATTATTATTTATTAATTAATATTTTCCATATGAACAACTATAAACCTACGTTTGCCCCACCCTGTAGTTTTGAATTATGTGAGTATACCATCCGTTATCTAACATAATCCCCTTTGGGTGGACATTCATATTGTTATGAGTGTTTTTAGTTGTGAAAATATGGCTTTGAACTTCCTTTTATATACATTTAGGCATATTTTTATCCATTAAATAAATTCCTAGGAGAATTGTTGAGTAAAATACCATGTGAATTTTATAATTTAATGAACTTTGCTGAATTTCTTTTCTAAATTGAGTCATAATTTATAGTCTCACCAATGAAGGTCTGTTTCTTTGTTCTCATGAATCATATTAACACATGTTAAAATTTATTCTGCTAAATGAAGGAATGTTACCTTGTGGTTTTAATAGGCATTTCTTTATGAATAAGATGGAACTTATTTTTGTAAGTTAGAGAATTTGCATTGCTGTTTTTGAAAATAGCTGTTTATATCTTTTGTTGGGTTATTGTTTTCCACTTAAGGAAATATTTGAAGTTTTTAATTTACAATCAGTTTTTAAAAATTTGTTATTTGTTTTTATTCTGATACATTTATTTTTGCCAAGCCAAACTTTCTATGTAGTTAAAGTTATTAAATTTCCCCTTTGTGATGTGTGGGTTTTGTGTTATGTCTGTTACCTCTTATGAAATGAATTTCAAAAAGGAAATATCAGCCCTAGCTGGTGTAGCTCAGTGGATTGAGCACAGGCCTGCGAACCAGACAATCGAGGTTCGATTCCCAGTCAGGGCATATACCTGGGTTGCAGGCCGGTTCCCTGCAGGCCAGTTCCCAGCAGGGGATGCATGAAAGGCAACCATACATTGATGTTTCTCTCCCTCTCTCCTTCCCTCCCCCTCTAAAGATAAATAAATAAAAATCTTTAAAAAAAAAGGAAATATCCATTCCTATTTTTCTTTTTTTTTTAAATTCTGATTTTTTAAAACTTTTTTTGAAATAATTTCAGACTTACAGCAATGTTGTAAAAATAGTGCAAAGAAGTTTTTTTCCTCAGAGCATTTGAGAATGTTTCTGATTTGTTGTACCATCACCCTGAACACTTTAGTGTTCTGCAATATTTTTTCATAGTCTGTTGCTGAGCTTTTTATGTTTTAAGTCTCTTTTTAAAAGATGTTTTAGATTTTGATGAAATTTAATTTTTACAATATTGTTTTAATGGATAAAACATTTTATCTCATCTGAACTCTTTGCCTAACACATGGGCAAAAGATTTTCTCTTATATTTTATTCTAGAAATCTTTTATTATTAGATTTTATGTTTAGCACTATGAGCCATTACTTGTTAATCTTTTTATACATTGAGTGTGATGAGTCATTCTATTTTTACATTTATATTTCTAGTTATTTCAGTTTCATTTGTTAAAAAAACTTTCTCCTGTGAGTTGAATCTGTTTCCGGCTATGTTCTTCTACAATGATTTCTGTATCCTTTTCTTTGATCTGTGTCTGTCCTTTCACTGATACCATACTGTTTTATTTACTGTATAGTTACTTACACGGTAAGCCTCTTTTTTAATTAAAAAAACTTTTTTATTCTCACCTGAGGACATGCTTAGAGGGGGAAGGAAAGGAGAAAGAGTGAGAGAAACATCACTTGGTTACCTTTCATATGTGCACCAATCCCTGACCAGGGGACTGAACCTGCATCCCGGGCATAGGCCATGGATGGGAATTAAACCCTTGACTTTTTGGTTTGTTTGATGATGCCCAGCCAAATGAGCCATACCAGCCAGGGTTTAATTTTTAATTTTTTATTAAAAAAATTTTTTTTAATATTAAATTTTATTTAGTTACTTTTCAAGTACATTTTTTTTTAATCTATTTCTCCCATACCACCCCACCCCCCCGCCCGGTCTCCCCCCTCCCTCCCATTCCCCCCTCCCCAGTCCTCATCTCTGTGTCTTTCATACTTGTTCCTCAAAATCCCTCCCCCTTTTTCCCCTTAAGTTCCCTTCTACAGTTATCTCCATTTTCCCTCTACAATTCCCCCTGACCCCAGCCATCCCCCCTCCCACCCTTGATCCTACCCCACTTTGACTTTGTCCATAGGTCCTTAATATATGTTCCCTGACAACCCTTCCCTTTCTTTTCCCCATTATCTCCTTCCACCTCCCCTCTGGTTACTGTCAGTTTGTTCTTAATTTCAGTGTCTCTGATTATATTTTGCTTGCTTGTTTGTTTTGTCTCCAGGAAGACAAACAATCCAATTAAAATTTTTGATTTTTTAAAAACTATATCCTGTGCAGATTGTTACGGAGAATTTCTGTGACAGCCTTCTGAGTCTGGTTCTTCCATCAGGTTTGTGCTGTGCTGACTGCATACCTCTGAGTCCTTTTTGGCTTGATGTTTAGTGTCTTTTACACTTCTATTACTTTTTTCTTAAGCTGTTAAAGCTTTAAGAAAAACCATCTGTGTAACTATTAGGTTCTATCTTAGTTAAGAGTGATGGCTAAGATGAATTCCCTCCCCACCCCACTCCCAGACTTAATTGCAGTATAACCAGGGTGGGCAAAAGTAGGTTTACAGTTGTAAGTAAAGGAATGGATTATTCTTGTTTTATTATTTATTAATTATATTATTTATTTGTATTACAACTGTAAAATTACTTGGCTCACCCTCTATATTAAGAGAGTCTTGAACACATGATCTACACTAGATCATGTTCCTTTTAAAAATTCAATGCTTACGTAAAAATAAGCAGAAAATTACCACTAAAATCTTTTTTAAAGTGGATTTCTATTTTGTGTCAGGCCACACATTTGGAAAAGGACTCTATTTAAGGCTCTCTATTATTTACATTTAGCACCTAGCACACTTCTTTATTTTTGCATATTTTTATCTTTAATCTTTATTACAATCTAGCAAGTTGCGTGTTATGGTCATTATTTTGCTTAATGGATGCTGTTTTCGAGAGGTTAAATATTTTGCCTAAGATCATGTAGCTTGTAGCTTGCTGAGCCAAAGTTTGAATTCAGGTTTCTTTTTATTTCTTCTTTTAAAACAAATCTCCAGCTGAGATTCTTTCTGCTGTTAGCACATAATTTTCTATACATATATGTGTGTGTGTGTGTGTGTGTGTGTGTGTATGATTTCCTAATCTGCAGGCGTTCTGTTTGTACTTTTTCCAGGTTTCCCAAGGAAGTTCAGTATGAAACAGTAGATCTTTACTAAGAGTTTTGATTTAAGCTGAAGTAGTTTTACATGTCAAATAAAATATTTTATAAACAAAGAATCACCTCTTCAGGAATGATTGTTTGGCATGTCTTAGAAACAGACTTTTAGTCACAAGTCTTAAATGTTTTAACATTTAAATATATCTTGGAGTTGGGTGTTCCTTTTCACTTTCTACAGTGATTTTTTAAAAGCTTTATCAAGGGATAATTGATTAATAAAGTTCTCAAATATTTAACATGTACATCGAGGTGATTTGATATACATTGTGAAAGTTTTTCCCATATCTAGTTAATTAACACGTCCATTACTGGTCATATTTATCTTTTTTTGCTGGGGGAGAAGAATTTAAGTTCTTCTCTCTGAGTGTATTTCAATTATACAATCTAGTGTTATCAACTATAGTCATCATATTTTAAATTAGATTCATCATATAACTAAAGATTTGTACCTTTAGTAAACTTTTCCTTTTTCTTCAACCCCCAGCCCCTGGCATCTACTTTTATACTCTGTTTCTTTGAGTTTGACTTTTTTTCTTATTTTAAATTCCACATATAAGTGACATTATGCAGTATTTGTCTGTTATATTTAGGTGATATATAGTGTTCAAGTCATTTTCTTACTGATGTTTTGTCTAGATGTTCTGTCCTTTATTGAAAGGTAATATTGAAATATCAAACTATTTGTAGACTTCTTATTTCTCCTCTTTTGTTAATGTTTTCTTTACATATTTTGGGACTTTATTGTTTGTAGTGTATATTTATAATTTTTAGTATCTTCCTAGTAAATTATTTTCTTTATTATATATAATGACTTTTTTGGTTTGTTACAGCTTCTCATGTAAAGTCTTTTGTTTGAAATCAGTATAACCACCTATGCTTTGACTGCTATTAGAATATCCTTTTTCATCCTTCATTTTCTATTTATTTGTGTATTTGGGTCTAAAATGAATCTGTTGTACACAACATGTAGTTGAATCATACGTACTTATATGTCTTTATCCATTCTGCAAGTCAGTGCCTTTTGATTAGATGGTTCAATCTGTTCATATTTAAAATACTTAAAAGGAAAGACTTCCTCCTGTTATTTTGCTTTTTTTCTTCTATATATCTTACACTCATTTTCTCTGTTATTCCCTCTTCTTGAAATTAGTGGGTTTTTGCAGTGAACTGTTTGAATCCCTTCTAATTTACTTTGTGTATACTTTTAGATATTTTCTTTATGGTTGGTATGTCAATTTAATTTTATTTAACATTCTTAGTTTATAATATTGTGTTTTGAGTTGATACTAACTTAACCTCAGTAGCATGCAAAAACTCTTTACTAATGCAGCTCTGGTCTCCCATTATTAAGGTGTCACAGATTGCACCTTCATGCACTGGGTGCTCAGAATCCATTACAAGTTTTTAATATATTTTCTTGTAAGTGTGTAGATAATAAAAATTATAGTTCTGAACTATAAATACAATAATACATTGTTATGTATATGTCCGTGTGTTTATCTTTACCAGAAATTCTATTTCTAGCTATGGCTTTGTGTTCCTGTCTATTGTTTTTTACTTCAGCCTAAAGGACTCTCTTTGGCATTTTTTGTTGGTCAAGTCTAATGGTAACACACTTCTTTGGATGTTTGTCTGGCAGTGTCTTAATTTCAGTTTTTTAAAGACAGTTTTGTCATACATAAAATTCTTGGTTCACCTTTATATTCTTTTAGCCCTTTCAATGTCATTCCATTACTTTTTGTCTTTCTAATGAGAAATCGATTATTAATTTAATGAGAATACCTAGTATGTGGTGAGAAGCTTCTTCTCTCTTTGAGTGTCTTTTAACTGATCATGTTTTTGTATTGATTTATTTGAGTGTATGTTACATTGATTTAGTGAACTTGTTGGTCTTTTAAGATTCATATGTTTTATCAGATTTGGGGACATACTTCTTTTTGTAAAACCTATCTTACTGTTATTTTCACTTGTAATCTTGTTCTTTTCTTTTAGCTCTTTTTTTTAGGTTCTTTCTAGCTCTCTGAGTGTATTTAAGACAGTTTAAAGTGGTTTTCTTTGCCGTCAAGGCCGATATTTGTGCTTTCTCTTGAACCGTTTCTGTTATGTTTTTTCTCTGTGTATGGGCCACACTTCCTTGTTTCTTTGCATGCATTATTATTCTGTTGTAACTGAAGAATTATGAGAAAAGAAAACTACAGACCAATGTGTTCATTAACATAGATGTAAAAGTCCTTAACAACTAGTACAACCAAATAGTATGATATTTTAAAATATAATACACTGTGACTAAAATCATTTACTCTAAGAATGCAAAAATGGTTCACCAGTCAGTGTTATTGACCACATTCATGGAGTAAAGGAGAAAAGTATATGATCATCTCAATAGAAGAGGAAAAAGCATTGACAAGATCCAACAACCATTCATGGTAAAAACTGTTAACAAACTTAGAATGAAAAGTAGCTTCCTCAACTGGTAAAGGATGTACAGGAAAAAACCTGTGGCTGATATATTCTTAATTTGAAAAAGACCGAATACTTTCCTTGTAAGATCAAGAGTAGTGTAAGAATGGCTGTTCTCACCAGTTCTGTTTAGACTTTCACTAAAGGTTCTAGTCTTTGCAACAGTAAAGAAGAATGAAGATGGGATGGAAATAAGAATGTAACATTATCTTTAATTACAGTTACATGATCATTGATGCAGAAAGTTCTAAAGAATGTAGAGAAATATGAGTAGTAATAGTAAGCAAGTTTCACAAGGTTGCAGGAAACAGCAATATAATTGTTTCTAAAAATGAAATTAAGAAAAATGTTATTAATAGTATTAAAAAGGGTTAAATATATAGGAAAATTAGCAAAAGAAATACAAATACTATATACTAATAACTACACAACATATCTGAAAAAAGACCTAAGTAAGTGGAATGATATACATAATCAAGGTTGGAGAGCTGAATTATTAAGATGGCAGTTCTCACCAAATTCTGTAGGTTTCTTACTATCAAAATACCAAAAAATTTTTCTTCTAGAAACTAACAAGCTTATTATAAAATACACTGGTAATGCAAAGGATACATATTACGCAAAACAATTTTGGATAAGAATAAGGTTGTAGCTTATCTGATACTTTATTTCAAGGTTTATTTTATAGCTACTTTATTCCAGAAAGTGCTGTAGAGGCATATGAATAGATGTTATAATAAGTCAGTAAAGTAGAATAGAGTCTGGAAATAAATCTACAATGTAATACATGGTTAATACATATTTGATTTCTTACAAAGATGTCAGTTTAACTAAGTGAGGGAAGAATAGTTCTTACAACAAATGGCTCTGAAGACCTATATTATTATGTGGAAAAAATAGGTAAAAAATAAATGATTATCAACCCTTACCTTAAAACATGAATGGAATTTAACTGGAAATGGAACATAGACCTACATGTAAATGCCCAAGGGTATAAAGTTTCTTTAACAAAAAACATAAGTAAAAATGTTTGAGTCCTTGTGGTAAGTAAAGATATCTTGGGTTTTAAAAAGTGAAAATATAGAAGAAAAATAAGTTTTATTTAATGAAAATTAAAATTTTCTGATTTTTAAAGACACTTAAAAATGAAAAAGGCAAACTATCAATTGGGAAAAGTACTTGAAAGGCGTGTAACTTAAAAAAGATTTGTCCAACATACTTGAATATAAAAGCCAGCAGCCAGATAGGAAATGACTTAGGTGTGTGACTTTATTTATTACTCAGCAGGAAAATGCGAAAGCAAACTACTATTTTATGTCATTAGATATAAAATATTACATTAAAATTAAAATTAGAGCAGCATTTTAGGTCATTACGTTTTGGGAGCATGTGCTGAGGAGCACAAGGGAGGCTTCTGAGTTCTCTTGCTAAGTCTAGATTTTGTGTGCATGAGTGCATTTACATTTTGAAAAGTTATTGAGCTATGTACTTACACTTATGTGCTCCTATGTAGTAGGTTATTTTTTAATAAAAATGTATCCTCAAAATGAATAGGATTCTGAGTAGGACAAACACAAATAACCTGTGAAACTTTAATGTGATGTGTAACTATTATGCATTTGTGAAATTGTAATTAAAACTAGGGTGAAACTGGCAGTGATATTGGCAAGGTTTAAAATGTCTGAAAACTTTAAGCTTTCTTGAGGATATGGAGCCATACAAACTCTAATCTGCTGACATTAGTGTATTGTATTGCAACCACTTGTGAATACAGTTTTGTAGCACTTCTAGAAAGGTGAACATACGCGTTTCCACTCTTTGATACATACACCACAGAAAGTCTTGCATATGAGCACCTGGGTCAGGTTCAAGGATGCTTATAATGCCACTGTGAGTAAAAGCAAAAACCTGTGAACAGTACAAATATTTATCAACAGCGAAAGGGACAACGAAGGAGTGTTTTGTTCAATGTCACCAAAAATTTTTCTTCTGGAAACTAAGTTTATTATAAAATACACTGGTAATGCAAAGGATACATATTAGGCAAAACAATTTTGGATAAGAATAAGGTTGTAGGTTACCTGATACTTTCTTGAGGATATGGAGCCATACAAACTCTAATCTGCTGACATTAGTGTATTGTGTTGCAACCACTTGTGAATACAGTTTTGTAGCATTTAGAAAGGTGAACATACGTGTATGTAGATTTAATGAAAATTTTAATTTTCATTAAATTACTCATTTGGAGAATGAGTAAACTGTCAATGCAGATAAAATTGAAGGTGGTTTTGTAGAATAATATTACCCAAAGATACATCCAATGTTTTCTTTTTCTACCGTATAGAAAGATGCAGAGGTAAATGCATTCTTTAGAGACTCATTCATAGGTTTAGAAAAGCAAACTAAATACAAGCCAGATCATGATCATTGGTAGGGAAAGCAATCAAAGGGGTAGCACAGAGGGTGTTTCTAGGTAGATAGGGTATGGCTTGTTTCTTTGCCTGGGTGAAAGGTTCAGGAGTGTTTTTTATTTTGATTTTCAAACTGCATTACATGTGTTTATGCTATATTTCCTGGAACAATAGTAAATTTACTGAAATATCTTATAAAAATTAAAAATAAAATTGCAAATTCTTCAAGTATATAGGCTTTAAATCTTGAGACTTCTTGTTCTTCATGGATGTCACGAAGGTTCTTCCTTATTTTGCAAGGTATTGAGTTTAGATATATCTAAGGTCATTTTCTACTCAAAGTCTGTCAACAGGAAAATTATTAAAATAGCTGTAATGTTTATATTTAGCCGTGAAACTGTAATAATCACTTCTTGAAATATATATCTTATAATTGTCTAATTCAGACTAGATTTTTTCCCTTTTGGGGGAGGTGTCCAAATTGTCTTAGAACCTTGAATAAAATCTTTGTGCTAATTAACAGTAAATTACTTTTCTTTCAGATACAAAGGTCTACTTCTTTGGGAGCATCACAGATATCACAGAAAGTGATTCCTCTATTGGAACTGAAACGTGTGGAAGATGGTAAAATGAAACCACTTTAGAAAACTTTCCTTGTTATAAATATCTTATAGAAATAATTCTCATGTTGAAACCATATAAAAATTTTAGGGAATAGCAGATACTTGTATGTTTTCCAGAAATTTTACTAAAATCCTTTTAGATCACTTTAATTTAGGTGTCCCTTAAAGTTACTTTTTGCAGTGGCATTTTTGATACATAAAAGTTAAACTTAATTACAAGGACATCTAGTAATTTAATTATCTTAATCCTGCTGTGAGCTAAGAGATCCCATTAAACTTTATAGATATCTAATTCTTGTGATATGTAGGTATTGGAGAATTTTGTTATTACAAGTTTATTTTTACTTTATATGTTTTCCTTTTTTGTTATTACTCCTTTTTATTATTAAAGGAGTAAAACCAAGCCTTAATATGTATTTATACAAGAAAACTGGTAAATATTTTGACATCAAATAGATGCTTTTTCCTGGCCACACTGGAAAGAAAAATAAATACAAATTTCAGTTTTTAAGACTTCTAAAACTGCTCAATATTAAATCACAGAAATTGCCATGTTGGCTTTCAGTTTTCTAGAGAATGTTTTCCTTTGTGTGTGGTAACCAGGGTAGGGATGGAGGGAAGGGAGAAGGTATTGTTTGTGAGGTCATCTACCTTAAATTCAATCTTAGGTTATTAGAAATATACTTCAGCTTGTCTTAGTTTCCTTTAAACCTTCCTTTAATGGTTTTAAGTTTTTGACTTTTTTAAAGTAGCAAATTCTAGAAATTTATCATCACATATGTATTTATGTATGTATGTACCTGAAGTAGTACTCCATCTCAATTTCTCCATTCAAACTTTAGGACCTGCCTTCTGCTTTTAACGTTGCAGAGTTTTTAACTAGGTCCTTTTTGCTCTCTAGGTGTGAGCATATTAGTGTGTTCCTTTGATTATTCATGATGTGGTAATCATTGGTATTGTCATTTGCTATAAAATTTTCTTTAACCATTTTTAGATAGACCAATGACTTTACCAGTTCATTAAGATAAAGAATGCATTTTGTAAATTTCAGTACTTTTTTTGTCATCAAGAATGTTATTCAGTTGTGATCTCTAAACTTTAAGGTTTATTTTCTCATCTTTACATTATAAATTTTTGAAAGAGACCCTTTTGGTGTTTTATTGATAATATTTACTTTAGAAAAATCATAAATATGTTATTAAATAAATCATTTTCGTTATTGATTTAAACAATGTTCTGTGATATTTAGATTCAGAGGAGGAATTTTATGATGCACCATGTAGTCCCTTGGAAGAACCTTTTCAGCCAACAAATAAAAGTTGTCAACCAAAAGAGCTTCAGAAGTTGGATTGTTCAAAAAATATAATTCAGTATAAAATAAGATTTGAAGTACCAGAGGTATGTACCATTGTAAAATTGACATGGTTTATTTAGATTGTTTATTATTTTTACTATTCACAGCGTATTTATATAGTGTCATTACTAAGGCATACTGTTGCTTTCATCCTATTTAAGCTGAACCCAGATGTTATTGTGTCGTTCCCCCTCCTTTGTGTGCAATGTATGTTTGTGTGCTTATAAAATCTTTTCTACATTTTAAGTACAGATCAGTTATATTATATGTATACTTCATGTATACATATATAACTGTCATTCACATAAGTAGGTCTTTGATTTAGATAATATTAGTTTCTTTTTTCTCTCTTCTCCAGGTATCAGTTCAGTTTTATCACCTTGTTGAAGATCGTGAAGTACCTGTAGTAGAAATTCTTGTCTTAGGATTGGGCACAGAAGTAGAGCTTAGAACATTTGATTTGAAAGCCACTGCCTTTTTGAAAGAATTCTGTCTAAAGTGCCCGGAATACTTGGGTAAGAATCTGTGTTTTAAAATGAATAATTTTATCATTGAACTGACTACTGGAGAGTTTTTAATTCTCTAGGCATTAAATAAATACATTTGCTAAAACATGCTCAGAAACATATTATTAATTAGTTTTTAACTTTTATCTTATACTTGGGAATCTAGGTAGACCAGAGAGAAAATGAAGATAATTGCTTTTATTATGGAAAATGAACGTCATGGTTTAATTATAAATCTGTTTAACTGAATTCTACAACACTAAATTTGTTTCTTGACAGTAGTTCCATACTCAACACTTGTTCTGTAGCCTTTGAGAACTTGAGTGTGGTGGATTGTGTTATCCTCTCTTGCTTAGGAAACCATCATACATACCAGGTACAGAGTTTTGGTTTATTGTGCTTTTTAAGTCAAGAAACGATTTGTTCTGGTAATTGGAAAAATAGGCAAACCAACTTGTTGGGAACCGCTCTGTCTGGTTTTAGGAGCTGTAACCCCTGCATGGCTAAGGCTGAGTGAGCGACCTTCGGACCATAAGCCACTAAGGAGATAAGGCTTATTTCCCTAGCAGGAGTGTCCCTTCTGCTACTTTTACTTCATCCATAGCTGGCCCCCAGTGCTTGGTTGGTTAGCCAATGACGTGTAAGATTCCCCAAGGTGGGAACGACCTAGGACAGGCATGATCATGTGGAAGCCCCAGGGAAGGACCTTGAGGGGGAAGGCTATGGAGAAAGGGGGTGATGGACCCTCGCCCCTCGGCTTTGACAAAGCCTGACTCCGCAAGAAGTCTCAAAATTCCTTGGCTATCTGCCTCCTCTGCCTGACTTAAGCCTGAAACAATGATAGAGGGCAGTGCAGTCCTGTGCTGGAAAGGATGGGTTTCCTGGGTGATCGGGCCTAAGAAAGGATATGTAAAATTCTTCAAAGCCTGCTTTGCTAAGAATGCTCTTAGTTAAATGATAAAGGTCCGAGCAGGAAATTAGTTTGTTTCCCAAAGTTTTGTAGCCTCTTTGCTGATAGACCCTGACTCAGAAGAAGCCCTAGTAGTTCTTTGTATGCTGTCATTTGATCCTTACTGCCTGCAATGATTCATAAATTGTACCTGTCCTCCTGCACAAATTAAACCCAATAAAATCCTGTCTAGGCAAGGGTAAGCGTGCTCTCCCCTTGAAGGAACAGCTGTGTGATTGGTCCCTTTTCCTCCACAGGACTCAGTAGTCTGTGTGAATTTGTCTCATGTCTTATCCATGATGCCGCGGGCACTGCAAGTCGGTGCTTGCGTCACCAACTTGACATTGTTTTCCAGTAATCCAGAAGCATTATACCAGTTGTTAATTTTTATGTTTATTCCCTTCCTCAAGAGCAAAGGATAAAAACCTTGTACAACGAATACAGGATATACAATTATCATTGTATCTATTTCTGTAGTATTTTTGCTTCTGTTTTCTTAGAGGGAATTGGAAGAAGTGAATAGTAGTTACTTACACAGAGCATATCAGTAAATAGTTGTTCAATGAATGAATAAATGTGAGGAATATGGGGACCTTCTCAAGGGTTGAAATGTGGAGCACCTGTAGTAGAAGTCTGGCTAAAGTACAAATGAGCTTCTCAAGGTGGAGGATTCTGTAGAATATGTTGCATCTTTTCCTCAAGAATAGTAAAATTGGTTTAGTCTTTTCTTCCAGTATCTAGATGCTAATTTCATAAGTAATTTGGTAATGATAATGTTAAAGGCTTCATATAAAATATTCCTCTACAGCAATTATTCATTTATTTTTCTAAGTTTTGAACAAAAGCAATAATACAGCTAGTAATTCTGATTGTATGGTAATAGGGTTCATTTTAATCTATATTAATATACAAGAAAACTTTGTTTCTTATCACATACTTAATTTCTTCTCAAAAACTAGGTTTTCAGGGAGTCTGACAATTTTTTTTAAAGTTACTTCTGTGACTCAGGGCTAGAATTATCTTCATGTCTTTTCATTGTTCTTTTTATTTTTTTCTTTTCATATATATTTAAATTGCTTTTCAAGTTTTTGCTTTAACTGATTTCTATTTTTTTATTATTCGTACATTTTATCTAGGTTTGATAAGGTAAGAGGTTTTAGCATTAGAATAAAAGAAGGGAAGGGAATTGTAGGTAGAAATTACATTTTTAGAGTTTAAAGGATGATGGACCTGACCTGGGTAAGATAGAATCCAAAGATTCTGTCTGAGTAAAAAGAATCCCCTGTATCCAGAACTGGTATAAGGGGATTCTTCTTTTCCAATTTTATATTTAGTAATATTGTTTGCATTTTAGTTTCACTTATTTTTACTGTGAAAGAATAATTTTAAAAATTATTTTTAGATAAAAACAAAAAGCCAGTTTATCTGATTACAACATTGGATAACACAATGGAAGACCTTTTAACACTGGAATATGTGAAGGTAAGTAGTACCATTTGTATCTGCTTATTACTGTAAATATATGCCTGAAATATTAAGGTTTGTAAGTTTAGTAATATTTAATTTGGTTCTGATTCTATTGAGATATCTATAGCTCCAAAACTTTAAGATTTGGGGGATTTTTTTGTTATATTTCACATAGCAAAATTAGAAGCCTGTGTTCTAAGTAGAAATGACCTGCAGTTTTTTCCCTACCATCAAGGTATTAGAAACACATTAATCATGATCCTGTTTATTGTGATTTGTAATGCAAGACGAAGCTTTCACTTTATTTCTTATAATTGTCTGAAGTTACCTAATTCTTCTGGTGTCAGTGATTCTGAGTGTCATCTTTTTCCTATCGATTTTTAATACCCATTTTATCACTTATTATGTTTTTATATATACTATGATATACTTATGATTTATTCCATGCTTCATTGACCTGTTCTCTTGTAAGTGCCACATTATTTCAATAATTACTTTATTGTAAGAATAATGCTGAAGGACCATTTTATCACTTTTAAGACCATTTTTACTATTATGTAGGTACTTTGGGGGCTTTTGTTTATTTATTAAATACCTTGGATATTACAAAAGCATTCTAGATATGAAGATAACATGGATTATTTAGATACTTGGTGGAAAACTCTGTCATAAGTTTTGTTTTCACATACAGGAGTTAGGAAGGACTTTGCAGAGTTGTTGATGACTCACTGTTCTCCATATTTGACAATATTTAATTGTCCACTGTTGATAATTTATTGAATACTTGCTATGTACCAAATTTGTTTTGTGGAAGCAGTTTTTCATTTAGGTAATTATATGTATAAGTAACTGGACATTTTCTATATGTGTTTATTGGGACTGTTATATAACTGTATTTACATATTTAACTGTTTATTGAAAGATTTTTCTAACAGATTTTTTTTTCTTTTTGGATAGGCTGAAAATAATGTACCGAACTTGAAAAGTTTCTATAATAATGTTGCACAACTGATTAAGGTATTAGTGAATAATTATTTGGTTTTTAATTAGATACTATATTTCTAAGTAAATAGGATATTATGAAAATTACTTTATAACCAGAACTCTAAGCTCTCTGAAGATAAAAATAAAATATTATAAATTGGATTCTTTGTAACACAAAGCCTAATGCCTTATACAGTGGAGGTAAACAAATATTTATTAACCTGGCACTAAAATCAACTTTGTTTTTTAGGTGAATTTTTCCTCTTTGGATATTCATTTGCATACTGAAGCACTTCTGAATACAATAAATTATTTTAATAATATTCTTCCACAATTGGAGGAAAAATCAGCCTCAGTGTATGTTGCAGACACTGAAGACAAAGGAGGGGTCATTAAAAAGATATGTATGTTTCTTTAAAATTCAACTTTAAATTTTTTACAAGGAGATTAAAAATTTTTAACTTTGGCTTTATCAATTTATAATGTTGCCTTCAGGATTTCATTGCCTAGCTTAAAAACTAGAATGATTCATTATATTCCAGGTTAATTTTAGAAAATAATAGTAAATTACTATTACTATTAGCAGTAGGTTACTGCTAAAGAAAATGTATCTTTAATTTATCATATCATTCTTTTAAGTTGAAGATAATATTATAGAATTATTTCATTTAGATTAAAATTTATGTATTCAATATCATTACTTTAGAAAAATAGAACCAATAAACTTTTAATAATATCAGTATATTTTTTTAATTAGAGTACTTTTTAAGCTGTTAAAAGTTGCTTTTAACATGTAATGTTCAGTAATTATCATCTAGTAATTATTGACTCTCAAAAGATTTATTATTTTACTTCTAGTAATGTCTCAGTTTCAAATGTTAGTCTAATCTAGCAACCATTTTTTGTTTTTGTCTTTTTACTCTTTTTTTGCTTGTTTTCCTTATACTTGTTTTTTAGAATTCCTAATTATTAGGGAATATCTTGCTTGTTTTCAGCTGAATTCCACATCAGGTTTTTCTCTAGTATTAATGGGTTAGCTAAAAAGTTCATTTGTTTTTTTCCATAAGATGGCCCTAGCAGTGCTCAGTTGTCTTGAACTTAATTTGAAACAATTTTGTTAGATTGTGTTGTAACAGCTGTCATTTCAGCATGCATGTAAAAAAACTTACCAAAATTGGTGGTTTTGGGGTAGCCATTTTAATATTGAAGATGGAAGAAAACACAACATTTTCAGCATATTACGCTTTGTTGTTTTAGAAAGGTAAAAATGCCACTGAAGTGCAAAAATAAAATGTGCGCAGTGTGTGGAGAAGGTGCTGTGACTGATCCAAGGTGTCAAAAGATTTCTCATTGGACAGTGCTTCATGGTCTGGTAGGCTAGTTGAAGTTAGTAACGATGAAAAGGAGACATTAATTGAGAGCAGTCACTGTTCTACCGCACAGGAGATAGCTGACACAAAGTTACTGGTGAAAATGAAAAATGTGTCTTTCATTTTATGGAAAAAAACATACAGATTTTTTGACCAACCCAATAACATTATTTTTTGTTACATTTTATTTACTTAATAATTGTAGTGAGGTAGCTACAAGTTTTTTCTTATGTTTTATAATATAATTTTCTTGCAGCATCAAAACGATCCAGGAATGAAGATATTATTACCCTGCAGATTTTAGCAGAACTGTCATGTTTGCAGATCTTTATTCAAGATCAGAAACGTAATATTTCTGAAATTAAGATTGAAGGTAATAAAATTTCAGAAAAAAAAATTCGGAACTATTACATGAACAAAAAGGCATTTAACCATTTTTTCCCTCTTAGGGCTTGATTCTGAGATAATTATGAGGCCTTCAGTAACTGAAATAAATGCAAAGCTAAGGAATATAATTGTTTTGGATTCCGATATAACAGCTTTATACAAAAAGGTATGAATTTATTTATTGTTTAATAATACATTTTTAAATGTAATTGTCCTTTAAGATTAGTTATAGCCTTAATTATACAGTTGTCAGACTTTAGCTGTGCGACTCATGTCTTTTGGTTTTGGAGTTAGTAGGAATTAGGTTTGTATCTTACTAGCTCTGCTCTTTAATAGTTGTGTGATCTAATATTGGATTCTGTTTCTTTATGTGGATAAAATGAGGATTAAATATCTTGTAAATGAGATGAAGTATAACTAATCACTCCAGGGAACATAGATGCAGGAGTATGTGATGACTGAGGAAGGATAGAAGACTAGTAAATGCCTTTTTCACTTTTTCCCCCTTTTTTATTTTCAAATACTGTAAATCTTGCAATGTATTTTTTTCAAGTCACAAAAATAATTTAATTAAATTAAACTTTTGAGGGAAAGAAGTAATTTTTCCACCTTACAAATTGAGGTGACAAAAAGTTTTGTGCAGAAGAAACAGTTCTTAAAACATTTTCCTGGAGTGGAATATTTTAAAAAATAAAATTTCATTTTTCTTCTTTTTAAAATTTTTCTTTATTTTATTTTTTTTACCATCACTATTTAGTCCCCTTATACTTGCTTCCCCCCAGCAACCTCCACACTATTCTCCACGTCCATGAGTCCTTGTTCCTTTTTGCTCAATCTCTACCTCCTAACCTCCCCACACCAGCTGCCATCCTGCTCTCCATCTGTCTTTTCCCATTTTCCTTGTCAGTTCAGTTTGTTCAGAAGATTCCATGTATGAGTGAATTCATAATATTTGTCTCACTCTGACTGGCTTATTTCATTTAGCATAATGTTTTATTTTTATTTTTAATATATATTTTATTGATTATGCCATTACAGTTCTATTCCCTCCCTTCATTCCCCTCCACCCTGCACACCCCTTCCCCACCATTCCCCCCTTTAGTTCATGTCCATGTGTCTCAAGTTCTTTAGAATCTATATTTCCCATATTATTCTTGCCCTCCCCCCCATCTATTTTGTGCCTACTGTCTATGCTACTTATTTTCTGTACCTTCTTCCTCTTTCTCCTCCCCAACTCCCCTGATGCTACTCCTCCATGTGATCTTCATTTCTATGGTTCTGCTTCTGATCTAGGTGTCTGCTTAGTTTGCTTTTGTTTTAGGTGTGGTTGTTAATAACTGAGTTTGCTGTCCTTTCACTGTTCATCTTATTTTATCTACTTTTTCTTAGATAAGTCCCTTTAACATTTCATATAATAAGGGCTTGGTGATGATGAACTCCTTGAATTTGATCTTATTTGAGAAGCACTTTATCTGTCCTTCCATTCTAAATGAAAACTTTGCTGGAAAGAGCAATCTTGGTTGTAGGTCTTTGGATTTCATGACTCAAAATACTTCTTTCCAGCCCCTTCTTGTCTGTAAGGTCTCTTTTGAGAAATCAGCTGACAGTCTGATGGGAACTCCTTTGTAGGTGACTGTCTCCTTATCTCTTGCTGCTTCTAGGATTCTCTCCTTCATCTTAATCTTGGCTAATATAATTTTGATGTGCCTTGGTGTGTTCCTTCTTGGGTCCAACTTCTTTGGGAGTCTCTGAGCTTCCTGGATTTCCTGAAAGTCTATTTCCTTTGCCAGACTGGGGAAGTTCTCTTTTATTATTTGTTCAAATAAGATTTCCACCTGCTCTTTTTCTTCCCCTTCTGGTACCCCTATAATTCGGATGTTGGAACGTTTAAAGATATCCTGGAGGTTCTGTAGCCTCTCCTCATTTTTTTGAATTCTGTTTTCTTTATTCTTTTCTGTTTGGTCATTTTTTTCTTCCTTCTGGTCCACTCCCTTGATTTGAGTCCCAGTTTCCTTTCTATCACTATTGCTTTCCTGTGCATTTCCCTTCATTTCAATTAGTTTAGCCTTCATATGTTCCTCTAATTTGGGGCTAAAATCAACCAGTTCTGTGAGCATCCTGATCACCAGTGTTTTGAACTGTGCATCTGATAGGTTGGCAATTTCTTCATTGCTTAGATTTATCAGCTCTGGGGCTCTGAGTTCTTCTTGAGCCATGTTTTAATCTATTTGTGCTTGTTACATATGAGGAGAGGAGCCTTAGGTGTTCACCAGGGCAGGGCTACCCAGGTCGCTGGTTTGTGGTGCTCTATGTGGAGGCGGAGTCAGAGAGGGACAATAGCGGTCCCCTCTGCTGCTTCCCTCCCACTGGTGCCTGCGCGATCTGTCTCACTGCTAGCTCCTTCACCTGGTTTATCTGTGCATGAATGTGTGACCGAGATGAGCCTGCCGCCTTGTGCCCTCAGTGGGTCCACCCATTGCTACTCCACACCTGGGATCCGTCCTCGGCTGACTGCATGCCTGGGTGGCACACCTGTGTCGGTCTGGTGGATCTTTCCTGCCCGACCCTGCTCAGCTGCTGGCTCTGCCCCTCTTACCAGTCTGGCTGAGTGGTTGGTTGTTGTCGGACTTCAGTATAGTGCAATTTTCTGTAGTTTGGCAGTGTTTTTTGTTGCTAAAACTTTGTTGTTTTTTAACTTGGTTGTGGGAGAAGGTACAATGTTTCCACTTACGCCTCCATCTTGGCAGAAGTCCTCATTTAGCATATTGTTTTAGATTTCAACAGCAGAGGGTCTAAAGTCAGATTAAACAAATAAGTTTATTTTTATCAGTGCTTACTGTTGTAGCTGTTACAATGTTAAGAGAGTCCTTTGAAGTTGAATGGCCAGTGTTTGAAAGATAGGTGTTTTGTTACTGGATATAAGACCATAAGGGGGCCTGGTGTGGGGCTGCAACCCCTCCTCCTTAAGGGAACTTTTGCAGACGAAATATCCCTCCTAGTTTTTATCCATTAAATGTGGTTGTGGGACCAGCTCATCTGCATCTCTGGTCCCTCCTACCAGTCTTTAGGTGGCTTCTTGAAATCCTTAGTTGTAGGACTTCCATTTTACTAGATTTCAGGTGGTTCTGAATGATGATTGTTCTGCAGTGTAGTTGTAATTTAATGTGGTTGTGGGAGTAGGTACATTCTGCGTTTACCTATGCTGCCGTCTGGACTGGAAGTCAGCTCCACCATTTTAAACTGGTATTGCAAAATTTGTGGTTTAATCTATTGATAGTAATTATTGGTTTGCAATTGAGATGATTTCAGAAACTAGTAAGGAACAGAAATATAGTGCTAGGAGACTTGTTTGAAGAATATGGAGAATCTATTCACGTACTTCAAATCAACAGAAGTACATTTCATTAAATCATGGAGGTACATAGTTTTTCAAAGTTTTGATAGTGACCAGAAATATATTTGTGTGCCAATTCTTAGTACGTAAGTGAACACACTAAATGAGAATGTATATTCTGATAACTTTTCTTTTGTTCTACCCATTTACAAAAATGTTGGGCCAGACCTATTAAATTGATTTCATTGTACACAAGGGGAGCTGCCACCACCAATTTGAAAACCAGCAATATGGTTCCAATAAAGGAGTTAGAATTGTTGCTTTATTTGTACTTGCTTGAATACTTGCAAGATTTTAAGACAAATCATTTAAAAGATGAATTTTGGCATTTGAATTTTCTCTCATTAAGGCTGTTTATATCACTGGAAAAGAAGTTTTCAGCTTCAAAATGATTTCTTATGTGGATGCAACTGCTGGTTCTGCATACACAGATATGAGTGTGGTCGACATTCAAGTTAATTTAACCGTTGGTTGCATTGAGGTGGTTTTGGTCACAAAATTTTTATATTCTATATTGGTAAGTATGTTAATCATTTTTTAAATTTTTCCTGGTAGTTGGAAATGGGTTGTGCATCAAACACAGATGAAGAATAAGAATTTCATGCTTTTTCCCCTGATTCTTCATAATTGTTTGGGTACCATTTGCTATGACTGAAATGTATAATACTTTATTTGTGTAGCATTACTTTCACATGGGAGTATCCAGTTAATTGAATATGTATTTCATATATTAACATAGTAAATATATGTATATTACATCACATATATTATATATTCATATAAGAAGTATAAATGACACATGAACAATGACAAGGAGGGCTGGAAATGGGAGGGAGCTGGGGAGGGCTGTGGGGGTGGGTTGGGGTGGGGGTAAAGGGCAGAAAACTGTACTTGAAAACAATAAAAATAAATGAATTGACTTTTTATTTATATATCATTGATTTACACTTTTGTTTTACCTGAGTTCCAACTCTGATTAAAGATGCTAAATATATAATTGAAGTTTGTTTTTTCTATGAGGTTATTTAAAAATTATATTTTCTATGACATTGTAATTCTGTGACTTGGGCTTTAAAGGCTTTAGATTTAGTATCTGTATGATACACCTTAAGATGTTTGAGTGTTAGTACTGCTTTTCATAGTGTTTTTTTCTGTGGCTTTCCCAATCTGCTATTTGATATTTTTTCCTATGTGTCATACATGTTTCATTGCCTTCACTATTCATTCTTTTAAAATGCTCCTAGTTTCATTATAAAAAGTAGATGATTGGTTGATTCTAAGTAAATATTAATTGCTTTTAAAAATCTTTTAAATTGAAACCGTCATGTAATTTTTATATACCCATACAAATTTTTTTACACCAAAAAGATGAACAAAATAGCTCAAAAGGAGACAACCGGAAGTTTAAAGAATGGTTTGGTAATTCACGATAAGAATGGTATGTGGCAGAGTCTAGGGTAAAGGAAGTCAGGTAGTAGGGAACTAACCAATTATGAAAAATTTAAAAAGTAGAATTAATAGTAACCATTGACTTGGGTGGATGTCAGGGTTAAAGGAGAGAGGTTAAAGTTGACTCCAGGTGGTAGGTAAGCAATTTGTATTATGAACTTGATTTCTTTTTAGAAACTCAAAAGCGTTATGTTACTGAATCTGTGCAACAGTTCCTTATACTAAAAAATTACTTGCAATGTTTTTCTAAATATGAAAATTAAGTATAATTTTAGGTATATTTTGGGTGATTGAAGTATTTTTCCAGAATTCAGAAATTAGAAAAGTTTTAGCATTCTTAAGGAAATGTGTTTGTTATTATTTTATCTTATAAACACGAATAACCTCTCTGTCCATTGAGGTTGTACAATATAGTTGCTTGACAATTAGATAAAGTAAGATAATGAAGGAACTAGATATCAGTGAAATATTACAATATCCACGTTACTTTGTTCCAGGTACTAGATTTTTATTGTTTTACTATAACTTTATCTATTTTTATTTCTCAGTTTTTATTACAGAAAATTGAGAATTAATATAGACAGCCAGACTTTGAAAATAATGCTTGGTTGTACCAAGAAAAATATCTTCTTATGGAGGTAGAATTATAAACCTCCATATACATTTAATAAGCTTATTCATTAATGGTAACCTTGCAAATATACTTCTGTTATTTTTACAGGCATTTATAGATAATTTTCAAGCAGTTAAAGAAGCTTTGGCTGAGGCAACTGTTCAGGCAGCAGGAATGGCTGCTACTGGTGTAAAAGAATTGGCACAAAGAAGTTCTAGGTTGGCATTAGATGTTAACATCAAAGCCCCGGTTGTGCTCATCCCACAGTCCCCAGTTTCTGAAAATGTTTTTGTTGCTGATTTTGGACTAATTACAATGACCAATACATTTCATGTGATAAAGAGCCAGAGCAACCCCCCACCCATTATTGATCTGATTACAATAAAACTGAGTGAAATGCGGCTATATAGGTAAGCTTTTTGTAAGTATATTTGTGTAGAATGCAGTTTTTTTCTAACTTTTTACATTAAAGGCTTGGGTATCCTGAGTCTTCTATTTACAGTTTGATTTTATTTTATTATAACTATATTTAATTTTGTGATGCTCTGTCCTCCAACTATTTTTTGGTGAAACCAGTCACAGTCTTCTAGTTTTTAAAAACTTAAGAAAGTATATGAAAACTAGTTCTTAGATAATTAAGAACACCATAAAATTATCTAAGGAAAAATATTTAAACTTATTTGCAGTTATTTATTAATTATAAGGTTATGGGAGAATTGGAGAAATTCCTAATATAAAACATTTATTCACTTCACAATTTGGGGGGCGTCTGTTGGTGAGTAATTGCTTGAGTCAGGAGGATAAATCCAATTTATGTTTTTCTATCTTAGATGAAAGGAGAAAATTGGCAAAAAAAAAACCCAAAAAGAATCCTCAAAAGAGACTAAAAAGGAGTACATAGAGATATAGGAGGGAAACCAGGAATATTGAGGCACTGCTGAGGGTTCTGTTGATGTTAGTATCCTTGAATTAATAGTGTATAATTTTTTAATGCAATCTTGATATTTGGTATTTGGAGTTCAACAGTCCATTGGATTCAGGCAAGACAGAATTTTAACAAGCAGGTATGACTGAAGTTAGTGGATCAGGATTTTAAGTTTTGAGTCATGTTACTGGATAATGGAGAGGGAAGGTATTAAAGACAAGATGGTACTGATAGAGTAAAAGAATGTAGAAAAGGTTTTATAAACTGGAGATCTCAAAAAATAGTACCGATTAAACTTCTGGCCAAAATGGAGGTGTAGGTAGACACATTGTGCCTCCTCGTACAACCAAAAGAAGGACAACAACAATTTAAAAACAGAAAACAACCAGAACTGACAAAATTAAATTGTATGGAAGTCCAACAACCCAGGAGTTAAAGAAGAAACATTCGTCCGGACCAGTAGGAGGGGCGGAGATGGGTGGCGGAGAGGACTCGGCCAAGGTGGTGGCTGGAGGACCCAGCTCCAGATTGTGAAGTGGGCAGTCCCACATTCATGTGAAGATAAACCAGGAGGAACAATTGGAGACCACGCAACCTAGAGCTCCAGCATGGGGAATAAAGCCTCAAACCACCTAAATACCTGTGGGGGTTGAGGCGGCAGCAGAAAAAACTTCCAGCCTCACAGAAGAATTTGTTGGAGAGACCCACAGGGTCCTAGCATGTGCACAAGACTAACCATTGGGGAATCTATACCAGAAGGCCCCAATTTGCTTGTGGGAAGTGGTGGAAGTGACTGAAAGCCAGAAGAGAGCAGAGCAAGCACCATTGTTCCCTCTCGGACCCCTTCCCCACATACAGCATCTCAGTGAAGCAACATGGGTTGCCCTGCCCTGGTGAATACCTAAGGCTGCACCTTTCACTACATAACAGGCACATCAAGACAAAAAAAAAATGGACAACTAAGCAACAAAGAGATAGCTAGCCTATCAGAGGCACAGTTCAAAACACTAGTAATCAGTATGCTCACAGAATTGGTTGAATATGGTTGCAAATTAGATGAAAAATGGAGGCTACACTAAGTGAAATAAAGGAAAATCTACAGGGAACCAATAGTGATGGGAAAGAAACTGGGACTCAAATCAATGGTTTGGAACAGAAGGAAGAAAGAAACATCCAAACAGAAAAGAATGAAGAAACAAGAATTCAAAAAAATGAGGAGAGGCTTAAGAACTTCCAGGACATCTTTAAACATTACAACATCCAAATTATAGGGGTACCAGAAGGAGAAGAGGAAGAGCAACAAGTCGAAGTTATTTGAACAAATAATAAAGGAGAACTTCCCCAATCTAGCAAAGGAAATAGACTTCTAGGAAGTCCAGGAAGCTCAGAGAGTCCCAAAGAAGTTGGACCCAAGGAGGAACACACCAAGGCACATCATAATTACATTACCCAAGATTAAAAATAAGGAGAGAATCTTAGAAGCAGCAAGAGAAAAAAAGAGTTACCTATAAAGGAGTTCTAAGACTGTCAGCTGATTTCTCCAAAGGGAACTTACAGGCAAGAAGGGGCTGCAAAGAAGTATTCCAAATCATGAAAGGCAAGGACCTACATCCAAGATTGCTCTATCCAGCAAAGCCTTCATTTAGAATGGAAGGTCAGATAAAGGAGTTCATCATCACCAAGCCCTTATATTAAATGTTAAAGTGATTTATCTAAGAAAGAGAAATCAAAAATATGAACAGTAAAATGATAGCAAACTCACAATCATTAACAACCACACCTAAAACAAAAGCAAACAACTAGAACAGGAGCAGAACCACAGAAATGGAGATCACATGGAGGGTTATCAACAGGGGAGTGAGAGGGGGCGGGGGGAAAGGTACAGGGAATAAGTAGCATAGATGGTATAGAAAATAGACAGGGGGAGGTTAAGAATAGTATAGGAAATGTAGAGGCCAAAGAATTTATATGTATGACCCATGGACATGAGCTAAAGTGGCGGAATGTGGGTGGGAGGATGGTGTACAGGGTGGAGGGGAGTGAAGGGGGGGGATGGACAACTGTAATACCATAATCAAAATATATAAAATATAGTACTGATTAATTGTTGATAGGTATGGCATTGCTGATAGATTGTAGGAAGAATAGACATGGTTAACCTGGATGATATTCTTCAAGGTATAGCATGATATTTCAGGGTCATAGTTGCAAATTAAGAAAATGATTTTTTTGGCATTTCTTTGTTTTACTTTATTTTTATTGTTTAAGCTGTTACTGTTGCTCCAGCTTTCTCTCCCTTTTCTCCACCTCCACCCAGTCCCTCCCTTTCCTCTCCCCAAACCATTTCCCACAGTGCTATGTCCATTGGTTGTGCATAAATGTTTTTCTGTTAATCCCTTCCCCGTCTTTCATCCCATGCCTTCTGCCTCTTTTCCAGCATCTGTCAGTCTGTTTTATGTGTCCAAACTTCTGTCACCATGTTCTTCATTAGTTTATTATGTTCATTAGATTCCACATATAAGTGAGATCATGTGGTACTTTTCTTTCATTGTCTGGCTTAATTCACTTAGCATAATTTTCTCCAAGTCCATCCATGCTGTTGCAAAATGTGTTTCTTTTCTATCTCTTAACCCCAAGTGAGATAGGTGTTGGAGAAAAGTCTGCCTCTGTTTAATAGAATGCCATGGAAAGTTAAGTTTCATTAAAATAAGAGCTTAATGATGTGTCTAGTGAAGATGTTGGAAAACATAGAATGATTTGTTCAGCTAAGACTAGGGATTTCAGAAATTACAGGGATTATTAGGTGAGAGACTTCTATTTTAGTAACAGCCCATAGATAGAGAGTAGTGACTTTCAGTTTTAGATGGCTCATTAACTTGGAGTTTAAACTACATAAAAGTCTGAATTTATTAAAATTTAATATTTATATACCTGTATTTAATCACATATTGCTAGATTTTAGGAAATGGTAGATGTCAATTATTAGTTGTGAGTCTATATTACAAACAGATTGTTTTTAAGATTTCACTAAATATATATAGAACACTATATAGTAATTCTGTATCCAAAGATTAATTTTTTACTGAAGCACAAAAAATGGTATTAAGATGAATATTAAAGATTGCTGACAATATGACCATTCAAAAGATAGGTAGTATTAATAACTTGGTATGTTTCTTCTAGTTAATTATATATGGACATATATTTAAGTTAGGTAAGAATTATTTTGTGTATTGTGGATTCTAATTTTTTCCCTTAACAATATGCCATATTTTGATATTATTTTAAATATATAATTTCTAAATATATTGTTATGTTCCATGGTGTTTTTAAAAATCCATTTGCCTATTGTTAGAAATTTGATTTCATTTTTTGTTATAAATAACTCTATAATGATGCTTGGTATCTTTGTTTATCAGTACTTATGATTTCCTGTTTATTTCTTAAGGATAATTTATTTCCTTCACATGAAGTCTTATAAATAGAATTACTATTATAGAATAAAATCAGTTTTTCTTGAAATGATTGAAAATTTATTGATACTTGAAATTTTATTTTATTGTTTTTGCTATACGGTTGTCCCATTTCTCCACTCGGCCCTCCCCCACTCAGGCAATCCCCACGCTGTTGTCCATGTCTGTGGGTCATGCATGTGTATGTTGTCCATGTCTGTGGGTCATGCATGTGTATGTTGTTCGGCTACTGTATTCTCTGGCTGTACTTTATGTTCCCATCACTGTTCTCTAACTACCTATTTGAACTTCTTAATTCCTTCACCTTTCTTGCCCACCTCTGACTCCCCTCCCATCTAGCAACCATCAAACTGTTCTATATCTTGATTTCTTTTTCTATTCTGCTTGTTTATATTGTTTTTTAGATTCAGTTGTTGGTAGATATGTATTTATTGCCATTCTATTCATAGTTTTGATCTTTTTTCTACATTCATCTTATTTTACATTTTAAAAATATTTTATTTTTTTATTTTTAGAGAGAGAGGAAGTGGGTGAGAAAGAGAGGGAGAGAAACATCAGTGGGTGGTTGCCTCTCATACACGCCCAGCTGGGAACCTGGTCTACAACCCAGGCATGTGCCTTGATTGGGAATCGAACCAGTGACCCTTTGGTTCCCAGGCTAGCACTCAATCTACTGAGCCATTCCAGCCAGGGCTGATGTTCTTGTTCTTAAAGAAGACCCTTTAACATTTCATATAATACTAGTTTGGTGGTAATGAACTCATTTAACTTATTATTGTCCAGGAAACTCTTTATCTGTCCTTGGATTCTAAATAGTAGCTTTTCTGAGTAGAGTAAACTTGCTTGTAGGTCCTTGGTTTTCATCACTTTGAATATGAGGAAGCACAGCTTCCCCTGTTACCCAAGCTGGGTTCTCATGGTTCACACACATGTGGGCTGTGTATACACTCCGTTGTACTTGAGCCTTGATTGCTTCTGGCATATCCTAGATCACATAGAGCCACTGCCTGTGTTCTGTCAGGAGTCACACAGCATAAGCTACGAAGTGACTTGCAGGTGGTTGCAAATTTTGGTTGGCTTGGAGGTGCCCAGGTGAGGCCAAGCTGTACACCAAGGCCAACTGTTGCTGGTGCCAGGCCTGGGGCAACTTATCAAGAGGTACTGGCCTACTGAAGCCTGATGCCACTTGTTTGAGATAATTTAGAAAAATCTGAAGCATGGACCAAGACAAGCCTTTTATATGGAAAAGTCACTGGAAACGGCTTCCTTAGGCCTAAAGTATGGGTATGGCAGGGCCTCAGGGAGTCACCAGGGTGGGTCTAGCAGTGTGAGCCAGGTTAGTGGAGACTCTGATGAGGCATCTGCCTGCTGGCTCTGTGTGGGAAGGGCTCAGAAAAGGAGCAGTGGCCTCCGCAGGACTTCTGTCTGGGGAAAAGCTGTTTCCAAGCTTTCACCTTGATGCCGGACAATTCAGTTCTTCCCTGTATGTCTCTAAAGCCTTTCAATCTGCTGCCCTGGTGCTGGAGCTCAGAGGGAGTGAGTCCAAGTAAGTCTCTGCATGGGCCCTTTAAGAGGAACTGCCTGAGACTGCAGCAGTTTCTGTCTTCCACAGCTTCAGTCCCCACTGGTTTTTACAGCCAGAGTTATGGAAATTTAATCTTCCTTGCACTGGAACCTTGGGCTGGGAGACTTGGTGGGGTCCTTCATTCCTGAGATCTCTCTCCTGCTTTTTATCTGCCACATGTGGGTGTGGGACCAGCCACTTCTGCCAGTGTTGATGTGGTTTCTTCTTTAATTCCGTAGTTGTAGGACTTGCATTCAGCTCAATTTCTGATGGTTCTGAACAATGGTTGTAATGTAATTTAGTTGTAATTTTGGTGTTATGGGAGGAGGCAAGTTGTGTTTACTTAGGCTGCCATCTTGACTGGAAGTCCAAAAATTCAGTTTAGTTATAGCTTCATAGAAAGCACATAAAGAAAAAGAAATACTTCATATTTTCTACTAGTATTTAATCATTTTTTTGCAAAACTGAATTGTAATAAAAATAAAAATATATTTTTAATACCTATGTAAAGCAGGTTATAAAACTTAACTAATGGCCAGGAAGAAATGTAGAGAGAATACTTTTCTAGTAGGGTTCTTTTTTTATTTTTATTCTATTACAGTTGTCCCAATTTTTCCTTTAGCACCCCCTGCACCCAGTCCACCCCTCTTGCCCACAGACAATCTCCTCTCTGTCATCCATGTCCATGAGTCATTCATGCATATTCTTTGACTAATCCCTCCTCCCCCCCAATGTCATCAGTTTCTTATAAATTAATTTATATGCTTAATTCAATGTAAATAAAAATTACAGCACACTTTATTTTTAAAACCTTTCAAAATTGTTAAGTTTTCTGGAAATATAAAAAGGGAACAGAATCTATTAATGTTATTTTAGAAAGAAATTTTGATGGGATATGGGAGAATTATAACAATACTAGAGATACTGCTAAAATATATTGTTATATCAAATGCTACCAAAATGTGCCATAAAGCTAAAATAATTCAAATAGCGAAGAATAGGAAGCTCCGCAATTGACCGTGTATGTAGTGTGTTTCCTCATTATGTGTGTGTGTATAAATATATAGTCAGTTCTCATTATTCACAGATTTTGTGTTTGCGAACTATCCTACTTGCTATAACTTATTTGTAACCCCGAAATAAATACACTGCGGGTATATGTAGGTATGTGCGAAGCTGTGAGAAATTTGGGTCCCCCAAAGCCTACACTTTAGGCTGAGGTGTCAAACTAGGTGACACTCTGCATCCTTATTTCAGCTTTTGTATTGTAAACAAGTGTCTTTTTGCATGCTATGTTTTTTGCATTTGGGGACATTTTGTTGGCCATTTTGCTGTTCAAAATGGGTGCCAAGCATGGTGCCAGTAATAACCATAAATGATCAAAAGTGGATGAATTGTATGAATCTGAATTGTCTCAATAACACTATTTAAAAAGCTAAAGGCTTAGGGAAGGTTAGGGGTGAAGGGATTAAGCAAAAAGAAAAAAGGCGTCATGGACATGAAAACAGTGTAGTGATTGATGAGGGGAGAGGGATATAAGGGGACTATAGTGGAAAAAATACAGTAAAGATTAAACAAAATACAAAAAATAAAGCAAAAAAATTAAAGGCAAATAACATGTAAGTATCAGTAGTAGGGTAAAACACATTCCTAATTTAAGCATTGAAGAAAGAAGAAAAGGGATAAGGAAGGGAAAAATATTGATTGGTTTTTAACTCTATAAGAATGTAAGTTTCTGAGAATTATCAAAACAAAATTAAAAGGAAGTAGAATGTGGGGTAATTAGCATCTTTATCAAAAGATAAAAATCTTGAAATATTTTAAACTAGTAAGAAAAGGATATTTTGAAAAATTGGTAAAGAACTTTACTAGATTCTTTAAAGGAGCAACAATTACCAATAAGCAACTAATAGAAGTGTTTAATCTCATTAATAATCAAAGGAATGAAAATTAATACAGTAAAATAATGTTTACCCTTAATTGTGAGAAATTTAATAATTAGTATTTCTTAATTGGGGTACAGGGACATGGAGCTCTCCTATGTTGTAGTTTACATATTGATCCAGTTTTTTTAATGAAACTTGGCAAATAATTTTATAGTACATGGTATATTGCAGTCATATGAGCCAAGTATTTGCAATAAAACAAAGAACAAGATAAACAGGCTGTGCCCTCATGAGGCTTTCATTCTAATTGAAGCTACAGATAAAAAAATAAGCTATTAAAATACAGTTCAGGAAATAGAATGACAGAGAAAGTTTGAGTTATTTGTGCGAGCACACAGGAAAGGCATCTGCCTCAAATAATGGGTAGTACTGAGAAGGAAAAGTTTCCCAGAATAATTCATCTCTTGACATAGCAATTAATGACTCTTGCATTTGTCCAGAGGAAGAAACTTAATCAAACATATTTATAAAGATAATGATTCAAGTATTTATTACAGCGAAGAATTAGAAACAACATAAGTTGTATGTGTTTGGCACTTTTATGCAAATTGCAAACTTCTGCTTTGAAAATCCATAGAACACTTCAGCTAAGGGAAAGTCGCCCAGGTTCCTGGTGTGCTGGAGGAACACATTTCATTTGATATGGAAAGCCTAATGGTTTTATTTTTTGTCTTCACACATACACAAAACAAATGATTTCTACTATTAGTATATAAAATGATAAATTTAATTGTTAATATATGAATATATATGAAACTATTCAAAGGAATTTTATTTCTTTTTATAGGTCTCAATTTATTAATGATACATACCAGGAAGTGTTGGACCTACTGCTGCCATTAAACCTTGAGGTGATTGTTAAGCGAAATTTATCCTGGGAGTGGTACCAAGAAGTTCCTTGTTTTAATATAAATGCTCAACTAAAGCCCATGGAGGTAATTTTTTGGATACTTACTGATTCCTGTTGGTTAAAAAATACTTCTTGGGAACATAAGACATTTTGGGTGTAGAAGTTATATATTTATTAATCACCTTTGTCAGAATTGAAATAGTAGCTATATCAAGCTAGAATTCATTGAATATTTTCTTCTCATTCATTCAACAAATACTTGAACATCTACTGTTTTAGGCCCTATGCCAGATATTGGTGATACAGTGCAAAGGAGCTATGACTTTTTCTGTGGCTTTGTGGATTTACCAGTCTGATGCAGGAGTTGGTGGTGGTTTTAAATACCACCAACCCCTAGCTGGAGGTGTGATAGATAGTAAAAAAGCAAATATATACATTATTAAAATGGTTTTAAATTGTGGCAAATTCCCTGAAGGAAACAAATATTAGACAGGGTGCCATAAGTACTCAGTTGGATATATTAATATAGAACTTAATGGAGAAGTCTAGGCTAAGAATGATAATTTGGAAATCACCAGCTATGGGAATATATGAAATAATCTACAGAAGGTTCAAGAAGAATGGAGACGTTGAAGATGAAAATTGTAAATGCGTCAGGGCCTTAGGCATAACTTTACCTTCCTATTGGTTGATACTGCTTCACAGATACCTAATGTAACTATCTGCAAGTTCATACTTTTCCCTCTTGACCTGATAGAAGGCCAAAACTGTATCTCATGCTTTGCTGAAGTGACGGCAACTTATGTTGTGTCTGAAGGTTTCTCTTTCTAGCCCCGTCCCCGGTTTTCTTTTCTGTTCCTTCCTGTTAAAAATGTATTCAAAAAGAGACAACAGTTGTTTTATAAAGTCTCAAGATTTTTAAGTTAAAAGAGTATTTAGAATTTAAAACATCTCAACAGAAATAAAATTTTAAATTCTTAGTGTATAAAATTGGATGGACTTACTAACTTATAGATAGAAAGTACCCTCTTATGATAAATAATTGAAGTCTCTTTATATTGGTAAGACAAAAGATAGAAACTTAGAAAACATAAGTAGCCTGTCTAGAAAGTCCTCCTCCCACTAGGCACAGTCATTAGGCGGATTTATGCGGGGGTGGCAGAACACCATTTTTCTTCACTATCCCCCATGGAGAATCCATGCCAAATGTGCAGATGATATGCAAATGCTCAGCTGCCCTTCAGGGCAGATGAAATTGGGTCTTCCCTCACCCTGATGTCACCTAAACAGTTAGCAGTTGAGCCCACCCCTTGGTCCACATATTTGACCACTCCTGGACATTATGCTCTGCATCAGAGAGAAGCTGGAATCAGCTAGTCTAATGCATCCAAACTGAGTACTGCAGCTTGTGATTGCTGACTTGGCAGGTGTTCGGTGATAGCACACACAGCCTGTCCTGACATACACGAGCTACCGAGCAGCAGTCTGGGGTCATACCATTTTTCCAGCTTCCGGCTCTTGACAAGATTGAAGAGTGGTAATTAACATCAAGATTTGGCAGGCATTCAATATACGTGTACTCTTTGAAATACATTGGCTTAGAAGTTATAATATTTGATTTCAGTTTATAAATTTGTATGAACATATTGTTTTTGAATGCCAGCTGCACAATAATCACAAAATAAATGTCATGAATAAATAATCTTTAAAAAACTAAAATTTAAAATAAATAATTTTAAAACAATATAAGTAACATGAATAAAGTACACATGAACTTGATATTATAAAGCTACATTAGTATAGAGGCATATCTTGTTTTTTTGTGCTTCGTTTTTTTTTGCACTTCACATATATTGCATTTTTTTATAAATTGAATGGGAAACCTAATTTGAGCAGCTAATCTGTTTGCAACATTTTCCCAGCAATGTTTACTCACTTCATGTGTCACATTTTAGTAATTCTTGCAGTATTTCAAATTTTTCCATTGTTATTGTATTCATCATGGTGACCTGTGGTCAGTGATCTTTGATGTTACTTTGTAATGTTGGGGGTACCATGAGCTACCCCCACATAAGAAGGCATACTTAATAGATTAATGTATGTGTTTCAGCTCCTCTACCAACTGGTTCCTGGTATAGCTGGTTCCCTTGTTCTTCCCTCTCTTTGAGTCTTCCTATTTCCTAAAACACAATAATATAGAAGTTAGGCTAATTAGTAACACTACAGTGGCCTCTAAGTGTTCAAGTAAAAGGAAAAGTTCCACCTCTCTCAATCGAAGTTTCAATCGAAAGTTAGAAATGATTAAGCTTAGTGAGAAAGGCATGTCAAAAGCCAAGATAGGCTGAAAGATAGACCCCTTGCAACAGACAGCCAAGTTGTGAATATAAAGGAATAGTTCTTGAAGGAAATTAAAAGTGTACTCCAGGGCACACACAAATGATCAGAAAGTGAAACAGCCTTATTGCAGATATGGAGAAAGTTTTCATGGTCTGGATAGAAGATTAAACCAGAAAGAACATTCTGTTAGGCTGAAGTCCAATCCAGAGCAAGACCCTAACTCTCTTCAATTCTCTGAAGACTGAGATCGGCAAGGAAACTGCAGAAGAAAAGTTGAAGCTAGCAGAAGTTAAGGTTCCTGAAGTTAAGGAAGGAAGCTGTCTCCATATCATAAAAGTACAAGGTAAAGCAGCAAATGCTGATGTAATAGCAGCAGCAAGTTATCCAGATGATCTAGCTAAGGTTGTCACACTAAACAACAGATTTTCAATATTGAAATGGTCTTGTATTGAAAGAAGATGCCCTGTAGGGCTTTCATAACTAAACATGAGAAGTCAATGCCTGGCTTTAAAGCTTCAAAAGACAGGGTTACTCATTTGTTAGGGGATAATACACTGGTTAGTTTAAGTTGAAGCCAGTGCTCATGTACTATTCTGAAATCCTATGGCCTTTATGAATTATGCTACGTGTCCTCTGCCTGTGCTTTGTAAATGGAACAAGAGAACCTGACAACAGCATGTCTGTTTACAACATGGTTTAATGAATATTTTAAGCCCACTGTTGGGACATACTGCTCAGAAAAAAAAAAGATTTCAAAATGTTATGGCTCATTGACAATGCATGTGGTCACCTAAGGACTATGATAAAGCAATACAAGAAGATTAATGTTATTTTTGTGCCTACTAATACAACATCCATTCTGCAGCCTGTGGATCAAGGAGTAATTTTGACTTTCAAGTCTTCTTATTGAATAAATACATTTTGGTAGGCTATAGCTCCCATAGGTAGCAATTCCTCTGATGGATCGGGGCAGAGTGCATTGAAAACCTCCTGGAAAGGATTTACCATCCTACATGCCATTAAGGACACCCATGATTTGTGGGAAGAGGTCAGATATCACCACCGTTAACAGAAGTTTGGAAGAAGTTGATGCCAACCTTCGTGGATAACTTTCAGGGGTTCAGGACTTCAGTGGAGGAAACAACTGCAGGTGTGATGGAAATAGCTGGAGAACTAGATTTAGAAGTGGAACCTGAAGATACGGTTGAATTGCTGCCCTCTCATGATAAAAGGAGTTGCTTCTTATGGTTGAGCAAAGAAACTGGTTGCTTGAGATGGAAGCTACTCCCAGTGAAAATGCTATAAAGTTATTAGAATGATCACAAAGGACTTATTCTATTTTACATAAACTTAACTGATAAAGTAGTGGCAGGTTTTGAGAAATTTGACTCTAATTTTGAAAGAAGTTTTGTGGATAAAATACTATCAAACAGCACTGTATGACATAAAAAATGTTCATGAAAAAAAGTTAATGAATATGGCAGACGTCACTGTTACCTTACTGACCTCATAAAAAGAGTTTGGGAGTCTTCCCTCTTCTTGGATTTGTTGGAATAGTTTGAAAAGAGTAGAGGTTAGCTCTTCCTTAAATGTTACATAAAATTCTCCTGTGAAACTATGCAGTCCAGGGCTTTTTTGTGTCGGGAGTTTTTTGATTTCTGTTTCAATTTCACTAGTTGTTACTCGTCTATTCAGGCTTTCTTCCTCTTTGATTCAGTTTTGGAAGATTATATGTTTCTAGAAATTTGTTCATTTCACCCGGGTTTTCAAATTTCTTGGCATATAGTTGTTTGTAGTAAGTTCTTACAATCCTTTGCATTGTTACTGTATTTTAAGAAATTTCCACAGCTCCCCAAACCTCAGCAACCACAACCTGATCAGTCAGCAGCCATCAACATCAAGGCAAGACCCTCTAACAGCAAAAAAAATAATGACTCACTGAAGGCTCAGAGGACAGCACTTTTTAGCAATAGAGTATTTTTTAATAAATGTATGCACATTGTTTTATTTTAGACATAATACTGTTTCATATTTAAGAGACTACAGTGTAGTGTAAGCATAATTTTTATATGTACTAGAAAACAAAAACATTTGTGTGAGTCACTTTATTGTGGTTGTCTGGAATCAAACCCACAATGTCTACAAGATAATGCCTGTGTCATCTTTGCAATGCAGCCAAAGGAATCCTGATGAAAACCAAATTGTTAATTTTGTGAAATTAAAATGATCACCTTGAGGTAATTAAATATATTAATTTAAAACTGAGAGGTCTTTTTATCTTTATTTTTCCATAGTGGCTTTTAAATTAGAGTTTTCCAGATAAATAAAACAAATACGATGTATGGGTTTGTGTGTACACATAGCCTGGATGCATAACACTGACTTCTTGAAGACTTGATATAGCCTTTTCCTTACACTGAGATTGAGGTCCAAGAGGGGTCAAATATGCGGTCTGCCTAGATGGGCTACAAGAGCATCTAACTACTGTGTGGGTAATTCTAGTGGGTCTGCTGCAGAAGGCAGCTGGGCATTCTGTAGATGGTCTGCAGCGTGTTTGTGTGCGTGTATAAAACACCTAGGAATATCTAGATACTCTGACCCAGCCAAACTGACATAAAATTAACCATCACATGTTTCAAGACAGAGCCTATGCTGGTGATTTTAGGTTAGATCCCAACACAGGGGATTTTTAGTTATTAAATTTGTTAAGTGGACTAAAGCATGATACTAAACCATTTAAGCCTCAATGTCTTGTAGAATCAGGACTGTATATTCTTTATATCTAAGACTTGGGAGGTTTAAATAAAGAAATTCATGTAAAATACATTGTGAACTAATGTTTTGAATTAGTTTTTAATTCTAACACATTGAATACATTGAATTAGTTTTTAAAACTAATTTTTGTAATATAATTGTATTATTTTCTTTACCCTAATTTATAAATTTAGCTGCTTACGAATGCAAAAAAGTGTAGCTAAATGAATACTTAAACATTTAATTTTATTTTAAGTTTTAAAATTACTAATTAGTACAGTCATAACAAGAATAGTTCCTCATTCATAGCTTCATTGGTATTGACATCGTATTTAGTTCTGTGTTTCACAAGGTGCTGAAGATCTTGCAAGTTTATTTAAAACTAAATATTCAGTTAGTAGAAATATCTCATGTAAAAATGGTTTCGTAGAGTACCGAGATGAAAGAATTATTTTTATTGTGTGGGAATTTTTTAAATATGTGAAATAGTAATATTAAAATAAGCAAATATTGTTTATTTAACAGTTTATTCTTAGTCAAGAAGATATAACAACTATTTTTAAAACATTATATGGTAACATATGGTATGAAGGTGATAATGTCTCACCAGCTGGAGTAAAAGATCAGAACAGTGGTACTAGTGGAGTAAATAACGTATCACATCATTCAGGAGGTATGTTGTTGACCTTCAATTCTTTCTTCCCCCACATCTCCCACTGTTCTTCTTTCCTTCCATTCTCTGTTTCTAGTTTTGGGTAAAATAATATTTATAAATCTTTTTGTATTATCTAATCCCATTCAAGTATCTGTAAATTGTTTATGATTAGTACTATCGATTTTTTCTTTTGATTCAAAATTCTGAGGCTTATTGTGACTAACTTTCTTAGTATTTATTTTTGTTATCCCAGCTTCCTATAGATTTTTTTTTTCAGTATTTTCCCCCTTAACCTCCTCTTCTCCTTCATTCCTAGTGCAGCATCTAACCCAGATGGGGTATTTTTATCGATATTAGGAGTATCAGATAATTAAAGGGGACAAAAGAGGATGAACATTAATTATGGATTTCTACAAATTTTTGGAGGATGGATGAAAGGAAGAAAACAGAGGGAACTATAACTCAGGCTGTGCGTCGAATATTGGCTATAATGTGCTATGTGGAACCTGACTGGGTTCTAGGTTTAACACCAGCGCAGACAGAAATTGGACCAATTAGGGCTGTTGGGATGATTTTGCTTCACAAGAACAAAAGGGTTCTCCTCATTCTGGCATTTTGGGAGATCCCCAAACCTACTTATCTTAAAGTCCAACCTACTAGTTCATAAAATTTACTCTCACAAAGCCCTGAGATTTTTACACAGCTTTTTCAGTCAAAGAGAATCCTAATACACAAACAACTCTACATTTATAACATGTATATGCCCATTACCCAGTTTTAACAATTACTATCATACGGCTGTTTTTATTACTACTATAACTCTATTCTATACCCATTTAATTAATAATTCTATTGAATCTATTTCAAGTCTGTTTTAATGACTGCTATCTTTCCTGACTTTGATTTTATCTAATAATTTTTTCCAGGAACAACTGTAGTGACAGCTGCCGTGGTAGAAGTACATTCCAGTGCCTCTCAAGTGAAGACGACACTGAACATGAGTTTCAGAACTGATTATCTCACCATGGTCCTGTACAGCCCAGGTCCTGAACAGGTAAGTTGAAGGGAAAAAGAAAATGTATTTTCACTTGATGAAAATTACAAAGCGAGTGTTTATTAAGATAACAGTTATTAATATTTCATGTATACCTTAGAGTATCTGTTTCTGTGAGAGAAAATTATTGATCTCTTCATTTTAATAATAAAATAATTTTAACCACTTTTCTTTTAAAATGAGTTATCTTTTTTATAACCAGTGATGTGAAAAATAACTTTAAATTACATTCAGCATATTTTCTGGTTTTTCATGAGTGAGTCCTTTGGAGATAGAGAATGTGGTAGTTCATATTTTTAAAAAATGTTTTGTATTTGTGTTTTGTGTAAAATTTGTATTGATTTTCTCTTTCATAGACTTCCTTTACGGATGTTCGTGATCCTGCACTGAAACTTGCTGAATTTAAGTTGGAGAATATAATAAGCACTTTAAAAATGTATACAGATGACTCAACATTTTCTGCCTTTTCATTAAAAAACTGTATTTTAGATGATAAAAGGCCTCATGTCAAGAAGGCAACTCCTAGGTAATGGAGTTCTTTGAGTTTTTACTTGGGAAATGATCAATATATCTTACAAAACTTATTCTCAAAGTTGTATGTTCATTTTCTGGGTAGATCCTTAACATCTTCAAAGCTTTAATTCAGTTGAATCATGGTTATCAGTCAACATTTAAAACGTCTTGGTTCAGTTATGTGCTCTTCTTGCTGGATGATTCATAGATTGATTAAATAGAAATAAAGTGGCATTATTTTGGTTTTATAAAATTTAACCTATATTATCTTAATTATTATCAATCCATTCAAATTGTAATGGGAAGTACGTGAAAAAATTGAGAGGAAAAACTATGCTGAGATTCCAATAATTCCAAAAATTCCAATAATTTCTTAAAGACACACTCCCTAATTTATGAAACAGTTATGCTCCAGAAGTTTATAAGTCTATTATTTGGAGTACCTGGAGATCCTCCTGTGAGAAACAACTTTAGATGCTGGTTTGCTGTCTTTCTGGTTTTATTGGCATGTTCAGTTATTTATAAAATACTCATAGGAATTATTACTGTGTTTTTCAGAATGATAGGGCTGACAGTTGGATTTGACAAAAAGGACATGATGGATGTAAAGTATAAGAAAGTCAGAGATGGTTGTGTAACTGATTTGGTCCTTCAAGAAATGTATATTTGTGCAAGTGTGGAATTTCTGCTGACAGTTGCAAATGTCTTTCTGGAGGCCTACACCACAGGCACTGCTGTAGAAACCAGTGTTCAGGCATGGACTGCTAAGGAAGAAGGTTAGTTATTAACTAAAATGTTTAATATCTGTGTTATTGAAGTACTACAATAGCACTTACCTTGACTAGCTTTGTAGATCAGTGATTTTCAACTGGTGTGCCATAAGAATTTTTAAAACATGCAGTACCTGACTGTTTAGTCAGCGACACTGAACTCTTTTCTCTTAGATTGTCAAATAAAAAAGTGACAACAGCCAGCACAACATTTGCCATCCAATGTGAGTGAATTAAAGTTATTTCTATTTTTTCCATCAGATCAGCAAAAAATAATATTTTTTTGCTGTGCTGCAGAATTTTAGTAATACATTTATGTGTGCCATGAGATGAAAAAGGTTGAAAATTGCTGTTCTATTTGATGAGGTTAAGTAAATTGGTAAATTAAAATCTTTATTTTTTCAGACAAAACAGGAAAACTTTTCTGTTGGGATGTACAGTTTGTATATTTTTTAAGGTGTGAATATGTATTGGGTTCAAAAATTAATGAGACCATTGTTATAAGAAGTACATGTATTTCTCTGCAGGAAGCAATTTGAAAAAATTTGTTGGAAGAAAACCAGCAGGGGAAAATACCATTATTAAAGATAGTATCTTAACTTAAAATACTCTAATTTATGTTTTATTTATAGTTTTTTACTGTCATTTACATATTTTATTTATTGTGAAATAGTGGAAAGAGTATCAAGCTGGACGTTGGAAACTGGATTAGTTTTCTGCTCTACCATTATATAGTCAAGATTTCTCCCACAGTTTTTAAATACCCTTATATCAGTAGCTTCTTCAAATCTTATACTAAGAGAGTTGCTATTTATTTGGGATCTAAGATTCCTTTATTTTACTTTTTACTTAGAATGAAAGCAACATTTTCCCATAAATAATAAATTTTTGTAAATAATAATATATATAACAAAGATTTAGAAATATTTTAAATTATTCATTTATTTCTATTTCTATTTTAGTACCTATACAGGAACAAGAGAAGTGGGAAATTAATATTATTATTAAAAACCCTGAAATTGTGTTTGTGGCCGATATGACAAGAAATGATGCTCCTGCATTAGTCATTACAACACAATGTGAAATTTGTTGGAAGGGTGACCTTGAGAACAATACAATGACTGCTGCTATTAAAGATCTCCAAATGAGAGCATGCCCATTTCTTCCAGACAAGAGAAAAGACAAAATCACTACAGTGAGTTTATTATTTAATTGTCTGCTTAATTATAAGCCAGTTTGGATTTGGTATCTACCACTTCAGTAATTTTCCCTACAGACTTTCCAACCTTTATTTATAAAGTCTTCTCTTTCTGCTTGGAGAGCCTAGTCTGCATTATTATTACACCCGCTTTGAAACTCTTTTTCATTCTTCCAGTTGTTCCTCATTGTATTATGTCTCTGTGTGAATAAGTCTAAGAAAAGCTGTTTTCATTTTCATACTTCTAAAGACCCTACTTGGACTTTCCATGTCTGCCACGGACCAGCCTCGCCAGGAGAGGGGAGGGGGTGGAAATGAGTCAAGGACGCAGGGAGTCAGGTTGGAGAGGTCTCAGCATCCCGCTGAGCCCCGAACTCCGTTTATTCAAGGCTTTTATTACAATTATGGGGAATAAGCAGGAGGGGCTGCACCCAAGCCAGTTTCTTTGTCCTTTCTGCAAAGCTACTCCACGGAACAACAGGGGCACACAGGGTGCTATCAAAACTTCTCTGTTTATCAAGCACTGGTGCATGACCTACCCTTCTACAGGGAAACAGGCTGTCTAGCTTTCTTGGGAAACCTATTGTCTAGCCACAGCAGGTTCCAGGCAGGGAGCCAAGCAAGGTGGAGAGGAACTGTGCCACGGGCAGCGGCCTTGCCAGCAGGCCCTGGCCCCCCGGCTTTGCCAAGGGGGGCTTACGGCACTTCTCCACGAGCAGTGACTATGCCGGCTATTCCTGACCCCCTGGCTTTGCCATGGGGGGCTAGTGGCGCCCACATCTCCCCCTTTTTGTTTTCTAAGCTGAAAGGTCACCACAGGCAGTGGCTTTGCCAGCTGGTCCTGGCCCCCCCCCCGGCTTTGCCATGGGGGGCTAGTGGCGCCCACACATGTCAATTCCACACTGTTCTTAGGACTTGAAGATTGCCTACCAGTTGTTTGAGACATGTTGCAGTTTTATTATTTTTTTTCATATTTTTCTCCCATCTGGACATTTTGCTCAGATACATAATTTTGCGTTTCTTCATGCAGTATATTTGAACTTTAGCCATTTGCTTCGACATACTTCACATTTGTATTTTACTCTAGCAATCTCCTGGCCTTCTTTATAACATTAAAGCTTACTTCTTCAAAGACATCTTTTCAAGTTAACTATCTGATCCCCCGTACTTTTATAAAACACTTATAAAAATGTTTAGTCTTCTACAGGAATAATAGAAGCATAAATATTCTAAAAATGATCAACATGGAAATGTAAGTTATAATTCTGTAGTTGCAAAGCCAATAGCTCATCACTAACACAAGACAGGATATAGAAAACTGAGAGTATCTGATTCTCTTTTATGTGATGACTTAGAAATTGTATATATGTTCTATATGCATCATAGGGCTTGAACATAGCTGTGTGACCATACTTATCTTCAAAAACAGTTGGAGAATGGTCTTTTTTTTTTGGAGTCACCTCATGTCCAGAGAAATCCTCTATTCAACTGATTTACTAAAGGCTGCTTTAACAGTAGGTTTGGGGAGGGGGAAAGATAGAAAACAGTTGTAATCTGATTGATTGATTGATTGATTGATTGCCACAGGCTGGTTCCTATCTCTGATTTTAACAAGAATTGTCAGAGAAAGAATAGGAGCCACAGTCTTCTCTCTTATTAAGGCTTGTCTTTAGAGCTTGAGTCTCCTCAGTATTTTACTTTCTCTCATAGGACTTTGCAAACAGCAGAAAGAGCTAGTAATACAGTAACATTCTAAATATTCCAAATCTGTATTGCTAAAGCTTTTGGCTGTTTAAAAATTGTATGGTCTTCCTTCCCAGTTATCACCAGTAGCAGTTTTACCAAGTACTTTGATACAACATTGTTAAAGTCATCCATCCACTTTGTGTTTTGAGATATACTTTGTCCATCTAGTTGCTAAATCAACCACAATTTTTTTTTTACTTTGTTGCAGCAGTACCTATTTCTAGGTATTAGAAATAGGATAGTTAGGATATTAATAGAATATAAATAGGATGTATTAGTTAGGATATTAATTAGGCTACTATAACAAGAGGTTTCGCCACCACAAAGAGAGCTAAAGCCTGCTAAAACTATATGTTTTTTTTTTTTTTGGAACATGGTCCAATGTCTCAATATAATGGCTATGGTTTAATATAGGGGAACCAAGCTATTTCTATCTTATTCTGCTGTTCCCAGGATGTAATTTACTCTGCTTGTTCAAATGTAGTTTATAATGAGTCAAGCTTATAGTTTGCTAGAGGTGAGTGGTGGTGATAAGGAGAACAAATGGTCAGATCTTCTTTGTCACCAAGTATTTGACCCCTTTATCCTTTAATACCCTCCACCCCTTTCCTTTTGGTAACCACCATACCGAGTTTTTGTTCGACTTTCTTTTTTGTTCGACTTTCTTTTTTGTTCATTTGTTGCTTTCAGTTTATATAACACATGAGTGAAACCATATGGTTCTTGACTTTTTCTAACTTATTTTGCTTAGCATGAAATGGATCAAAGACTTAGAAGGCCCGAAACAATAAATTATATAGAAGAAAACATAGGTAGTAAACTTTTGGAGCTTAGCCTTAGAGAGGTTTTTATGAATCTGGCTATCTTTATCATTGGTCTATACCTTAATATCCTTGTGGTCTGTTAACATGCCCTGACTTTAATTCTTTGAAATTTGTTTAGACTTACTTTACTTCCCATGATAGGTAATTTTATTTTTATGAATATTTAAATACATTGGAAAATGTGTTTTATTGCTTGGTGAACAGAATTCTATTTATATAGAGTTTGTTTATTATTGTTTAGATCATCTGTATTCTTAGAGCATTTTTGTCAGTTTTACCGGTTATTGAAAGAGGTCTTGATTTTTATTACTGAATTTTTAGGTTTTACAATCAGTCCTTCTTATAGATTTTTTCTGTTCTTTTTATTAAAAATTATTCACAATTATTTTAAAGTTTACTTTTGCTAATGCAATAATTGAGTCATATTTCTGTTTTACCTTTTGGTTGTGTTTCTCTTATATCAGGTATTTTAAAATTGAATGTCAGACAGTATAATGAAATGTTATAGAGGCTTTTATGTTTTCTTTCTTTAAAGAAGGTTTCACTGCACTTTGTTAGGCAGTAGAAACTGAATTTATTGGAGGCTAAATTGTAGTGTTGGTAAGGCCTTGTTTACTTCCGACTCATATCCATCACTAAATAGTATTTCTCTAGGGTCTCATCTGGGAGCCCTATTAGCCTATTTTGGCAGATTCTGAAATAATTTTATCTCAGCCTTATTTTGCTGACTGTTTGGAAATAGCTACTCTTTTCACTCTATTAACAGTAGCCTTCTGCTTAAACTACCACCAAGTTTTGAGATAGCTTCTCTGTTCCTTTTCCCCCTTGTTGGGCACTTGGCAAGGTTGCCTTGGTAGCTTGCTTATACTATTAAGCAGAATTTTTTTACATGATATTTCAGTTGGTAGGTGGATTATTGCTCGGCCATGAGTTGATCCCTTCACAGATGGAAATAAAAGTTTAAAAAAGGATATCTTTAGCTGGGCAATCAAGTCTCAAGGGAAACTTCTATGATAATAGGGAATTTTGAGAAATATACTTATGGCCAACTGGCACTTTTGGCCACATGCATTTTGATAAGTTGTTATTAGTGGAACTTTAATTGGCATTATTTTCACTTTCTATTAGAACAAACTTTCTTAATTCAGCATTCATCTATGAGGCTCCTGACTATTTATTTGCGAACTTTTTGAAAATTGTGTGTGTGTGTGTGTGTGTGTGTGTGTGTGTGTATAAAATGTGTGTGTGTGTTGTGTATAATAGGTCTTAGAGTAATGCTGTTCAGTTCAATTATTAACTAAATGTGTTTGTATGACACTGATGAGATGCCCTAGGAACTTAACTTCTTTGTATTGATTAGCCTTTGGTAAAATTGGTTTCACTGTATGTCATTTCACTTAAAGTTGCAGAACCCATCAAGGACACTAAGTAAGGACTTATTGTATATGTGTTTTTCTATGACAATTTATTTAATTTTTAAAGGATATGTGATCCCAGATTTTTTTTTTAATGTTAACATATGAGATAAGCTCATCTTTGCTGCCTCTAGAGTACAAATTTATCTGAGTTTATTTCACCCATTAGGGATTTATAATAAATTTTAAATAAATTTCTAAATTATAAAAAAAGCTAAATTATGATCCAGAGATTTAATTTATTTTGTGTTTATTATAAAGGCTTATCAGCTCTTTTCATGAATTTATTTTATTCTATAACTTTTCTAAGCTTGTGACTTGTACTATTTTATTAATGTTAGATTTTCTAAAAATTATCTGCAAAAGTCAAATTCTTTGTTTCTCCTTGACTATAAGGATTCATCACATTGCATTCCTATTGTTAAGTGAGGCAATATTACTATCATTTTAATATTTCTTATGAGTTTATATATAAAACCTTTAGTGTTTTGAGAAATCCTTTATATCTAATATAAAAGAATTTAATTATGAGTAAGTGTAGACTTTTACTGAGTGTTTACTGCCATCTTTTAAAAACACTATAATAGTTTTTACTGTGCTTATGATAAATTACTTCGATGCTTTTGCAGTGGCATACTGGCCTTACATTTATGGCTTAATCCTAAATTTGAGGGTATTTTGATTTGTTGTTGTATTCCATAGTAGCAGACTATAACTGTTCTGGAGGAGTGTAAGTAGTGAAGTCATCTCAGATGAAGTGACGTTTATGCTGAAGCTTGAAGGATGAGTAGGTATTAATCAACTGAGCTAAAAGAAGGGAATCATAGGAGTGTGTTTCAGGATGAAGGATTGGCATATGCAGAAAACCTGGGTTCCAAAGAACACAGATCCTTACCCCATATCTTCCCACCTACCAACATCTATACTCATATACTTCTCCTTTTTTCTTGTTATTCAGTGTTGCCTTTTTGCCCAGTATGGTCTCCTCCCATTAGATAGGACAAAGAAATGTAATTACGTTGCTAGCCAGTTAACTAAAGAGAGGTTCTAGGTGAGCCTAACCTAACTTTAAAACGCTGACCTTGAAGGAGCAAGCTGCCATGTTGTGGGGAAGGCTGCACGGTAAGAACCTATAAACGACTAACAGGAGTCAAAAATGGTCCCTGGCTGACAGCAGCAAGCAGATGGAGACAAGATCTCAGTTTTAGGGCCATAAATAAATGAATTTCCCCAACAGCTTGAATGAACATATACATAGACCTTTCCCTGGTCAAGCCTTCAGAAAAGGACACAGCTGGTACCTGATTTCAGCAAGATTCCTATCTCATAAAAATGAAGAAAAAAATAAATTTGTGTTGTTTTAAGCCACTAAGTTTATGGTACTTTGTTATGCAGTAATAGGAAACAAATACAGATTCTTATACCAGAAGTAAGATGCAGCAGTTATTTAAAATAGGGGGACAGCTTTGGAACTGGGCAGTATGCAGAGGTTTGGAGAAACTGGAGGGATTTTGAGATGAATGGTAGAGAAAGCCTAAATTGTGCTGAACAGACTCTTGGTAGAAATATGGTCTCTGAGAATGCTGCTAATGAATTATCTGAAATAAGGTATTGAATAACAGATATGTTTTTGGAAACTAGAGGCATGGCTTGATAATGTAGTCATAGAAAGCTTTGCAAAATTGTCTTGCAGTTTTATGTCAAGCAGAATGTGTAAGTGACCAACATAGATTTATAACTAAGATTTCCCAGCTGCCTGATTTGAAGGTGCTACCCAGTGTCCTACTTTTCATAGTAAAATGCCAAAGCAGAGAGATATTGTGAGAAAAACAATAAAAGAAAAAGCACTAGGACCTAATGATTTTGATAATTCTTAGCCTTCTAAATGACATAAGATGTTAAAAGTCAGAATTGGCTGCCAAAGTATAGCATAGAGAAAAGACTGTGCGAGAAAATCTTTTGCTAAACCTTAGATCAAAAATTCAGTTTTCTGTCATACCAAGAGCCCTTTCAAGAAGTTAATGTGTGTTTCTTTCACATAGCTTTTGAGTCAAACTAGAGGAACACTAGAAATCATAAGGGTATCAACCTCAGCTATTTCAGGAGGAGGCCATGAGTATTTTAAGAATACCTGTAGATGTGGTTTTTGCGTAATGGAGTAAAACCTTGTGAGAAAATTATTTTAGCAGAAACACTGCCAATATGGACTTAGGGTAATGGAGGGTACAAAATGAAGAGAAACTCTTGAACACCCAACAATCTATGGGCATTATGATAAAACTACTTAGCTGGGGCGGGGTGGCGGGGGAAGCTTGCTGCAAACTTGTGCTGCCTTTTTTATAAAGAAGGAAGGATGACTCAGGGTGGAGCTGAGAGCTGTAGAGAATTGTTATTAGGCTTTGAAACCAAATCAAGAAACTCATTTACCTGGCTGGATTTCAGAACCGCTTTGGACAAGAGGCTTCTCTTTACCTTCCATTTTCTCCACTTGAACAGGAATATCTGTAAGTGTCATCTGTGGTCTGTCCCACCATTCTACATTGAAAATGGTGGGAAAAGGTAACTCATTTTAGTTTCACAATTTTAAAAAGGGAAATAAATTGTGCCCTAGCAGCTTTACTTAATGGATTATACCCAGGAATTTCATCAGCACCTGGAGTTGATTTAGTTTTAGACTTTGAGCTGATAAGAGAGAGATGAGATTTTGGATTTTTGAATCAGTGAGAGAGAGAGACGAGATAGATGTAAGATGAGATACAGACTTAGATAATGTGAGTTTGGACTTCGGACTATGATGGCGTGAGACTGTTAAGAACTCTAGGAGGAAGTGAATATATTTTGTGTTTGGGAAGAATGAGTTACTGGGTGCTAGAGAGCAGAATTCTACTTACCACAGTCAGGGAAAACTCAGTTAATTTATAATTACATTAAGGATTACGTAGTAAGTCTAATGTATTTGTAATTTTTCCATCTCATCTTTTGTAGCTTTTTCTATACAGATTAATTTATTTCATTGTAATTTTATAATGGAAAAAATACGATAATAAAGTTTTTATTTTATTAAAATGCGTAATACAAATTTTATATATTTGTATGCTTATATATTTAAGGGTATTTAAGAAATACTACTTATTATTTTATTAATACTTCCTAATATAAATAATGATTATGTAAAGAGAATAATTAAGAAGTATATTATTGAGTCACTTTTTTTAACAATTTTGACTAACTTGTTTATTTAATACAGTTAACTATTACTAGAAAGGTCTTTAAATAAAAATATTTTAAGAAAATGGTAATTTAGTGCTATTGATGTTTTTCCTCATAGGTTTTGCAGCCCTGTGACTTATTCTATCAGGCTACTCAGACAGGTACAGATCCACAAGTGATTGATATATCAGTAAAATCACTAACACTAAAGGTAAGTTAAAATGAAGTCAGTCATTAAGATCTCTAGTGAACTTAAAAAAAGTAAACACTAGAAATAAGCGATTATTATAGCAAGTCTTGTTAAATAAAAAGCTGTATTTTAAAAATATTTTAATATCTATAAGATTCATGTAAATATCTTAATTGAAATTAGTTATGATAAAAAAGTAATGTAGGCAGTGAACTGTATTTGCTATTTCATGGTAGTAATAGAATTATTTCAACATTAATTACTCATGATCCTTCAGCAAATATATTCAATTTTTTTGAAGTACGTATTTTTAAAAGAGTATGAGTAGATGTTTTATTAGTTTAATTTTTTTCTCCTTAGGTTTCACCAGTTATCATAAATACTGTGATTACCATAACTTCAGCACTTTATACAACTAAGGAAACCATCCCACAAGAAACTGCTTCTACAGCACATTTATGGGAAAAGAAGGATGTAAAGAATTTAAAAATGTGGTTTCTTGAAGAACCAAAAGAAGTTCAAAACATAGCTCCCACAACTGAATTGGTACCCAAAGGAGAGAAAATAAAAATGAACATTGATTCTATTTTTATAGTTCTTGAGGCTGGAATTGGCCATAGAACAGTGCCTATGCTTTTGGCAAAATCATGTTTTTCGGGGGAAGGTAAAAACTGGAGTACCCTCATAAATCTCCACTGTCAGCTGGAGCTAGAAGTAAGCATATGTAGTATTTTTTCTAGGTTTTATAATAAATAATACTACGCATGGAATATTTTGAGACTCTACTTTATTCAAATTAAATATTATAAATATAATGTTGGCTTACAAAACTTTTGGAAGAAAGTTTTTATATATATATATATATATATGAGTTTGATATAGTTTTATGTGTACGGTGAGTCCTCACTAATGTCATTGATAGGTTCTTTGGCTTTAAGCAAAAGGACATATAACAAAACCAGTTTCACTGTAGCTAATTGATACGAACAAGAGTTAAATTCCTGCATCTCATTGGCGTTATAATAAAACAGAACAGCATTATTTGAGGACCTGTTGTACATTACTTTTAGACTACATATCCACATTAAGTATTAAGTCAGTATTTCAGTTGATTTTATCAACTTAAATGTAATATATTAATAGACTTGTTAGATTCAAAGTTCTTATTTTTATTAAATTGAATTTAAAAGAAACTTATGAATTAAGTTTTCTTTAAAAGAAAAGTAAACTATTTCTGAATCTCTTCTGAAAGAGTAATTTAAAGAATTAAGGATATATCTTATACTTTTATAAAATGCAGAATCTTTGTACTCTAATGAGAATACACTAAGATCTTTCAGATTTTGGGGAGAGTAGTTTACACAAAAAATATTTCTTTGAACCAATGTATTTTGCTTTGGAATTTATCTATATAAAATCATCTAGAAGTACTTTGGTTTAAATTATTAATCAAGTTTATATCTAGTAGAAATTAATATATGATAATCTACCTTTTACCAAAAAATGTATGTAGGTTTATAATCTATGTTATTTGTGTTGATACAATTATATATTAGTAGAGGTAGAATTGACTGACTAGATTACAGATGTTCAAATTCTGGCTAGAATTCTGTGTATTTTCCAGAGGATTTTTAATCTAAGATGTCCAGGAAGTTCAGAGAATTGAAATAAGTATACACTCATTGAATCCTGTGTTACTTGCCTTTGAAGGCTTTTGAAAAGTCAATAGAGGTAGACAGACATGTTAAAAATGTCAATAATATATGATAAACAAACACAGTTTTTTAGTTTAGCCTGGCCTTCCAGTCAAGGAAAGGTTGTTAAAAGAAAGTGTTGTCTGGATTAAATTATGAAGACTGAACTATGAAGTTAAGCAGGTGAAGAAAACACTGACAGAGTGAGTGTGTGTAGGAAACTAATGAATGGCAAATAGGATGGTTTGCACGTAGAAGAAATAGCACAGCCAAAAGGAATGTAGTGAGAAACATCATGGAAGATCATTTTAGCAAATACCAGAATTCCTAATTTTAAAAAACTTCTCTTTATAGGTGCATTATTACAATGAAATGTTTGGTGTATGGGAACCTTTGCTTGAACCCTTAGAAATTGACCAGACTGAGGAATTTAGACCATGGAATCTTGGAATCAAGGTATACTTGAATTCTAAAAATTTTTCAAAAATTGAGGATGTATACACTGCAGAAAACACATTAATTTTAATCACAACAAAGTTTCGGTTTTCTCACTGTGAACCTTGCTGTGTGCTTCCTCGTTTGACCTCTAAATATTAATTTTCAAACCTAAGATCAGTGTCCACCTACGCTTTTTCTAATACAAATAATTATATAACACTTATTATGTACTAAGCACTGTCTAAACAATGTACTTTTGCTTTCACCCTTATAACAACTATCTGAATATACAGTTTTTAATTTTATAGTAATGTGAGAAGACAGAAACTAGAGAGGGGCTTCTCTGACATACTAAAACACATACCTTCAAAGTGGAGGAAGTCGGGTGCAATTCTGGCTACAGAGCCCCCGCTTGTATTAAAACACCACTGCCCTCTTGTAGGTTATTGTGTATCCTGTTTCACTTGTCTTCTGAAGGATGTATATAGGGAAGAAAATTATATTATTTTGTTTAAAGTATGTCGTGCATTTATGTCATAAGAATCAGGACATTTAGATGGATGAAATTATGCTTCTGAGGTAAGTGACTACAGATTTACTAGCATGTTTCCTCCCTAATGAAGATTCAGTCAACCTGCAGACAGGTGTTCAGTGGCCTAAAGCTGTTTAAATTAACAACAGAGGTGACTAATTTGGCATGTTCACCTTTTTTTATATTAGATCACTACATTTGATTTAACACATTTTAGGTAAAGGATTTTGGTAAAGGAACTTATTTGGTGGTTTTTAGGTTGGAACATGGGCACTGGATCTGTGAATCCTAGAAAGAGGGAGATGGTATTGTTTCTTTCTTGGTTCTAGTGGCACTGTCCTGCAGCTGTTGTTGGACTTCGTAAGTCCCTGATTTTCTGTTCTTCCTTTATAACACAGACAATAGACTGGGTGACTCTTCTCACTCTTGAGTTTTCATGTGCTGTGAAGTATGTGCTTTTCGTTTTCATTCTGATGCCACATGCAGTTAGTAATTTTGATTTTTTTCTTCTAAAATGTGGCTGTCATTTTAGTATCACTGAAGATGAGAATTTTTCTTCTAATACTGCTCCTGTATTACGTGATTTTAGTTGGCTGATATCCAAGTAATTCCAATAAGGCAGTGGAACTGATAAAATGCTTTGCTCTCTTTAATATTATTGGAATTTATCTAAAGTTTGTCCTTTGCAAAATGAGTTATGTTGTGCTCATGGGAAGAAATTTTTCTTATATTTCTATAATTTATATGTCATTTTAGATGAAAAAGAAAGCAAAACAGTCCATCGTTGAATCAGATACTGAAGAAGAAAATTACAAAGTGCCAGAATATAAAACTGTCATCAGTTTCTATTCAAAAGACCAATTAAACATTACATTATCCAAATGTGGTATCGTAATGTTAAATAATTTAGTCAAGGTAAGAAAAGACATTTGAAACTTTAAATCTGTCTGACCTAGTCTGAGTTAACGCTTTTCTTTTTTTGAATAAAATTTTTTATTAACTTAGTTGTTTTTCGTATGTCCATTAAGGTTCTCCTTGTCATTTAGTTTTCCACATTTCATTTCATTTTACTTACAATAATTCTTCCTTATTAGGCATTTACAGAAGCTGCCACTGGGTCTTCCGCTGTCTTCGTAAGGGATCTAGCGCCTTTTATGATTGTAAACTCTCTTGGACTCACCATCTCTGTTTCACCAAGTGACTCTTTTAGTGTACTCAATGTTCCAATGGCAAAATCATATGTATTGAAAAATGAGGAGAGTTTAAGTATGGATTATGTCCGAACAAAAGACAGTGATCATTTCAATGCAATGACCAGCTTAAGCAGCAAACTTTTCTTCATCCTTCTTAGTAAGTGATAAATTATCTTCCTGGGGCTTTAATTTCTTTACAGTTTATTTTACATCCCATTGTACTCATGTATGATATCTTATAAATACAAGTTTTTTTTTTATCTCCTTCCTAATAGGTTGGGAATTTTGTTTCTTCCTTTGCAGGTCTTTGGTTGCTATTGTCACTGTATTGTCATATGCCAAATTCTAACTTTCTTTATTCACTGCTTTATTTATGCCATGGTAATTTACTACTGTTTAGTTTATGGAGGAGAAATAGTAGATCTCATTCTTACTCAGCTTTTACAGACTATAGCTATTGGTGGTGGTCGTTTTAACCACCTTTGGTATAACTCAGTAGTATTCCACCAGTGCAGCTGAATGAATTCAAAATAAGGTTTGAATTTATGGAAATGGCACATTGTAATAGTTTTAGGGTTTATAAATGGTATTGATATTATGCCTGCTGAGGTGAAAATTTCTTTTGACCTTTCTGCTTCCCAGAAGCTTTTTATTTTCATGAGAAGTGAAAGTAAATAAACTTTAAGTTATCATAACATATCTACTCATTATGAAGTGAAATAGTCCCCAAAGTCTTGCCTACACCACTTTCTGATACATTTGACATTGAAATAGTTAAGGTGGAGGGTATTTGAAAGGTTAATTAGACATTGGATTGGAGTTCCAAGACTGACAGCTAGTGTTTTCTCCTAATCAAGAAATGATGCACAACTGTGTCCAGGTTTCAGGTGTTGTCTGAACATTGCCAGTGAATTATCCTTGCCAGTTTTACCTCTGTTTGATTTTATCTTAAAATCAAACAGAGGTAACAGCTGCATGGTGTTCAATACAGTTGATTTTTATAGACTAGAGTGAGGGGATTAATGTAAATAATGCTTTATCCGCCAATACAGCATATGTATGTATATTAGATAAATGTATCTATAATTTTGTTTAATCAAATCCTAGATATCACAAAGTGTCACATGTTAAAAAATTAAAAACGGAAAAATTGCAGCTATCTTAATAATTTCCAATGATTGCCTGAAGGTATTAGGCTTTGGTTATTATAACAGCAAATCAGAGATCACTTTTCTTGTGTTTTATAATTCTTCTTCTCAGTAGTTATTTTGAAAAGGTTTATGAAACCTTTTTGTTCGTAAGTGTTGCCTTAGGTCCAAGTAGTGAATATCTTTTTTTTTTTTTTAATTAAAATTTATTTTGCTAAAAAGTTTTGAAACTTTTAGGTAAATGTGGTAAAAATGCATTGTGGTTTTAGAATATCCCTTGGTATATCTTATGTCTGTATAAAGAAATACCCTTTTGTATACTGATAAATCAATCCAAAGACTTGAGTAACTTTAAGAACCATCTCTTTTTTCTGACTCTTAACATCTATCTAAAATTAATATAATGATTTATAATAAAAATTTTCAAATATCTGTATTCAATTTAGCACCTGCTAATCACTCTACTGCTGATAAAATTCCTTTAACAAAAGTGGGACGCAGACTATACACCGTAAGACACAGAGAGTCTGGAGTAGAAAGATCTATTGTTTGTCAGATCGATACCGTGGAAGGAAGTAAGAAGGTAACAGTTCGCTCCCCGGTGCAGGTAGGAAATGATACAGTTTTCTGTGGGCACATATTAATATTTATGTGCTAATATTTCGTGAGCATATTATGTGCTAATAAAAAAGAACTAAAATTACTACCAAAAGAATACAAATTATAGTAGTAATATAGCCAGTATCAAAGAGTCATTACCAGTAATTGTACTACTCTAATATGAGCAATCATAGGATTTTGTTCAATGTACTTGTAATTTTTTAAAGGACTATTTTGTAAAATCTTTTTGACCATTTTGAAAAAAATCAACTAATTAATATTTTATTTGGGGTTTTATAGTATGTATATATTCTTTTGTTTTAATTAAACAATATGGTGAGAGAAAGTTTTTTAGCTTTAATGAGGTAAAATTGATGTACAGTAAGCTGCATACATTTCTACTTGTGGAGTTTGACACAAGAGTACACCTATGAAGTCTTTGTCACAGTCAAGGTAATGAATGTATTTATCTTCCCAAAATTTTTCCTCTCTCCTTGCCTTTCTGTTCTCAGGCATCCAATGACATGTTCTCATTATGCATTAGTTATACAATATAGAATTTTATGTAAATGAAATGCAGTACAAAATGGAGTCTTTGTTTTGTTAGGCATAATTTTGCAAACATCAACTTTTGTTATTAACAGTGTTACATGCAGTTGCATGTTGTTCAATAGTTATCTATAATATGTACATACATACTACACACCATTTTGTCTATGATATGAGGTAAGGGTTGAAGTTCATTTTTCTTCCATAAGTTGTTCTAAACAAGATTATCCTTATTCCATCAAATTGCCTTGATACTTTTATCAAACATAACTTGACTGTATCTGTGTGATTTACTGCTGAATTTTCTGTTCTGTTTTATTGTTGTTTATCTTCATGCTGATGCCACAGTCTCTTGATTATACTTGACCCTGAATTTTGCAAGTGGGCAGTACAAGTTGTCCCACTTTGTTTTTTAGGAGGTTGATTGGGCTGCTTTCAGTCATTTCCATTTAAATTTTAGACTCAGGTTTTAAATTTTTATTCAAAAATTTGAACAGAAACTGTATTTTTCCATACTAATTTCTGATTTTTATTATTAGGGGAAATGCAGTTAATTTTTATATTAACTTGTACAAACTTATTATTTGCACTGTTGAATTCTAGTGCTTTTTCTACATATAGTTACACTGTCTATAAAGGCATTTCTACATTTCTTTTCTAATCTGGATGTATATTATTTTATTCTGTTTTATTTTTTGCCTGTTGTGCTAGCTAGAACCTCCAGTACAATTTGAATAGGAATTGTAAAAGCAGATGTTTTTGCCTTGTTCTCAGTTTTAGTGTGAAAGTATTCGCTTTTTTAGCATTAAATATGTTTTGAGGGATTTTTTTTTTTAGATGCCCTTTCTTAGGTTGAAAATGCTCCCTTCTGTTCCTAGTTTGGTGATAGTTTTTATCAGGATTTGGTCAAATGATTCTGTGTTTATTGATAGGATCTTTTTTAAGAAATGTTAATACAGTTGATTTTTAATTGTTATATTAAATAAGATTTGATTGATTTTTAAATGTTAAGTCAGTCTTGCATTAATCTGTGAAATCCCAGTGAAATCTCAGTTAGTCATGAAGTACTATTAACCTTTTAATGCATTGGATTAATTTGCTAAAATTATGTTCAGAGTATTTGCATTTATGTCATTAGGGATATTGATCTAGGATTTTCTTATAATGTTTTCTTTTTGTGAAGGTTTTTAAATATAGTTTCACTTTATTTTATGTGTAAAGGCTACTCAGGTTAATCTGTTAGTTCTCAAGTGAGCTCTTCTAGAAATTTTGAGTCTTTCATGAAATTTGTCCATGAATTTTTATTTTTATTTCACTTTTATATTTTAAGTCATTTTCACTATAAGTCAATATAGATTGATTGCTTTGTGTTTTTTCATACTATTTTAAGAAATTGTTCCACTGTTGACTGGATTACATTGTTTCTGACCAGAATCTGCCTTTACTTTTACATTTGTTGTTTTATGAAAAGTGTTGATATTTATATGCATTTAAGAGGGTTTTTTTCCTTTATCATTGATGTTAAGTAATTTGGTTGTGATGAATCATGTTTCTTGTACTTGGGTTTATTAAGTTTCTTGAATCCGTGGATTTACAACTTTTATCAACTTTAGAAAGTTTTTGCCATTTTTTTTCAAAAAATTTTTATATTTTTTTCCCCTCTTCTTTCTTCTTTACTGACCACAGTTAGGTATGTGTTAGAGTTTTAGATCTGCCCCACAGCTCAGTAGTGCTCTGTTCATTTTTTCTGTCAGTTTTTTCCCTTTTGTGTTTCTGTTTTGTTTATATTGTTGTTTCTTTTCCCCAAAGTCCAGTCTTTCCTTATTTCCATCCAATATATTTTATCTCTAGAATTTCAGATTGCACTTTTATCTATATTTTCCATGTCATCTGTTAATACTTTATCTTTCCCCTAACTTTGAACATACTCCATATAGGTCCCTGGTAGAGGGCATACAAAAAGCAACTACATATTGATGTTTCTCTCCCTGTCTTTCTCCCTTCCCCTCTGTCTAAAAATAAATAAATAAAATCTTTAAAAAAAACCAAAATGTATTTGTATGGTTTTAAATAGGTGGGGCAAGCAGTATATCTAGAAATAAAATATAGGGAAGTTAAGACTATTGTCTTAATCTTATTTCCCACTGAGCGTGTTTTATGTTTTAGTTTGACTTTTTAAAATTAGTTTAAGATTTTAGTAAGATATAGGAAGATAGGAAAATGGTCTTCCTAACCAGTTTGTTTTTATCCTTCCAAAGGCAACTGTAACTGTTTATAGGTGTATCAGATAATATGTAATAATTAAAATTATGTTACCTTCATATCACTGTCATATGCTGTACTCACTGGGTGTGACACCCTCCCATATCCTGTGTCTCATGAACAGCAGTGTGAAAGGGGCATTTCCCAGCCTGAGGCTTGTTCTTTACTTTGTCATATAGACATTTAAAATTTTGATGTAATATTTTTTTCTTTGAACTTTTTCTGCTATTTTTGTTTAAAGAAGTTATTGCTTATCTCAAAGTCAAGAAGATACTACTTTTTTCTTTCTGGGATTTTTACAGTTTTATTTTTTGAGATTTTTTTTCTGTAAAACTCAAAATTTTTCTTGTATTTCTAGGAAAAACAATAGCATGTTTCTTTCTAACTTACATAAGCAAGATAAATATTACTGCATAGTTCTTTTGTTGGGGCATTTAGATGGGATATATTTTAAATGTCTTTAGTTTATTGGATTAATGGTACTAAATGTTATTTGTTTTTCTTTCCTAGATTAGAAATCATTTTTCAGTCCCACTTTCAGTTTATGAAGGGGATATTTTACTGGGAATAGCTACACCTGGAAATGAATTTAACATACCATTAGCATCTTACAGGTGATTCTTCTTTATCTTTCTTTTTGTTTGCTCTATGGTCTCATACAGAATTTTTAGTTTCTGATTTGTTAAGGATATCTACATATATTATAAACATACATTTAATAAAGATAGTAAATTTACAAGCAAAATGTTCTTAATGGCTAAATAACTTCATTAGTTTCCTGAAAGATAGAGATATCTGTCTATTGTCTATCTTACCTATCTCTAAGACTGTGAAATACAAAAATGTATTACAATAATACGAATATGAAGGGAGGTAATTTAATTTTTCTAAAGCTGTATTCATATAATTTAATATATTCCCTTTTAAAGCATTTCAACACATTCTTTAATCTTCTATGCAGATCACTTTTTTATCTGAAGCCAGAAGATGAGGACTATCAAATGTGTGAAGGAATTGACTTTGAAGAAATTATAAAAAATGAAGGCACTTTTCTAAAGAAGAACTGTAGATCTATAAACCCTTCTAAGAAACCATTTATCATTAATGTTGTCCCAGAAAGAGATAATCTGACATCTTTGTCAGTGTATTCAGAAGACGGTTGGGACTTACCATATATAATACATTTGTGGCCACCTGTCCTACTTCGAAATCTTCTTCCTTACAAAATTGCTTATTATATTGAGGTATTTTGGAATTTTTTAAATGCCTTTGTACCTTTGATTTTGTAGTTTCAGTAATTTGAAAATATGAACAATAAATTTTTTACAGTTTTGATGAAAATTTTAGTACTAGTCATGGGTAGTACTACAAATGGAAAGCAAATGTTTCAAATCATGTATAAAAAGAGGATTAAAAAATATTTTTCATTAATTTACCTTTGAAATTTGGCTACTAAGTTGAATATAAATAATATATGCAAATGTGATATGGCATTTTAAAAGTATTTATGAAAGTAATGTAAATTTCTGTTAGAAAATTTAGAAAATAGAGATAATAAAAAATGCCTATAATCAATCACATCATCTGAAGGTAGTACTTTAGGTGAAAATAATATTTTGGTTTTAGAATATGCATTTTTTAATCTTTTCTATACATGTACATTTCATATATCATCCACTAAAAGGATAGATTCTAATTTTTAAAACAATTATGAGAATTAGTATAATAAATTACATTTAAGTACTAGACTTAAGTGAAAAAAACCCTGCTACATTATATTATATTATCCTCATGTTCTCTAAAAGGATTTTGTGCCCTATAAAGATCCTTTTTCTTTTAAACAGTTTTAACAAATTATACCCAGTTTTAACAAATTATATCTTATTTGATCTTAGGATATTAATATTACATTTGCCATGCTTATAAGGAAGGTCTTCATTGTAATCTATTAATTATTTTTGTTGCAGTCTATTAATTATTAATCATTGGGGTTTACTATATGTATACACTTCTTATAAAATTTTTGGGAGGGTGAAGTTAACATATCTATGATTTAAGAATATCTGTTTTTCCTTATGCTTGGCAGATATCATAGTGGCTAAGAATTTGCACTTTGCTGTCAGGTAGCTTTGAGATTTAATCCTAGCTGTATTGCTTCCTAAGTATATGTCTTTAAGCAGGTTACATTATCTTTCTGAATTATTTATCCTAGTTTATAAAATGGGCATAGTAATAAAACTTCCATAATTGGGGTAGGGGGGAATCAAATGTAGCACTGTATGTAAAGGATTTAGTAGAGTGCCTAACAGGCACGTGGTTGCCATTTACATGCCTCTGACAACGCCACCACTGCCCTTCTCTTCTGTGGACATCAGCATGTCAGGCATCAGTCACTGAGATTGGTTTTTACTTTAAAACCTTAAGATGAAAAGATTCCTATTTATAACAGCAGTAAGGAACTAGGTTAGAGATGTTGGAAAAACTGGTAAATTATCCCGATGTACCATCTATGTTCAGTTCTCATAGAAGTTTTAATGTGATGCTTTTAGGGAATATGTTGTTTGCTAGCATCCAAAGCATATGATCAGCTTTTAAAAAGACAATTTAGCTGTGGTATGGAGAGGGATTAGAGGAGACAAGAGCAGTTAGGAGACTTAATGTGAGAGGCCACGGTGACCTGAATAGGACCGTAATAGGAGTGCACTGTAATAGGAGTGCGGGTGGAGAGAAATGAGCAGTTTTGAGACCTACGCAAAATGCAAAACAATAGTTGTAAATGTGTGGTGAGGGATTGTTAAAAATCAAGAATGGGAGTTAGTAAGGATTGCTTATTTTGGATTGCCATCAGTTTCCTCATGCATTTTTCATTATTTTTTAGATTTCCAAAGTAAAATCACTAATGGATAAGATTTTTAAATGTTTTACTAATTAATAGTGTTTTATGTTTATATAGTATTATTAGTTCCAGCAGAGTTTCACATTGTGTTGTTTAAATTTATCCTAACAATAGTCCATGTAGACCATTTTACAGATACAATAACTCAAATAATTTACACAATTCACATATCTGGCAGAGTTAGGATTTGAATATAACTCTTCTGTCTTGTTCTGACAGAAGTATATTTCAAAAGCATTTTGTATAGCATTTGGAATCAAATAGAATTTTTGACATATTATTCTGAAATGTTAAAAAAATTTACTATGTTTTTTTATTACAGGGGAATGAACAGAGAGTTTTTACTCTAAATGAAGGATGTTCTGCCCATATTTGTACTGTGCAATTGGATCAAGCCAAGATACATTTAAAACTACTTGACTATCTTAATCATGATTGGAAAAGTGAATATCATATAAAACCTAATCAACAGGATATTAGTTTCATCAATTTTACCTGTGTTACAGAAATAGAAAAGACCGATCTAGATATTGCTATCCATGTGACTTACAATCCTGGCCAGACAGTTGTGGCATTTCATAGCCCTTATTGGATGGTCAATAAAACCGGTCGAATGTTACAGTATAAAGCAGATGGAATTCATCGAAAGCATCCACCTAATTATAAAATGCCAGTTCTCTTTTCTTTTCAGCCCAAGCACTTTTTTAATAACAATAAGGTATGTAAAGTTTTCTTAACTTTCATTTTTCTTAGCTATTTATCACTCCTTTCTAGAGTTTAGAATTTTTAAGAATAAAATATTATGAAACAGGTAGAAATAACATTTGTTAACTATTTGAGGTTGTAAAGAGTAGAATTTCATATTGGGAAAGGCTTAGTGCATTAACTAAAAAGCAAAAAAATTATCAGTTTACTTTGAAATTTTTTAAGATATTAAATTGTAATATATTTGAAATATTTTTTCTAGGTTCAGCTTATGGTAACTGATAGTGAATTGTCAGATCAGTTTTCAATTGACACTGTTGGGAGTCATGGAGCAGTTAAATGTAAAGCCCTAAAAATGGAATATCAGGTGAGTTCATTCTGTGCTCATTACAAAACTTCTATCTAAACTGTGTCTGTTGACTCTATTGACTACTTAATTTTTAAGGATGTTATTTTAATGTAACAGCTTTTGAAATGTTTTTGAAAATATTTTTTCCTTAGGTTGGTGTCACTATTGGCCTCAGCAGTTTTAACATTACCAGAATTGTGACATTTACCCCTTTTTATATGATTGAAAACAAAAGCAAGTACCGTATATCAGTGGCTGAAGAAGGAAATGATAAATGGCTCTCTCTTGATTTGGAGCAGGTGGGTGGATGAATTTCGATAACATAAGTCTTTGGATTTTTATTTTTTCTTGAAGTTAGATAACTGAAATTACAATGTAATGTTTTAACTTTCTACTTGTACGCCCCCACAAGTTTATTTCAGTTCCATGAATGTTCATTGAATATTTAAACCAAGCCCTAGATATTTAATTATTAAAGTCCAAACGGTGCCATCTAGGAATACATTGCTTGATAAGGGAGGTGTAAACAGTTAACAGTTACTAACCAAATGGACTCAAATAAGATTAGATACGTTACACATGCAGGAAACAGAAGGAAATGATTTCTTTTCTTCAGGAAGCACTTTGGACTGCCTTTAAAGTGCATGGTAAACCAGTTCTTTTAGGAAGGAGAAAGTGACTTGGAAGAAAAATGCTTATTTTACTCCATCTTTAGCTATTAAACCTCTAGATAAGAGCTTTCTGAAGGACTGACTGACTCCCCAAGGTTGATAGAATATTTTACTTTTGAAGAAATTTTATTCTAGATATATTAGGATTATAAGAGGAATGTTTACTATTTTTATTCACTTTTCTTGCTTTTAAGCCATCCTTCTGGAATTCTTCTTCTTGATGTGCATCCTTTAGAATTTCCTTTGTGCTGTTGTTGGAGGAAAATGGAATATTTGTGTTTATCCATAAAAGTTTTTTTTAGAATAAATCCCCTGACAGCTATATTTAAACATAATACTTGCTTAAAAGAGGTAGTTTCAATCATTTATGCATTCCTCAGATTACTGAAAGGCAGTGTGGAATTTAAGTTAGAGGCACATTTTCTGGAATGCATTGTACATTTAATTCCCAGTTCAGTCCCTCTGGGCTATGTGATTTTTTTAATAATAATTTTTTAATTTTTTGTTCACATGTTATTATTGTTGTTAAAGTACAGTTGTCTCCATTTTCCCCCCACCCCAGCCATCCCCACTTCCCACCCTTGATCCTGCCCCCCTTTGGTTTTGTCCATGTGTTCTTTATAGTTGTTCCTGAAAACTCTTCCCCCTTTGCCCCCTATATCCCCTCCCACCTCCCCTCTGGTCACTGTCAGAGTGTTCTTTATTTCCATGTCTCTGGTTCTACTTTTCTTTCATGTTTGTTTTGTTGATTAGGTTCCACTTCTAGGTACCACTTCATGTGGTATTTGTCTTTTACCACCTGGCTTATTTCACTTAGCATAATGCTCTCCAGTTTTTATCATCATCTTCATGGTACTTTTTCTTGATAATGAATTCTCTTTTTTCTCAGCATGTATATTTTCCTCCACTGGTTTTTGGCATCTCTTTTTGTTGAGTGCTTCTGTCATTTCTTTGGAGGTTATCTTTTTTCTTTAGCTGCTTTCAGTCTCAGTGTTCAATGTTCTGCAGTCATACTACTGATTATCCACATGTGGGTTCCTTTTATGTATCCTGCTTGAGACGTCTTACTGCTAGGTCTGTGGATTAGTAATTTTTCATACCATTTGTAAAATTTGCAACTAGTGTTTCTTAAAATATTGTCTCTCCCCTTCCATTTCCTCTTCTGAGCTTTTAATCAAACATATTTGAGACTTTTACATTCTATCTTCCATGTTTTCTAACGTCTTTTTTATATTTTTCATCTGTATAACTCTCTGTGCTGTAATCTGGATAAATTCTATGTATATATCTTCCATAATTTTTTTTACTTTTACTGTGTCTAAACTGCTTTCTAAGCCTATGGTTGGGTTTTTTATTATATTTCTCATTTCTAGAAGCTCTACTTTTTTCAGCTTTGCCTGTTAATACATTCTTTCAGCAAATACTTACTGTGTACTCCTGTGCAGCTCATGATAAATACATCTGTTAATGAAACAACAAGTTACTGTCCTCATGGAGTTTATATTTCAGTGGAGGTATAGGAAAACAATAAATTAATAATGCCATGATCAATTAATAAAATATATAATATGTTTAAAGGTGACAAATGTAATGGAGGAAAAGAAAATAAGACAGATAAAGAAGTAGTAAGAGTTATCATGAGTAAGGGGTGAATTATAATTTTTTGTAAGGTGGTCAAGGATGGGACTCAGAGGTCGCATTTCAGTGGACATGGAGGAAATGTGACAGGTAGCAATTCAGGAGCTCAGCTGAGCTGCTAGGTGTTGGAGTAGCTGATTAATACAACAAACCTAAATGAATATAACAGTCAAGTTATTGCCTTTGATTGCCTACTGTGATAGTATAAACAAGAAGCTAAACTGGACAAAGCACTGACTCCCCCCAGGAGCAGCATTGGTGAGTGCATCAGCACAGATAAGGGGGTTTTGTCACAGTCAGGGGAGCCCTGAACAAAAGGCTTTTTTATGGACCTGGGGGAAGGAAGAGAACAAGGGGGAGAAGCTATGAGCGGAAAAGTCCTGAGCACTGAGTCAGAGTAGAGAATAAGCGTCTTCAAGGTTTCTCCTCTCGTCTTGATAAACTTTTGCAGAGGTTTCTGAGGAAGGCTTCTGCCGAGGGCCCTAATAAAGAGGCCTCTGGATGAAGTTGCCTGAGGTAGGAATCAGATAGTATTTGAGCTTGGCTGGAGGTAGGGCTGAGTCCTTGACAATGCGGTGCTGTGGCTGCATACGTCGTCTGGTATCAGGAGGTTGTCTGTTCTCTGTGAGGCCTGCCAGATAAAATCCCTTTTGTAATTGACTATGTTCTGACCTGAAAAATTACACATATCGGGGAGCTGGACTCCTTAGCAATGGAGATATCAGAGAAGAGCATTAGAGACAGAAGAATCAGCTGGGGCTGGTGCCCTAAGGTGGGAGAACACTTGGTATGTTTGAGGGATAGCAAAAGTGGCCAGTGTTTACTGAAAGAAGCAAAAGTAGCAGAGAACAAGGTATAACGGTGATGAGGAATAATCATGTAGAACTTTTTGAGCCATTGCAAGGATTTTAGCTTTTGCGCTCAGTGAAATGGAGAGCTGTTGGAGGGTTCTGAATAGTGATTAAACACAGTATACTCTCAGTACATATTTGCTGAATAAATATATGATTTATTTTTGCAAATGTTCCATGTGTGCTTAGTAAGTCTATGGGTTCTTGGTCTGTTGGATGTAGAGCTCTATTCTAGTTACTAACATTACAACTCCAGCCTTGCTTTGCTGTACAGATTTTTCTAAATGTATCCTTTTCTAATAACATTATTGGGTCTTTTTATTTTTTAATTATTTATTTATCTATCTTTAGAGGGCAAGGAGAGAAGGAGAGAAACATCAGTGTATGGTTGCCTTTCATGCATCCCCTACTGGGAACTGGCCTGCAGGGAACTGGCCTGCAACCCAGACATGTGCCCTGACTGGGAATCGAACCGTGTCCTCTGGTTCACAGGCCTGTGCTCAATCCATTGAGCTACACCAGGACCTAACATTATTGGGTCTTTTTAAATACCTAATCTATAGCCTGTCTTTCAACAGTTAATTATATTTACATTAATTGCAGTTAAAACTGCGTAACAACTTATTTTTTATTTTATTTTTAGTCTTTTTTAAGATAGGTTTCTTTGCTAGTTTAAAAGTTTTGCATTTTAATTTTAGCTTATCATAGCCAACCTTACCTTAAGATTTATACTCATGATTATTACCTATGTAGATTTGTTAAACTTACCTATTATTTCTATTTTTCAACTACAAAAGACAAAGTATTTTCCTACTTTTTCTAGTCTCAAGAGGTAGAGCACATAACATTTTTAAACGATACACAGCATACCTTACTAAACATAAAAACATATTTTTAAGGCAAATGCTATCAGAAAATAGCAGTTTAGGGGATTTTCAAAGAGCACATCTGTTGCTTATGGAAAGTATACTTGGGTTAGTATTCCAGGTAAGTTTCTGCTAGGTTGCAAGAAATCCTGAGAGGAACCTTCTCAGCCTCTTGTGCGTTCACCATGTTCCATGTCTAGTTCTGTTAATTACCTTTTATGGTTGAGTAGAACTGATTCGACAACTCAGTTCTGCTACATTGTTCCCTGGTCATATGGTGATAATCAGATTCACACATGAACAATCTCATTGAAATATGTGAAGTCCCCAGTCTGGTCAGGGCCTATCACACTAAGACAGAGTTTACAGTAGCTTTCACACAAGTTTGCTTCTCCTTTCCTGTTCTGTCAGCTCTTTTCTTTGTTTCCAGCTCCTATTGTCTAGTTTTTTTCTGGGTACACTGACTACCTCCTATTCTTTTAGTTTGGTTCCCAGATCACTGATATCCAAATTGTCGTTAAGATTTTGAACCTATTTCCTACTTTGAACTTTGAATATTTCTTTTACTTTTACCCTTGTTTGACTTCCCTGACTCTGGATTTAACATGTACCCTCAGTCAATATTTGTGTGTACTTTGACTACTGCTTAATTACCAAATGATGCCTACAATCTGATTATGATTTTTCATAACTGTGAGTATATCCTTGTTTTTAGCATGTATTGTCATTTCCCTTGCTTCCCAGCTCTCTCCTCAGGTGACTTCCTGGATTTTCAACCCTTCTCTAGATCTGTACCACATTAAAATTTCTGCTTATCATAGTTTTCCAACTTACTGCCAATTACTGCTTTCCTGTACCCAGCCCATGAGTGCCAGCCCATCTCTCAGCAGACAGTTTATAGCTGTTTAGGTAAACAACCAAATAACTAGAACAGCATTGAAAGAGATTTACTTTAATTTTATCCTAAGTCTACTCTGATGGATTTATTAAAATGATAAAGGTCTTTATGATGCAATCTGTTGGTTTTTAAGAATAAATATATGTGGTATGTATGTTTTAGTGTATCCCCTTTTGGCCTGAGGATGCTTCAAATACACTTCTTATTCAAGTTGAAAGAAGTAAAGGCCCTCCTAAAAAGATACATTTTAACAAGCAAGAAAATTGTATTTTATTGCGTCTGGATAATGAGGTAATTTGGGGAGAGGAGGGATTAAAGAAGCTAATGTTACTAATATTTAATTTTTTGTATCAAATAATTTTCTTATTATTTTTTCCTTTCACCAAAAATGCACAAAGATTTTTTGTGTGTTTGTGAAGGGAAAGAATACTAAAAGGAGACAGACATAAAATAATTTGTTTTACAGAAAGTTAGTTGAAGTGCCTAAAATATACATCTGGAATTTGACACATCTGTATATATATAACACATCTATATAATTAAGAGCATGGTTTCCCAAACCTACAATATAAAATAAAAACTTTATGAATAGCTTTATTATTGTTAGTTAATATTCTTTGCAAAATGATTGTATTAGAGAATATTTTTCCCTGTTTTTCTAGCTTGGAGGTATTATAGCAGAAGTTAACTTGGCTGAGCATTCTACAGTTATTACATTTTCAGATTATCATGATGGAGCAGCTACATTCCTGTTAATAAATCACACTAAGGATGACATTATTGAATATAGGCAAAGGTAAGATTATCACAAATACAGTATCTCTGGTTTGAGCAAAGTCTGAGTGGTAAGACACTACTTTATAATGATTTCTTAAAAATATAAACACTGATAATGGCATTTTGGCTACATTAAACTGTGTTCTCATTTTTTTTAATGTGTACTGAGATATGTAGGGGTAAAACTGACTTCATATATTTGTACTCTTGTTAAACTGTGGTATAATTGATGTATAACATTGGATCAGTTTCAGATCTGCAACATAATGATTTGATACTTGTGCATATGGCAAAATGATCGCCACCAAGCTAGTTAACATCCATCACCATACATAGTTATAATTTTTTTCTCATGATGAGAACTTTTAAGATTTACTCTCTTAGCAATTAAAAAAATACAGTATTATTACTATGGTAAGTCACAATGCTGTACATTATATGCTGTACGTTATATGATAATCATTTTATAACTGGAAGTTTGTGCCTTTTGACTACCTTCACCCGTTCTGTCTGTTCCCCAACTCTGCCCCTGGCAGCTGGCCACCCATCTGTTTCCTGTATTTATGTGTTTGGGTTTTTTTTAATTGTTTTCTTTTTTCTATTTTTAAGATTTCACATGTAAGTGAGATCATGTAGTATTTCTCTCTGACTTATTTCACTTAGCATAATGCCCTTAAGGTCCATCCATGGTGTCATAAATAGCAAGTTTCCTTTTATATGGCTGAATAATATTTCATTGTATACATATACCACATTTTGTTTATCTGTTCTTCTGTCATTGGACACTTAGACTCTTTCCATGTCTTGGCAATTGTAGATAAAGCAGTGATGAACATGGGTGTCACTCTTTTTCAGTCAGTGTTTTCTTGAGGCTTTTTGGGGAGGGGGCTATATGTGCAGAAGTAGAATTGCTAGATCATGTGCTAGTTTTATTTTTAAGTTTTTGATGAAATCCCATACTGGTTTTTTACAGTAGCTATATACCAAGTTACAGTCTCACCAGCAGTTCCCAGGGCCCCCTATTCTCCACATTCTTGCCAGTGCTTGTTATATCTTTTCTGTTTCTTTTTAAAAAATAATAGCCATTCTAATAGGTGTGAGGTGATATCTCATTGTGATTTTTATTTGCATTTCCATGATTAGTGATAATGAGCATCTTTTTATATGTTTATTGGTCATCCATGTGTTCTCTTTAAATTTACTTTCAAATACCTCAGTAAAAAAAAAAAGGAAAACTGAAGCAACTATGGCAGAAGCTTGATCATTGTGGAATTTTGTGAGGAAAATGTCAGGGTTAATCTTTATTTTGTCTATTTTTCATTTTTTTGTATTTTTAATGAACACAATATAAATATTCAAACTTCAGGGTTTTTTTTCAAACAGTACGTATCTTCTTGCTGAGGTATATTATAAAGGATTGCTATATTTTAAAACTTCACTAAAGACTATTTATTTATCGATATTTCAGGGCTCCTAACATCATTGTTTCAATTTGTTGTGTTATTATATCCTTGTAGTAGTGCTATAGTTTATGAAACTTTTTGTTCCTGTACTTACTGGTCCTAGACTGTCTTAAAATCATTTTGTCTGCTCTTTTTAGTTTGTTTTCATCCATCAGTTATAAGTGGGCCCATATTTATCAGTGTACCACTTTCCCTCCACTGCTAAATGTACAATTCCAATCACTGACTCAAACAAACACTGAGTGAGGACCCCAAGGCTGGGCTGGCACATAACCTAGAATGCCTCTTTGCCCATCAGTTCTCTCGTCTGTGGAAGATGTTGAGAGACAGGAAAGTTTATTTTTTATGATTACTTATAAAAATAATAAATTTGTTGATTAAAAATGGCAAAAACAGCCTTGGCCTGGTGCCTCAGTTGGTTGAAATGTACACACACACACACACACACACACACCACTACCACCACCACCACCACCACCACCACCACCACCACCCCCGTTGCAGGTTCATTTACTGGTCAGAGAACATACCTGGGTTGCAGGTTCCATCCTCAGGGCATGTATGGGAGCCAACCACTCGATGTTTGTTTGTGTGTGTCTCTCTCTTATTGACAAAAACCTTTGTCATAAGATTTTCTCTTAAAATTGTATAGTCATGGCTCTACTGTTTTTTGTCATTCAGTATTTTAGAAAAATGTAAGACCAGTCTTATTTTTATTACTTTGTTTGTAACTTCAATTTTCCTAGATGTTTGTAGACTGTTTTCTCTTTATTTTATTAAAATTTAAATATCTTACAAAGATATCTCTAGGATAATATTCTATTATTATCCTGTTCTATGCTAGTGTTATTCTGTCGGTATCTATTCCAATTGTGTCTCATAATCAATGAAGTCCTTTAATCTGGAGAATCAATTTACACAGCTCACAAAAGTTATATTTTAATAGTCCTTTGGATTGTAACTTCTCTAGTTTTTTTATTCTGGTAATCAATTTGTGAGTCGATTGAATTTCTTAGATTTATATTCTGTGTCTTAGGTCTTTAGAAATAATTGAGCTGTATTGTTTTTTGCCAGACCAAAACCAATACTTAGGGAAGAATTACCAACCCAGTTAAATTCTCTCATATTTAGTATAAATAAGATAAAGTAATTGGAGTATTTTTCTTTCATAATTAATTTTTATTAACACAAAAGTTGAAAAAGTAATTTGAAAGACCTGAAAAACCTTTATTTCCTATGTAGGACAAATATTTCTCCTAGAGTATTCTCATTATTTTCTTAGAAAACTTCTTTTTCATTGAATAAGGAAAAATTTATAATCTACTCTTAATCAGAGCTATTATAAATCTCAGTTATTGCACTCAGAATTAATGAAGTGTTGTTTTGGGGTTTTTTTATATATTCCTATACTTACACCTAATTTAATGCATATATTTACTACTTATGTCAGTTCTCTCAGTGAAATAGAAGATTCTCTCCCTCCCGGAAAAGCAGTGTTTTATACATGGGCTGATCCAGTGGGCTCTAGAAACCTGAAGTGGAGTTGTGGGAAATGCTACGGGGAAGTGACACAAAAGGACGTATGTATTGGGCTGATTATCATGCTGGTCTCAGCAGCTATTTTTTAATGGTATTCTCTTTTAGCCTTGCTAGTTTAACATTTGTTTTATGTTTATACTTGTAAAAGAAACTGCCAAAGCTTTTAAACTTAGTATTCAAACTTTAACTTAACCAAGAATATTTAACACTGGAACTAGTCTTACTTTGTCTGCGTCATTATTTGTTTCCATTATGTTACAGAGGTAAATCGTGCTGAGAGGGGTACCTTCAGCATTCACATCATAAACACAGAAGTTCCTCACTCACAGTCATCTTAGGTTATTTTCACTTGTGTGAGGAACACCTATGGCTCTACTAACTAAAGAATTTGTTTCTGGTAGCAAGCAATTATAGATTATTTTTTCATAATGATAAAGTTATACGTAAACATTTTCTAGTAACATTTTCAATGGCTTTCAGAAACTTTTTTATTAAAATTTTATTAGTCTTTCAAAATGTCTTAATTTGACTGTTGATTAGTAATTTTGCATATTTATGTCATAATGATAGTTAATTTTGAAAAAGCTAAATCTGAAATCCACTACAAAATATTAGAAAGACTTCATTTTGTTTTTTATTGAATTTATTGGGACGACATTGGTTAATAAAATTATATAGGCTTCATGTGAAAAATATATCATCTGTATTTTGTGTTGTGTATTCACCACCCTAAGTCGAGTCTCCTTCCATTACTATTTATCCCCCTGTCCCCTCTTCCACCTCTCCCTCACTCCCTTTACTCTGGCAATTCTCAGACTGTAGAAATATTTGAAAATAAGTTAGCTTTCTTATTTCTCAATGTAATTTTACTGCTATGTATTTTAGAAAGAATTATAAGTAATATAACTCTTCCTACATAATGATTTTATGGTAGCAACTCCAGTTTTAATTTCAATGGATTATAACATGACACATATATTTTTTCTTAATCAGAGTGTTACTTAACTAGAAATTTATGGATAACTGTGTTAATTTTTGCAATTTGCTGTATTTATCTTGTCATTGAACCTCAAGACACTGATATCAGCACAACGCTTATATATAAGGACTTCCTGCAGAATTACTCACCGGCGGTGAACATCCATGCTTTGTAGGGTGTGCAGTCGGATGTCAGACATGTTTTATTCCCCTCAGTTCAGCTCTGTGAGAAAACATGAATTTCTGACTGAAAACATGTAACATATTGGTTAGTCTTAGAGTAAAGGAGAGAAAATAATACTTTGTGTTATTGATAAATCTACACAGGAAGATTGTTTAATTAGATTTTATCAAAATGTTAAATAAAAGAACAATTGATGTATCTTCCTAATAACTTTATTGTAATAATTGCAGAAGCTAATAATGGTAGAAGCTAATGATTCTAATTATGTACATTTCCAGTATTATACAAATATTAATTAATTTAGTTTGTTTGACTCTATGAAGGAGATCCCATAACTATGCTCATTTTTAAAAATGTGAATTCTAGATATCATGTTGGTTGGGACAAAATTCTTAATTTTTTTTTTTGGTGCTTTTATTTTAGGATATGATGACAGCTATAAATTCGGGGAAAAAGACTATTTATTTAGTTTCATTCTTTGAAGGCTTACAGCGCATTATTTTATTCACTGAAGATCCAAAGGTATTTAAAGTGACATATGAAAATGAGAAAGCGGAATTAGCGGAGCAAGAAATTGTTTTGGCATTACAAGATGTTGGAATTTCTCTCGTCAATAATTACACAAAGCAAGAAGTAGCCTATGTTGGCATTACAAGGTTAGGTGCATTAACATTTGTATAAATTTAAATGATTAGTTGTTAATTATCAGGAGTGGTGATTGTAAAATATGAAATAATTTAGTTTAACTTTTTTGTTTTGGTTAGCTATTGATACAAAGGTAATTTGAAAATACTTGAGATTTCTTTTTTTGCCCTTTGAGATAAAGATATAACAAAAATCGAATTGATAAACCCTTGTTTATGTTGTTCATTCTCTCAGCTCTCTGAAAAGTTAAATTTATTCAGCTTATTTATTTAACATGTCATTAGGTTATCCTACTAAATGCAGGGTACATTGTAGACGTTCCTTAAATAGTTGTTCAAAGAGTAAAGACAATTATGTTCTATTTTGACCTTGTACGTTAAGATATTATAAACTAATACTATATTTATCATTCTCCATATAAGTCATCACCAGTGAAACTCTTTTCTTCCCCTGTACCTTTACTATTCCTAGTCATAAAAACTCAAAATAAAATTAGTAATTTATGTTTGTTCCTAATTTGAAAGCATTTCTGGATTCTAGGCTATATATCCCATGATAATATAGTTTCAGTACTTTGACTTAAACTATTAAATAAATATATATGTAACAGGCTGACAGTGACCAGAGGGAAGAGGGGAGGTAATTTCAGGGGAAAAGGGGAAGGGTTTACAGGAACTAGTATAAAGGACACATGGACAACAACTAAGGGGGGCGGGAATGGGAGGGAGGTGAGGAGCATGGGGGGTGGGCTGGGATGGGAGTAAAAGACAGAATACTGTACTTGAACAATAATTAAATAAATAAAATTTTTAAAAAGGCATATAACACAGATATAAATTTTTCTCTGTAACTGTATCTAGAAATGCTCCTGACTCCTCATTGAATGGAATCCATTTTAAACAGAATATTAAACACTATTTTGTTAAAAATATTTATTCTCAAAAATGTGTTTAGTATTTAAACAAAGATGTTAAGGAGGCAACAGATTTTAAGCCTGTTATGTCCTATGCTGTGGTGTGGATGCAAGTGGAAATAAATAATACATGTTTGCTACCTTTCTTTTGATTAAGTTAATATAAATTTTATTATTTTTTAAGAGAACCAGTGATTATTTATTTATTTTTTTATTTATTTAGAGAGGAAGGGAAGGGGAGAAGAAGAGAAATATCAGTGTATGATTGCCTCTCGTGAGTTCCCTGCTGGGAATTGGCCTGCAACCCAGGCATGTGCCCTGCCTGGGAATCGAATCACAATCTTGTGGTTTGCAGGCCCACGCTCAGTCCACTGAGCTATACCAGCCAGGGCCAGTTAATATAAATTTTAGAAGGAATAAACAAATAGAATACCTAAACAAAACTGTTTAACTCACAATAAGTTAATGAATAACTTACATTCTGAAACAGAAATAGTAAAGAAATTTCAGAATGTGGATAGTTTTTTTTAATTCTATTTTTTTCAGCAACTTTTCAGTGAATTAGATTTGTTCCTTTCACTCTCTGTCTCTCCCATGTTACTGTTTTATACTTTGTCTTTCTAAACCCCAATTCCCTGTCTTAGCTCACTGCCTTGCATTCACTTCACCAAGAAAATGGAAGCATTCAAAGAGGAACTTTTAGAGACCTACCCCTGGATATCAGCTTCCTACCCACCATCATTTATCACCTACCTACTACGCTGACATACTTCCCCACAGTTACCATAGATACATCATATGTGCTCCTATTTAAATAATTTTTTCTACGTTTGCACTGTATTCTATCCCCTCTTACCTCTTGAGACACTGATATAATTATTCTCTTCCTTCTTTCTCCTATATCAACAAAATTTTTGGCTCTCTTTTGGATTGTTCTTGTCAGTGTTATTTCTTTCAACTTAAAAAAATTCTCTTGAACCTAAAATCCCTGCTACCTACTACCTATTTACTTCTTCTTATAGCCAAACTGCCCAAAAGTGTTGTCCATTACAGAAAAGTTAAATATATTCACTATGTTCAATTCTTTTTTTAACCATTTTTTCTTTAATCATTCCAAATAGGCCTTTGCTCTCAATGTACCATGAAACTGGTGTTGTCAAAATCACCCTAGAGACCAGTGTATTGCCAGGTTCATTGCCCTATTACCAACCACTTCCCCTTCTGTTTAAAGTCATGACATTGAATACAAATCCCTTCTTTGACTTGACTTCAGGGTTCCTCACCATCTTGATTTTTCTTTCTGTCTCAACATTCTCAGTCTCATTGGTTGGTTCTGTGTCTTCTCCGCTGAGAAGACAATATTGGATGCCATGAGGTTCTCAGACCTTAGTCCTCTTCTGTGTATCAGTTTTGTGATTTCAAGTACTACCTGTATGCCAGAATTTTCTACAAATATGTCTTCAGCCAGATTTTTCCCCCTGAACCCCAGGCTTGTATATCCAACTGCCTCCACAAAATTTCTACTCAGATACCTAAGAGACTTCTTAAACCTTATGTTTTAAAACCCAGTTTCTGATCTACCAAAACCTGCTCTCCCATTGAAGTTAATGACTACGTATTTCTAGTTGCTTAGGGCAAAAACTTTGGAGTCATCTTGATTCATCTCTTTATCTCACACCCAACATCTAATCCATCTATCCACTTCTCAGCCTTTTGGCTAAGATCAAGTGTAGTATCTGTTCTTATCAGTTTAATCCATCTAGAAGTTCTGTGCTGACTCTACCTTCAAAACACACAGAAAATCTGACCACTTTTCACTAGCTCAATGTTGTCATCGTAGACAGAACCATCACCATTTCTCTCCCAGCTTACTATAATTAAACTCCTAACAAGTTTGTCTGCTTCTAGAAGTTATCCTCTATCTCTTCTCCCATCCCAGCAGTGTATTCCTAACGAAGGTTAAGTCAGATCATGTCATTGAACTTCTCATAATCAATCAGTGCTTCTTCACCATCGCAGAGTAAAACTCAAAGACTTTACAATATCCTACAATACAAGGCTTTCCTATTATTTGGCCTCTCACAATCTGTCTTACTTCATCATCTTCTTTTAATATGTTCCAGGTACGCCAGTCTCCTTCCTCCTCTTCATATGACTACACGTGTGCTTTGCTTTGGAGCCTTGGCTCTAGCTGGTTCTCTGCTTGAAATGCTCACTTGTCTTCTGGATGAATTTCCTTTAAGATTCTTGAAATCCTCTATGACAAAGCCCTGGGCTTCTTAAAGCCCTGTTGACCACTCTATTTTAATACTGAAACCCCACAAATTTACATATCTCAATATTCCATATCCACCTTACCCTACTTTTTTTTTCTTTTTTTTTTCTTTTTTATTTTTTTATTTTTTATTTTGTAGAATAAAATATGTATCTTTTTTTTTTATTTAGTTACTTTTCAAGTACATTTTTTTTTTTAATCTATTTCTCCCATCCCCCCCCCAATCCTCATCTCTGTGACTTTCATACTTGTTCCTCAAAATCCCTCCCCCTTTTTCCCCTTAAGTTCCCTTCCCTCTCCCCTCTGGTCGCTGCCCACTTGTTCTCTATTTCAGCGTCTTTGTTTTTCTTCTGTTTGCTTGTTTGTTTTATTCTTTAGCTTCCTGTCAAAGGTGAGATCATATGGTATTTGTCCTTCAATGCTTGGCCTATTTCACTCAGCATAATGCTTTCCAGTTCCATCCATGTTGTTGCAAAAGGTAGTAGCTCCTTCTTTCTCTCTGCTGCATAGAATTCCATGGTGTATATGTACCACAATTTTTTGATCCATTCATTTACTGATGGGCACCTAGGTTGTTTCCAACTCTTGGCTATTGTAAATTGTGCTGCTATGAACATTGTGGTGCATAGGTTCTTTGAAATTGATGTTTTAGGATTCTTGGGGTATAATCCCAGCAGTGGAATTGCTGGGTCAAAAGGCAGGTCGATTTTTATTTTTCTGAGAAAATTCCATACTGTTTTCCATAATGGTTGTACCAGTCTGCAATCCCACCAACAGTGAACTAAGGTCCCCTTTTCCCCACACCCTCTCCAACATTTGTTGTTTGTTGCTTTCTTTTTTTTTTCTTCTTTCAAAAGACCTTCACCTCCTACTATGTTAAATTATGCTAAATTACTATATTTATGTCCTCAGCTAAAATAAAGGTTCAGAATGGGAGAGATGTTTACTGATAGTATTTCTACCACCTAGAATGGTGTGCATAAGTAGGAATTTAATAAGATTGTTCAAATGGATTCATGTTTTTAAACTTGTAATATGCTTGCTTATTATTGAAGATATTGCAAAATTTTTACTCAAGGTTTTATAATTTATGTAATTAAACAGTTAAAATGTAAATGCATGTAAATTAGTACCATGAATTTTGCTTTCACATGTAGTTCTGATGTGGTTTGGGAGACAAAGCCGAAGAAGAAGGCAAGATGGAAGCCAATGAGTGTAAAGCACACTGAGAAGTTAGAGAAAGAATTTAAGGAATATATTGAATCTTCACCTTTAGAAGATAAGGTTACTGAGTTGGACACTAATATTCCGGTAATTTTTTTAAATACTGATAATGAAGCTTTAATTTTTATTTGTTGTAATTAGATTAATCACTAGTGAATTTTTAAGGGAAGTCTTATTTTGTTGTAAAACAATGAATGTTGTAACACATACTTCAAACAAAATATTTTAAATAGTTTATTAAAAATTCAGACTTTCTCTTGAGATGCAAATGATCTGGTCCTTGGTTAACACACCAATAGCCTTTTATTTTCTTATTGACTTTATTTCTAGGATTATTTTATCTTTTATCACTTGTTTGTGGTAAATGTTAGCAAATTACCTAAAAAATTATACAGCCACGCTGTAAGGAATATCTGAGTAGTTTTGTGAATTGTATAGATAATGGGCTGTAAGATCTCAGTCTGAACCTAACCAAATGTTTAGCCTGTTGTTTTAATTAATATTTAAAATATTTGGTACAGATTTCTAATTTTAATGAATTATGAGTAAAAAGAACTTCTGTGTTTTGGGGGATGGCATATTTTTCAGGTTGTCTTTACACCTAGTGGTAGTAACATGAAAATTCTGCAACCACATGAAATAGCTATACGAAGAAATTATCTGCCAGCATTAAAAGTGGAATATAACACATCTGCACATCAGTCATCATTTAGAATTCAAATTTATAGAATACAGGTGAGTTTGAAAAGATTGGCAGATTACATTCTAAAGGAATAAGCAATAATGTATTCCCATGGTCTGTTTTAGTTAGCACTTCCATTTCAATATGGTTCTAGACTCTTTGATTCCTTCTACTTCTTAAAACTTGCTATTCTAGTCAGGTTCTGTAATTAACATGTGCATATACTGACCTGTTTTTGTTTTTTTTAATTTCCTTAGATCCAAAATCAGATACATGGTGCTATATTTCCATTTGTATTTTATCCTATTAGACCTCCCAAGTCGGTCACCATGGATTCAGGTTTGTTATATTTCTAGAGTGCCATAAAAATGGTACTATTAGATATTTGGGTTTTTTACTATAAAAATATGAAACGAAACCATTTTACTCAGCTAACTTCAACAAAACTGAATAAATACTGAAGAAGAGACTAACTAGAAATATATGTTTTTAGAAATATTAATTTTTAAAAATTACAAAATTTAAATCTCTGATTTAAAAGCCACTGGGGCCTACAGATAAATTGTTAAGCTCAAATTCAGACTGATCATTTACCACAAAAAGTGTCCTATAATTTCCACATGACAATGACTGACAGGTCCTTTCTTCCATCCTCTTCTTCCCCTTCACTTTCTTTGTTGTCTCTATTCTCCTTACTTTCTTGTCTCTATTCTCCTTACTTTCTTCTCCCATCTCACTACCCTACTTCCCTCCCCTCTTTTTGCTTTCCACCCCCACCTCCAGACTCTAAACTATCTAAGGAATATTCATAATCTACTTGGAAACTCTTTGACCAGTATACATGCCCAAGCCCTTCTATCTAGAAGTCTGGGACAAGATCCTGAAGTCTCTGTTTTCATAAAGTTTCCCGAAATCTTCTTATGCTTGCTTCTAATTTAAAATTATGAATTTAAAGGATTGGTAATCCTTATAGTAAACGTAGATAATTTACAAAAACAGTCCTGGAGTCTGAAATTATGATTGTAATGGATCATGCAAATACTAGTAATTTTAATTGATACTCATAATTGAGTAAATAATTTAGTTGGTCATTGTGATATACATTACATTGCAAGAAAATGCTTATTATCTTTTGTTTAAAGCATTTTGGATTTCATCATATTATTAACCTTTACAGCACCAAAGCCTTTTACAGACGTCTGTATTGTCATGAGATCTGCAGGGCACTCCCAGATATCGCGCATTAAGTAAGTGTCTTAATCTATTTCTGGTGTGTGTATTTAATGTTTGGATTTAAGTATGTGAGTTAATTGTACTCTTTAAAAAATAAATTTTAGATGAGAAGATTTTAAGTATTAAATATTAAATTATAAATATCATAGAAAACGTCAGTTATTTTATAATTGTGGAGAATCAGAAGGCTCTGAATAAAATATGCCTAGACATTAAAAATAGACATTTTTAAATTATGGGCATTTTGCTGTAACCTGTGTGGCTCAGTTGGTTAGGCAAAGCAAAAGGTCACAGGTTTGATTCCTGGCCAGAGCGTGTGCCTAGGTTGCAGGTGCAATCTCTAGTCTGGGCACATGCATGCAGTAACTAATTGATCAATACCTCCGTCATCCATTGATGTTTCTCTCCCTCTCTTTCTCTCTCCCTTCCCCTTCTCAAATAAATAGATAAATAAAATCTTTTTTAAATGATGGGCATTTTATTATTTTTGTTTTTGTTTATTTTTTCTCATAAGCTCTCTGTAATTACTCATATTGTTTTAGAAACAAGAAAGAGTATTTTCAAATCCACTCACTACCCAGTCCACAAAATAAAACATTTACAGAAAGACCCATCTATTCGTTACTCCATTTTCTTGTTTTCCCTTCCTTATCACTAAGACAAACACTTTCATTCCCTTGCTTTTGAAATTATAGTTGTATTGTATATATGTACATAAACATTATCCTCTTTAATTTTCCCTTTATTAAAAAAATCAAACCATACATATACTGCTGGGACTTGCTTTTTTCATTAAACTTTTTACTAAAATTTATTTCTTTTGTTGTATGTAGCTAGAGTTGAGTCATAATCACTCAGTATTAAATGACTGCCTACCACAGTTACTGATAGATGGCCTCCTTGCGGTCATTTTCATGCTTCAGTTTGTTGCTATTATGAACAGTCTTGCTATGACAGTTATCTTTCTAGAAGAATTATTCCTACATTTTTCTCATCTAATTTTCTTAATAATGAATTAATTATCTTTAATGTTTTCTATTTTGTAATATAGATACTTCAAAGTGTTGATTCAGGAAATGGACCTCAGGTTAGATCTTGGGTTTGTCTATGCTTTAGCAGAACTTATGACAGAAGCTGAAGTAACCGAAAAAACGGAGGTAAGACTTACAATATTAACATTGATGGGAAGGACTAGGGAAAGAAGAATAAGAAAAATATCCTTATAAATTCTTAAAAGTGTTAAAATGGTTTTGTTTTATTTTAAAAATATAATTTTAATTATGCTGCTGTGGTAAGTACATTGGTAGAAATTACATTTTCTGATTCTAGAAGACAAGAATAGTTTTAAACAAATCTGTATTGATGCAAGACAAGCTGTCTTGCAAATAGAAGTTAGAGTTAGCAAATAGAAGGAAAGTTTTAAGCAAATAGTAGGAGGAAGAGGATCATTAGTCACGTTCACATTACTATTTTTTCCTATGTTGTGGTCTAGATTACTTTTGTTTAAATTAATAACTTAGACATTTGGAAATGACCAGGATATTTGATGGAAGAAGGGATAAGGCAAATTAAAGGTAGTATCTTATTTGTGACAGACAGTAAAGCTATAAAATCACAGTGATAGAGTGGGTCAGACATGTTGCCTTTTTTAGCTGCCCTTACAGAAACAGTTCTGAAGGTGGTATGACAAACTACATGGATAAAGAATAAGGGAAATAAACTTTTTTCTGTTAATAAGTTTATCGAGATATAGTTCATATGCCATACTTTATCCATTTAAAGTGTTTGATTCAGTGGTTTTTAGTATATTTACAGAGTTAAACAGCCATCCCCACTATCTGATTCTAGAACATTTTCATCACCCCCAGAAGAAACCATTCTAGCCCCATAGAACCACTACTATACTTTCTGTCCATAGGTTTTCTACTTTATAGTTCATATTAATGGAATCATACACTATATAGTCTCTTTTAATGGGATTATTTTACTTACCATGTTTTTAAGGTTCATCCATGTTGTAGCATGTATCTGTACTTAATTTTTTTATAACCAAATAATACTTTATTTTATGGATATGTGCCACATTTTGTTTTTCCATTCATCAGTTAATGGACATTTGAGGTGTTTTCACATTTGGGCTATTATAACTAATGCTGCTACGAATATTTATGTACAAGCTTTTATTTGGACATATGTTTTTATTTCTGTGGGATGTATACCTAGGAATGGAATTTCTAGGAACATGATAACTATGTTAAATCATATTAGGACTGCCAGGCAGTTTTCCATAGTGTCCATTTGATGTTTTCACCAGAATGTGTGAGGATTCTGATTTTAACAAATACATCCTTACCAACACTTGGTATTATCTGCCCTTTTGATTCTCGCCATCCTTGTGGGTGTGAAGCAGTATGTCGTTGTGGTTTTGATTTGCATTTACCTGATGAGTCATGACATTGAGCATCTTTTAATGTCTTATTTGACTATTTGCATATCTTTTGTGGAGAAATGTCTAGTCAGATACTTTATTACTTATTGTTTAATGGGTTGTCCTATTTTTATTGAATTGTAAAAGTTCTTTATATATTCTGAACACAAATCTTGAGTCAGATACATGATTTTTAATTATTTTTCTATCATTATTTGTATTTTGTTTTACTTTCTTGATGTCTTTCAAAGCACAAAAGTTTTTAATGTTAGTAAAGCCCAAACTTTTTTGTTGTTGATCATGTTTGGCTGCCATCTCTAAGAATCCTTTGTCAAATCCAACATTATGAAAATTTAGTTCTATATTCTAAGAGGTTCAAAGTTTTGGCTATTAGAATTAGTTCTTTCATTTTTGTATATGGTGTGAGGTAAGGGTATACATCAGTCTTTAGCATTGGGCTATCCAGTTGTCTCAGTACTATTTGTTAAAGAGACTATTCATTCTACATTAATGATCTTCATACCTTTATCAAAAAATCAGTTGATTATAGATATATGATTTTATTCCTGTGATCAGTCAGGATCCTTACTGGCATAAGCATTTCCATCCTTATGCCAATACCACCTTGTCTTTATTATTGTTGCTTTATAGTAAGTTTTAAAATTGAGAAGTGTGACAACTCCTACCTTGTTTTTTCAAGATGATTTGAGGCTATTATGGATCTGTTTGCAATCCCATGTGATTTTAAGAGTCAGCTTATTGACTTCTTTAGAAGTTGGGGGTAGCACCAGGGTGACATCGACTCTAGAGATCAATTTAAGGGGTGTTGCCATCTTAACAGTATCAAGCCTTTCAGTCCTTGAACATGGAATGTTTTCCATTTATGTAGATCTTCTTTATTTTCTTTTAATGGTATTTTATAGCTTTCAGAATGTAAGTTTTGTATTCCTTCTGTTAAATTTACTTCTGAGTATTTCATTTTTTTTAGGGTACTATGAATGAATTTGTTTTCTTACTCATTTTTGCTTTGTTCACTGAAGTATAAGGAAATACTTTTTTATATTGATCTTGTGTTCTTCAGCTTGACTGAACTTATTTATTAGCTTTAATTATTATTTTGTGGATCTTAAGGGTTTTCAATATATAAAATTGTATCTGAGAATAGAGGTAGTTTTACCTCTTCCTTTCTGATCTGGATACCTTTTGTTTTTTTTTCTTGCCTAAATTGTCCTGCTAGAACCTGTAGTACAACATTGACTAGAGGTGCCAAGAGCAGACATTTTCCCCCTGTGTCTGATTTTAGAGGGAAAACTTGGTCTTTCTTCATTAATTTTAATGTCATTGGAGGATTTTTTTTGTAGATGGCTGTGTTTCAGGTTGAGTTCTCTTCTATTTATAGTTTGTGTAGCAGTTTTACCAAGCATGATCAAACTTGTCACATGCTTTTTATGCATCTATTGGAATTATTACATGGTTTTTTGTTTTTGTTCTATTAATATATTTTATTTCATTGCACATTAAAACAATCTTGTATACATGGGATAAAATCCACTTGGTCATGTGTATAATTTTTTAAAAATATTTTGCTAGGTTTGGTTTGCTAGCATTTTATTGAGGATTTTACTCTTCATATTCATAAAAGCTTGGCCTAGCTGATACATTATTTAATCAATTGCTTTTTAAATTAGTTAAGAAAAGAAAGGGAAAAGATTATGTATTGATATTATCTTTTATAATTATATAGTTATCTTTACCACTGCTTTTTGTTTTTTAATTTGGATTCTGATTATCATTTGGAGTCACTTGCTTTCAGCCTAATGAACTTCTGTTAGTATTTCTTGTAAAGTAAACCTACTAGCAACAAATTATCTTAGTTTTTTTAAATTTTGAGAATGTCTTTATGTCCCTTCATTTTGAAAAGTAGCCACACTGGGTAAAGGATTCTTTGTTAACAGTATTTTTTTCCCTTTTGAGCACTTTGAATTCTGCTATTTTCTTGCCTCCTTTTTTTCCCAAGAAGCCAACTATTAATCTTATTGGGGTCCCCTTGTATATAATAAGTCGCTTTTCTTATTTGTAACATTTTTTTCTTGTCTTTGAGTTTCAACATTGTTTTGTAAATGTCCTTGTATTTATTGCACTTGGAGTTCATTGAGCTTCCTAGTTTCATGTTTGTTTCTAATTATGAATAATGTGGAACCTGGATATTATAGAGGAGTGTTTTGCAGTGTATGAGCTCTTGGCTTAAATACTTCATGAAGATAGGTCCCTTAACTTTATTTTTTTGTGTTCCTTTATAGATTGAACTTTTTCATAAAGATATAGAAGTTTTCCAAGAAGAATATAAAACAGCATCATTAGTAGACTCATCACAAGTCAGTCTCTATGAGTACTTTCATATATCTCCTATCAAGGTAGGGGAAATAAATCATTTTTGTTATCCACCATAGTCTAAGTAATAGCAAATTTACTGGATCTGTTGGGTGGACATAGTATTTAAATTATGTTCTTACATAGTTTATAATTTTTGTAACTTCACAATTACAAATATAAATAAATAACAAAGCATTAATCCTTTTAAATTTTTATTCTTACATTGTCATAATTTTCACCATACAGAAATAGTAGTGGAGCCTCCTGCAGTGTGGTTCATATGTTTATAGCTTGAATGATATCGTATCACTTTAGTGTTAAGGTATTTAATAACAATTTTCAAAATTTTGTGTATGACGTATGCGCAAGTTTGTGTTTCAGTAGAGTTGTAAGTGGCACATTATATTCATTTCAGGTGTGCAGTGTGAGGATTTGGTATTGTATACACTGTGAAATAGTCACCCCAATATGTTGCCATCTGTCACTATACATATTATAAAAACTGTTTTCTTGTGATGAGAACTTTTAAGATTTATGCTCTGAGCAGCTTTCAAATCTGCAATACATTATTATTAACTGTAGTGTATAAGTTTTAATTTATAAACTAGTCTTGATTTAAGATTTGACGATTGAATACAATTAAATGAAGTTCTTAACACAGAGTTTCTTTGAGTTACGGAATACTTGAAGAAAATTATTGTAATACAGTGTATGCAGTATGTATATGCATACAGTATAGGAATGCTTTTAACTGGCTTCATCCTGCTAACTTAGTTCTAATAGTTGACACATTCATTTAATGGAGATATTTGAATTATTTTCAACAGCTTTAACTCCTAGATTGTCATTAAAACATATAAAAATTAATATTTTCCTAGGTTTATCAAAAGAATTGCATTGAACTAAATATATCAATAAATTTAAAATTTAAAAAGAGCTATATTAGATTAAATTTTTTTAACTGTCCATTTATTAATTGTGACATAGTACTGATAACTTCGAAATTTTATTAATGGTGTAGTGACTTTTATTAAAAGTTAATATTGTCATTATGAAGTACTGATGTTTATTTCTTTATCTCATTAGTTGCATTTAAGTGTTTCACTGAGTTCGGGTAAAGAAGCAGCTGAAGAATCAGAAAAACGTGTAGGATTTATTGCAATTCGTTCTTTAAATCTTTTGCTGAAGAGTATTGGTGCCACTCTCACAGATGTGCAAGATGTAGTTTTTAAGTATGTTTAATATTCAAGTCTGTAAATTTAAGTCCTTTTTATATTTACCTTAAAATTGTAAGTTAAAGAGGTGTAAAGTACATTACAGATCTTAGGCACAATATGGTGTTTGCTTTTAAATGGAATATAATTTAGACAATGTATACCTGCTGTCCCTCAACTATTAAATAACAGATGAATTGTTAAATAATTTCTTTAAGAAATAACGATGGGGTCATGCATGTTTGTACATTATATAAGGCCTTTCTAGTCTAGGGAATGGCTAAGAAGCTGTGTGTGCCCAAGGGGGTGGTGCTTTTAAAGACACAGCGTCAAGGCCTATGGAATCAAGACTCTTGAAGCATATGTAATTAGGGAAAAAATGAATGTCATGATAGGAGAAATGAATGGATCAGTTTAAATGTTACTGTCAGGAATGGACATTTTAGTGTGAGTCATAGCGGGAGCTATTAGGATATCTGACCAAAGAGACTCAGCCGTAGCGGAGACTTTAGATGAGGATGCCCTTTCCAGGGAGCACCTAGAACTGTTGTTACTGAGCAGAGTGGTAAGAATCAATGAGTCTAATAAGGTGTAACTCTTAAGTCTGGATAAAGTTAGGTAACAGTCAAATTAAAGAACACAGGTTTGAAGATATCACATTGGGAATAAAGTGAGATTTCTTATCTTGCTGCTGTCTTATCTGCTATCCTAGAGCTTCCCAATTAGTGGATTGGGTATATGTGGGAATAGGTTATAAGTAAACTAATCTTGATTCCTCAGTTATTGGCTGAGCAGGCAGGCCCTACCCTGCAGCCACTGAACCCTGGCCATCTTGAGCAACCTCTTCCATTTATCTCAGGGTGTCAACCATTTTCAATGCAGGCCATGATAGGGCACAGTTGACAAATGTGAGTTCTGGTCCACAAATGGGACCCAAGGGGTCTCTGAATCCTCTCACTCACTTGGAAAATATGTTTATGTAGGTAGATTTTCTGAGGATAAGAGCCATGGCTTTTACCAGACTTTTAGAGCTTTCTTTGACCAGAATGTGCAGAGATATGGGCAAAGAGGTAGATTTTCTTACTGCCATGAGAAAATGTACTAAAAGGAAATATTTACAGAAAAGGTCTAATGAAAATAAAACCTTAATATTGAAAGCTCTCTCTTTCCCTCCCTCTCTTTACACACACACACATTTATACTGTTACATGTTTTTTTTTTCAGACTTGCATTTTTTGAACTCAACTATCGGTTTCATACAACATCTGAACTACAATCTGAAGTAGTAAGACACTATTCCAAACAGGTTTGTCTCAGATTATTTTACAAAGGGGCAGGGTGATATAAAATAGTGAAACTGAGTGTGTCTCTTCATAAAGAATGTAGATTTGGCAAGGGAGTTAATAGCCAGTTCAAAATTTTTAAAACATGTTTTTTATTTTCAAAACTGTAAAAAGAAATTGAGACTAATGACCATGGCAGTTTTCTGTCCTTCTAATTTTCAGCTACACACCAAAATCTTTTCTGGATCAGTATCAACTAGACATAAATCTTTAAATAAAATATTAAATAATTCATCACACTTACTTTAAAACATAGGGTCAAGGGAAACTATTAGTACCTACATGATGAACACAGGGTATTTTTAATAGACTTGTTGAGTCTGCTATATATTTTATTTTTGTAGATTTTTTTCACCTTTGGAAAGACTCTGGTATTTTGACATAACATAGAACATCTGAGACAACTGTTGTGTAGTGAACAGATCACTGAGCATGGCTCAGAAGGTGTGGGTTTGGATCCCAGTTTTGCCATTTAACCCCTGTGTGGCCCTTGGCATGATTTTGACCTCTGTGTTTCTCCATCTGTAAAATTATGGTAGTATTAAAAACTGTCACTTGTAGTGGTAAAAGTGAAAGCATTTTGAATATTCTAAATCACTATGTAAATATCTCATTATTTTTAATACTCTGGCACCAAATTTCTTTTTAAAAATGATGACTAGTGATAATAAGATAAGATACCTGGTTTAGGTGTTGAAATTGATGATGAAGGTTAGCCTAAAGAATTGGATGTATGTACTGACTATAAGAAAAGATATTAAATCTGGTTATCCAAGTTGATTAATATTCATACTTCATTTTTAGGCCATTAAGCAGATGTATGTACTCATTCTTGGACTTGAAGTTTTGGGAAATCCCTTTGGCTTAATTAGAGAATTTTCTGAAGGTGTAGAAGCATTTTTCTATGAACCTTACCAGGTAAAATAGTTATTCTTGCATTGTACACTATATCATACTGATACTTTTTAATAAATAGTGCATTTCAGTTGTTAAATGGTAGATGTAAATGGATTTGGGGAGATACTACACAGGGACATTATTCTGCAGCAAACAATAAGAGCTTTTAAGAAATTTGGGGAGAAATTTTCATCATTTCCCTTAATATTTAAACTTAAGACTTTATAAAAAATACACTGAATTTTAAGTGTCCTCTTGGAGTATTAAAGGGGGACAAAATTCATCCTGCAGTAGAAGAAGAGTATCACAGACAGGCAGTCTTGCTCGGCACAGTGGTGCAGGGCAGCAAACATAGCCCTGCAGGCTGGTGCTGTGCAAAGCAATCTGAATCAAAGGCAAAGGTTACGTTTTTCCATGTCCCTTAAAATTTTCTGTCACAACATTCAAAACTCTCCTACTTTTACTTACAAGAGTAAATGATAATGAAAAGTATGGTAAAACTAATATTTATTTTATATGCTTTAATTTAAAACATTAGATATATTAACAGTTAAACTGTTTTTACTTATTTTATAAAAAAATATCAAGAATATGCCCTAGCTGGTGTGGCTCAGTGGATTAAGCACCAGCCTGCAAACCAAAGAGTCACTGGTTTGATTCCCAGTCAGGGCACATGCCTGGGTTGCAGGCCAGTTCCCCAGTGGGGGCATGTGAGAAGCAACCACACATTGATGTTTCTCTCCCCTCTTTCTCCTTCCCTTTCCCTCTCTCTAAAAATAAATAAAATCTTAAAAAAATATATCAATAATAGTGTATGCCCACCTTCTTATTATATACCTTACAATACAGAACAAACATTTTTTGTGCACATTTGTGAATAGTCCTACTCCTGTCTGAGTCTGGGTTAGCTTTCAGCAGTTAATCATTTCTACTTATAATGTCATGAAATATCTGAGATTTCTGTTAATGTGAAATTTTCTGCTGCTCTCACTTTCTCGGGGATCTCTTTCTTTTTGTCACTACTATTTTCCTCATATCAATTAGTTTACCTTTAAAAGTAAATATAACCTCACTTGTTATTAATATTTGCCCCTTTAGGGAGCCATCCAGGGTCCTGAAGAGTTTGTGGAGGGAATGGCACTGGGACTGAAGGCATTAGTTGGTGGAGCTGTGGGTAAGAAACAGAATGCCTCCCGAGTACGGTTTGCCAGAAAGTAACGACATATTTGCTTTTACTAAAGATATGTATGATAATTTCTGCTAGGTGGGTTAGCCGGTGCTGCCTCCAGAATCACCAGTGCCATGGCGAAAGGGGTAGCAGCTATAACCATGGATGAAGACTACCAACAGAAGAGAAGAGAAGCCATGAATAAGCAACCAGCTGGTCTTAGAGAAGGCATCACTCGTGGAGGAAAAGGCTTAGTTTCTGTGAGACATGTCCTAGTGTGTGAACATTACAGGAAATGGCTTTTAAAGCCACATTCTGTGAATAAGGAGACAGACAAGTAACTTTCACTCATTCAAGTATTATGTGGATATTGGAGGAGCTGTGGGTTGTGGCCTATATAAAATATCTCAGCTTCTGAAAGCATCCTGTTTAAATAAAATGCTTAGGAAATATGTTAATTCTTATGGCATCTAGAGAGCACGTCAGACTTGGTTCTTCAAGGCGTCATGTAAATGTAATACAAATGTTCAATTGTACTTTTCTTCTAGGGTTTCGTAAGTGGCATAACAGGAATTGTTACAAAACCAATCAAAGGCAAGTATAGTAACTCCTTTGGGTGATATATATTACCAGGTCTTTCACAAGTTGATTCAGTTCTTATTCTTGATCTAATTGTCTAAAGCTTTGTCTTTTTTCTTCCTAGGAGCTCAAAAAGGAGGAGCAGCTGGTTTCCTTAAAGGCGTTGGGAAAGGATTAGTTGGCGCTGTGGCAAGGCCAACTGGAGGCATCATAGACATGGCTAGCAGTACATTTCAAGGGATAAAAAGGTAAATTTTCTTTGATGTAGAGTATGAGTAAAATGCTTAAGCCATGAGAAATGAAATAAACCTTCCATTTGGTTCAAGGCACCTAGTTGTGAAACCTATAATATGGCAAGTTGCATATGGTCTTGCTGATTCCTTTTGATATTTTAAGTTATTGCCATTGAATCATTTCACCCTGATAGAGTTTTCCTTTAGTCATCATTCATTCCCAACAGCCTGAAAGGTTTAGCAAGCAAGCTTTGTCATTTTCTTGATCAGAATACATTACAATAATGTAATGCTACATGTCAGTTATAAAATTAGCAAGTATAATATTGTTTCCTTTTGGAGAGAACAAAGAATGGCATTTTCTATTCTGAGCTCAGACCCATTTGTGTTCACTCTTTCTTTATAATATGTTGTTGAAGATTATTACATCCACTTCTTGTATTTCTGTTCCTTTGTGCAAATTTTAAAATATGTCCTCTCTTCCTCCAAATTAAATTTAGCTTAAGACTGAAAATAGTATTTGCATTGTTGTTACCTCTATTCTAGAAGTTTGTAGCATGGACTGCAGTTGATTCAGTTCATCCTAATGAGAACTAATTTAGAAAATTAGGTGGGTGGATATCTTCCTAATCTGTTCCTGTTTGTATTTTCTTTTGCTTCCTGCTTGAAAGAGATAAGTATTGTCATTGTATGAGTTACTCCTGTTAAGTCACTATTTCACCCTGCTTTACCATAGTTGTGGATGTTTCTAGTTTTCTAATTTAGAAGATTGGGAAAAAAGGGTTCATAGTTTATTCTACCTGTAATTTTAATTTCACAAATATAATATGTTGAGCCGTAGTCCTCGGAGAAGGTCAAAAGTCAGTGAAACGTGAGGATTCAAAATATGTAGAGATCTATGCAGATGTCTACCCAGACTGCTAGAATAACCTTACATTTATCAAAAACCATACAATCTATCCCCAGCTGCATTCCCTTTCAGCACAATAAAACATGTCCAGAAAAATAAGACTAAAAACTAACACAGAATGTACTTGTGAAGAAAGACCTTGAAAGAAGAAAGGAGAAGTGGGTTACAGGAATCAAATGTATGAATATATAGTAGTGGGTGAATCTAACTGAACTGGATAAAAACAACATTAGAACCAAAATGTTAAAAATAATAGGATACAATTTGAAAAGGGACTGATTGCCATTAAGCATTTTAATATTTCTAAAGATGGTTACTATATAATATTAGATGAAATAGACATTAAGACCAAAAAAAGCATTATTTTAGGTGTGTAAGATAATTGGCTAATGATAAAAAGAAGAGTTAACCAAGAAGATATTAACAGTTTTGAACTTTTACTCAACTCACAATGGACTCAATCTTTGTAAAGCAAAAACTGACTTTCCAAATCTTTTATAATGGTGGAAGAATTTGACGTTTTCCTCAATAATTGATAGGAAAACAAAATTAATGTAAAATTATTTGAATAGTTGACAAGCTTGATCTAAAGCATACATATAAATATTTATTGACTTAACACATTTTAGAGAGCAACTTGTATGTCTAGGTACTGTTTTAATCACCCAGTGAACCAGAATTGAATATAGTTGGCCAAGTCCCTGTCCTCATACAGCTTGTATTCTAGTGAGAAAGTATAGACAGAAATAAGTGAACTGATAAATATATGATATACCAAATGGTGAAAAATTCTGTTAAGAAAAATAAAGCAGAGTAAGAGACATAAAGAGATCCAAAGTGCTGGAGGGAAAAGGTGGGTATTTTATATATCAGGTATTCAGGGGAGTTTCACTGGTAAGATTAAATTTGAGGAGAAACATGGAGGAAGTCAGGTAGTAAACCATGTGGGAAGGACATTGAAGGCAGTAGGGACAGCAGCAGGTAAAGAATCCCGAGCATGCTTGGCCTGTTTAAGGAACAGCTAGACCAATACACCTGGAATAGAAAGCGCAAAGGAGAGGTTGGAAAGGTGCTACAGAAAATGAATGGTAACTAGATCATATAGGGCTTGATAAGCCACTGAAAGGACTTTGGCTTTTTTTTAAAGAGAAAAAACTTTGAAATATTTTGGACAACAGAAAAACTGTACCGGACAGAGACCAGCCCAGAGTGGGTCTGCCTCACACTAGCCTGTGGTGTATGGGTTCTTGACTTTATGTAGGAAAGATGTCACGAGTCTAGGTGATTTTGAGAATGTTTATTACATGTGGGGACAGTGAAACAAGGAAGGGCCAAGGGTAGAAGAAGCAACAGAAGAGAGCCTAGGTAGTGCTCTGCTTTGGCTCCCTAGAAATGTGGTAGGAAAGAAGTGACCCAAGGTGGGCCTGGTGTTAGTCCACTGGAAAGTCAAAAAAGGGGACTTCAGAGAGAGGATCAGTGGGTTAGCCTGGGATGAGCTACCGCTGCCCACTGCTCCCCAGGTTGCAAGTCTTACAGGGACCCTTAGCATTTAGGAGGAAGTAAAAAGTTCATGCCTGAGAAGGCGTGGGCATGCTCTAGAGCCAGTTGCTACACTGGGTCTTTGTCTTAAGGGTGTTAAATTTTCTTCTGTGGGTGAGAATCTTAGGGGAGGGTTTCAGTAGAATATTCATCAGCTTTCCAGGTGCATTTTTAATATGCCGATGCATTAAAATGAGTGAATAGGGAGTTTGGGATTATTCTTTGGTCTGCTTTACTGTTTCACTTTTATCTTAGGTCTCTGTGGCTCCAAGCAGGTTTTTGTTATTTGTTCCCTTGACTTCACCTGTTCTTGGTTTTAGCTGGCACAAATAGCATTAGTTGAGTCTCTGTTGTTTATTTTCTTGACCAGGGTGATTTAAGCTGTGTATTCTCTGGTTAGGAAGGAGAGGTATAAACCATTTGTTCTCATGTGTCCTTGGTTAGGAAGAATAGGTCTTGCAGTTCATTAGCTGGCTGTAAATTGTTCGCATGGTTGGCCTTGTTTAATTTTCTTGTCTTAGTTTCCCTATTCCACTAGCCCATGACTTTTCCTAGCTTCTTACTATCCTGTCACAGAAAGATGTGAACTGGCTGCTATATTAAAAATAAACCACAGGCAGACCTGGGTAGAAACAAGGGGAAAATAAAGATGAGAAATGATAATGATTGGACTATTACAAGGTAGAAATTGTAACAGGGAGTCATGTTCTGCATGTGTTTTGAAGGTAACAGGATTGATTTATAAATTGGATGTGGGATAGAAAGACAGTATCATCAGGGATAATTCTGAAGTTTTTATCTCAACCATTGGAAGGATGAGGCTGTTACTCTTTAGGGAATTGGAAATTTTGTTAAGGGTGTATTAAATTTAACACATCCAAATGGTGACATCAAATAGTTGAGACAGGAGTTTGAAGTTCAAGAGAATAGTCCTAGCTAGAATTAAAAATTTGACTTTCATGAGCCTATAATAAAGTGGTTAAAGCCATAAGATTGGACAAGGTTATCTAGAGAATGAATGGAAAAGAGACAAAACAAAATAAAGGTCCAAGGACTTGGTCCTGGGTCACATCAACACTTAGTAGTTGAGGAAATAGAGGGCCCAGCCAAGGAGTCTGAAAAGGAATGGCAGTTAAAATAAGGGGGATAATTGAGAAAGTGGTGTTCAAAAAGCCAACAGACCATCCCAGCTTATACTATTAAGAGAAAAGAGAAATCTCAGAATCTCAACACCCCCCTCCATATTATTCATCTTATGTGAGAATATTGATTTGCAAATCAGACGTGGAACTTAAAACAAGGATTACCCCCTCTCCTTAGAACACCGTTCACTCTGCCGTCAGCACGGTCACTTTCTACAGAAAGTCGTCTTCCCAGTGAGGCCTTCTGTGGCCACCCTAAAATTTCAGTGTATCCTCTACCCCCACCCCAGCTACTTCATATCTTTCTTCCCTCTTTTATTTTTTTATCTTTAGTTCTTATCACTGTTTAATACAGTATGTATTTTCCCTCGTTTACTTGTCCCTTTTGCTAGTGTGTAAATCCTGTGAATGCAGTGGCTCTTGTGTTTCCCTGGCACTTAGACTATTGCTTGCCATGTGGTAGTCTTTTTTAAAAATAAGATAATAAAGTCACATGCAGTTGTAGAAAATAATGCAGAGAGATTCTTCATACACTATATTTATGTTCCCAGTGGCTGCTGTAATGAGTTATTGTCAACTTGATGGCTTAAACATCAGAAATTTATTCTCTCACGGCTTTGGAGTCCAGACGTCAGAGGTCAGGGTGTCAGCAGGGCAGCCCTCCCTCTCGAGGGAAGAATTTGCACCTTGCCTCTTGCACCTTCTGCTGGTAGCCGCAGGCATTTTTTGGCTTGTGGTTGCATCACTTCAGTCTCTGACTCCAATCTTCATATCACCTTTTCCTCTGTGTGTCTTTTATATCCTTCTGCCTCTCTTATGAGGACACTTGTAGTGACATTCAGACCCCTCCTAGGTAGTCCAAGATTATCACTTCATCTCAAAATCCTTCAGTTAATCACATCTGCATGGACTTGACATTCGGAGATAATACCAAATAACATTCAGAGATCCCAGGGCTTCAAGCCTGTATCTTTGGGAACGACCATCAAACCACTGTACTTTGCCCAGTTTCCCCAGGGGTAACATTCTGTAAAACCATAATACAGTATCACAAGCAGGATATTGACATTGACATAACCCACTGATGTTATTCAGATCCCCCCATTTGACTTGTATATATTTGCTTGTATGTGCACTAATTCCATACAATTTTATCAGGTGTATTTTTGTGTACCCACCACCACACAAGATACTAAACAATTCCAGCACCACAAAAACCTTGTGTTGCCCTTTTATAATTTATAATCACATTTACCTCCCTCTCATATAATCCCATGCTGTATAATGTTGCTTTAAACACCTTCATATATAGTCTATCTAAAATCGAGATATAGTGTACATATTGTACAACACACCATATTAAGTGTACATTTCAGGTAGTTTCAGTATATATACAAGGTTGTGTGACCATCACCACTCTATAATTCCAGAACATTTTCATTCCCAGAGAAAGAAGCCTTGTGCTTGTCAGTAGTCACTCACCGTTTCCCTCCCCTGCTCAGCCAGTAACAACTACTATTCTTCCCATCTCTATGGATTTGCCTGTTCCAGACATTTCATGTAAAAGGAATCATACAATATGTGGCCTCTTGTGGCTGGATTCTTTCACCTAGCATTAGGATGTTTTCAACATCATCTATATTGTAGCATTATGAGAACATTTTCATGGCCAGATGATACTCCATTGCATGGATATACCACCTTTGGTCACCTATTCAGTGGCTGATGGGTATTTAGGTTATCTACAGTTTTTGATTTTTATGAATAGTGCTGTTAAGAACATTCATGTTTAAGTTTTGTGTGGACATGTTTTCAGTTCTCTTGGGTTTATAGTATTTAGTAGTGGAATTGCTAAGTTGATCTGATAACTCTTTACCTTTTTGAAGAACTGCCAAAGTGTTTTCCATGGCAGCTGCACTATTTTACACCCCCACCAGCAAGAAATGTTTTTGATTTCTTCACATTTTAACACTAGATAAAATTTTCCTTTTTTCTTTTTAAAATATAGGTAACCTATTGTGTGTGAAGTAATATCTCATTGTGGTTTGATTTGCATTTCCAAGTGACTAATGATGAGCATTTTTTTGTGTGCTTACTGACTATGTATATGTATATGTATATGTATATGTACATGTATATGTCTTCCCTGCAGAAATGCCTATTCAGATTCTTTTATATTTTACTTGAGTGGTTGTCTCTTTATTGTTGAATTGTAAGAGTTTTTTATATTCTGGAAACTAGATTGCATTTCCTCTAATTTGTGTTTTGTCTTAGCTTTCTTGATAGTGGTTTTTGATGAAGTCTAATTTATCCATATCTTTGATTGCTTCAGCTTTTGGTGTCACATATAAGAAAGCATTATCTGCTCCAAGGCCATGAAGATTTATACCTATATTTTTTTCTAGCTGAGTTATAGTTTTATCTTCTAAATTCAGGTCTTTGATCCATTTTGATTAATTTTTGTATACAAAGAGAGGTTGGGACCAAATTGATTCTTTTGCATGTTCATATCTAGTCTCAGCACCATTTGTGGAAAAGACTATTTTTCCCCATTGAAGGATCTCAGTACCACTTTCCCCATCAACTGACCATAAATTTGAGTTTATTTCTGGACTCTCAGTTCTATTCCATTGTTCTGTATGTCCATCCTTGTGCCAGTAACACAGTTTTGATTACTGTAGCTTTGCAGTAAGTTTTGAAATCAGAAATTGTGAGTCCTCTTTGTTCTTTTTCAAAATTGTTTAGGTATTCTCCGAGACACTTGAATTTCCATATGAATTATTTAGGATCAGTTTGTCAATTTCTACAAAAAAGACAGCAAGGACTTTGATAGGGATTGTATTGAATCTGTGGATCAACTTGGAGATTATTGCCATGTTAACAATATTAAATCTCTCAGTCTATGAAAATAGATGTCTTTCCATTTATTTAGGTCTTTTATTTAAATGATGTTTTGTAGTTTTCAGTATATGTATTCTTTTCTTAATTTTATTCCAAGTGTTTTGTTATTTTTGGTGCTGTTATAAATGTTTCAATTTCAATTTTGGATTGTGTATTGCTAATATATAAGAATACAACTAGTTTTTGTTTATTGACCTTGTATTATGCAACCTGACCAAATTTGTATATTATCTAGTAGTTGTTTTGTGGATTCATTAAGGTTTATACAGGTAGTTTTACTTCTCTCTTTCTGATCTGCATGCCTTTTGTTTCTTTTTGTTGCCTAATTACCTTTGCTAAAACCTCAAATGCATTGTTGAATAGAAGTGCAAGTGTTGGGTGGAGGTGGACAAAGTGGGGGAAGTGGAGGACAGCTCTAACAGTGTCAGTGATAGCAAAAAAGAGAAGAATATATTGTTTGCTGTTATTGGATTGAGTGTTCTAGAGATGTCTTTTAGGGTCAGTAAGCTATAATATTCAGGTCTTCTTCCTTGCTGATCCTCTGTTTGGTATCCATTACTAAAATAAGTATTAATTATCTTTTTCTTTTGTAGAGACTTTTACTGGTCTGTTTGTGGTTGTTGTTATAAGTTAATATGATACCATTTATTTTTTTATTTTTTTTATAGTTGTTCAAGTACAGTTGTCGCCATTTTCCCTGCCCCGCTCCCTCCCACCCCAGCCATCCCCACCTCCTACCTTCAATCCTAGCCCTTTTTCTCTTTCCCATTCTGTAAGTTTTTGCTTTGTGTATTTACTGGCTGTACTGTTACATACTTGCATGTTTACACTTTTTCTATCTTTGTGATGTATTAAATAACCCTTTTCTCGTGATAAATTGTCTTTGTGTTTAATAAGAATTTTTTAAAATTTTTTGTCTTACTATAACTATTCCAGCTCTTCATTAGCTATTGTTTACATGACTCTTAAAAAAAATCTTTTTTCTATTGTTTTACATTCAACTTAATTGTGTCTCTGACTTCAAAGTGAACCACTTACAAACAGCATATACAGAGTCCAGCACAAATAATGCCCCTTTTTTATTACAGACTCTTCTATTACAAAATCATAAGCATGTAAATCATAACTATGTTATTCATAACATAACAATTTCACACTCAAGCATACCATATGACATTTTAGGTGAAATGTTCAAATTAAAACTATAAGTTATTACAGCCATATTATTACCCTACCAACCGTACTCAGGCAGGCATTACTTTTGCCAGACCCCGTATATGATTGGATTCTATTTTTTATCAATTTTGCCAATCTCCACTTTTAATTAGAAATATTAATACTATCCATGTATATATGTCTATATGTGTGGATATATTATGTGGTAAGGTATATTTATGTCATAAATTAATATTGAATGCAGGAATATTTGTTGAATTAAAGAACAAATGTACCATTCTCATGTAGGTTCATAAATTTAAAATGTTAAATAAAATATTAAAGTACCAAGTTCAGTGATGCATATATGTGTTTCAAACAATATATATTAAGGCCAAGTAGAACTGTGAGGGATCTGAGGATATTTGAACATTAGAAAACCATATAATGAGATTTATAGCATTTAGACTGAAGAAAATAAGCCATGTGGTCACAGCAATGATCAGGAAAAAAATCTTATTTAAATCTGTTGCCCATTCAAGATTTTCAGAAACAGTAACAATGACCAAGAAATGACTATAAGCAAACTTAAAAGTAGAAATGAACTCCCTTGGCTTGACAAAAGGTGTGTTTAAAAAACAAAACAGCCCTGACTAGTGTAGCTCAATGGATTGAGCGCCAGCCTGCAAACCAAAAGGTCACCAGTTTGATACCCAGTCAGGACACATGCCTGGGTTGCAGGCCAGGCCTCCTATAGAGGGTGTATAAGAGGCAACTGCATATTGGTCTTTTTCTCTTTTTCCTTCTCCCCATCCCCTTCTTTAAAAATAAATAAATAAATAAATAAAATCTTTAAGAAAATGTTTCTAATGTCTGTACTTTTTGGAGAACTCTTAGAGGCTTTCTCTTTTATATCAGGAATGAGAAGGGATGCCTGGGAACCTCTCCTACATTTAGCATCGTACTGGAAGAACTACATAGCATCAGAGGCAAGGAAAAAGAATTTAAAGTTTTTAAATCAGAAAAGAAAAAGCAGTAGTCGTCATTTCCTGATTTTCTGATCTACAAAGTCCAAGAGTTGCTATAAACAAACTTCTTTACAGTTCTACATTTTTCTAAAGAATTTACATTATTTGTGGCATAAAGACAAGTTTTGAAAGAGAAGTTGTATAATAGTCTTATTTTATGCAAAAGAATTTTTTTTCAGTAACTGCATTTTAAAGACTACTTACCAACTTTTGAATATTTTTAAAAATCAAGTTATGTTTTTTTCCCTCTAGGGCTACAGAGACTTCAGATGAAGTGCAGAGTCTGCGACCCCCTAGGTTCTTTAATGAAGATGGAGTTATTCGACCTTACAGGTTGAGGGATGGAACTGGAAATCAAATGTTACAGGTGGGTAAATTAAGTTGAAATTAATTTAGTCAAGTTAGCTTTATTAAGTCACTGTGTAATGCTTTAATATATATTAGGTTTTTTAAACTTCTTTATGATTTGCTTAATTCCATTTTTAAGTTGCTTATATTTAGGTTTTAATGTACATTTATTTACTATAAGATTTTTTTTTCTTTTTTACAGGCATCAAAAAGTTTGATATGAAAAGAGTTAATGCATGACTTTGCAAGTGAAAGCCAACAGTAGATTTTAGTCTTAAAATTTACAAACTACCTACAGTCGTTTCACTGTTTTAAATACAAAGAAAAACTTTTGTTTTGGTAACTTTTGTATAGGATTTTTAGTGAATCTGATCTTTTCATAGGTTATTCTTAGTTCTGTCCTGGATTTGGTAGATTTGTTGAAAGTCATTGTGCCTATATTCCCTCATAGTTGGTGGTACTTTGTAGCCAATTAGACCATTGTGTTTTAGGGCACCTCATTCTCTTTATCAAGCCAGTAGGAGCTTTTATGCCTAATATAATTCTCATGTCCAATTAGACATGGATAAGGAGAAAAATCAGGACCATTACGATTTGAATTCTTAGGTTCGTGTGTTTTTCTTTTGAAGATGCTCAAGTAGCCAAAACCTTCTTTCTGCTTTATGCTTCTATAGTCTGTTTTAAAACCTTGTGGAATTTGTAAGTAGCTCACAAGAAAGCCAGCATGTTTTAGTGAGGAAAATTAGCTTTTGGAATAATAGACAGTTTGGTGGTAGAATATTGTATCTGTTCAGATTACTTTCTTACTAGTAAATTGGACTTTTTAAAAATCTGGATTATGGCATAGGTAATATGCATCATAATAGGTTATACCATTTTAAAGTGGTTTGTGTGGTTTAGATGTAGAATACTAAATTAAATTATTTTTGGAAACAAGGAATTATTATGCCGTACAGACTTGAAAATATTCAGGGTAATAATATACTGTGGGAATATAACCCTTTATAGCCTTGAAATTTTAAATATTGTCATATTTGAAGTGATAAAGATCAATAAAACTCTATTATTTTGCTCACTGCATGCAGAGTGTATGATTTTGCATTAAATGTGTACTTTCATCTAATGTAGTAAAACATAACCATTGAATTAATGTGCGATATTTAGTAAAGTGATTTGACATTGTGTTTAAAATATTGTTTAAGTCGTTAACATGATGCCATGTTGAGATGGAACTGGCAGTCGAGTGGGAGGCCCTGCTGTCTCGGGCATTTTGTGCAGTCCTTGCAGTGGCAGTGTGTCATTCTGTGGGGGAGGGGAATGTGCAGAACTCACCTGTGCTTCACACACTTGAAACATACCTTTCTACTGGGTACTTGCCTTCCCTTTTCAGAACACATACATTTTATTAGACTGAATAGTTATCACATCTTTTAAACAGCTAAAAATATTTAAGAAACTGTTTTAATAACTTTAGGAAGTAAGAATGAATAAATAAGAATTTAAAAATATATCATCATTATTAGAAAACAGATTATGTATTAGAATACATAAAAAAGCCGTGAGATAATAGATGTTTCTCGTAGTTGATAACTTGATTTCACTGACGAGTAACTTTATTCTACATCTTCATTAATTGGTTTTTGAAGCTTTAAACTTCAGGATTTAAAGGTCAGAACGTTTGATTATATTTTTAAAAATATGTATATTATTTTTAGTAGGCCAGTCTCTGCATTTATTAGTAAAAGAGCTATTTAAGTGACTGAAAACTCATAATTCTTCTCGGCTATTATTTGTTTTTAACAATAAAATGAAACACAGTGTTATCTGGAATACCTAGAGGAATTTACCAGATACCTTAGGATGTTCGTGGTTAACATTATTCTCTTATGGGTATCAGAACTGGGTTGTTGCTTTGGTGGTAATAGTGCTTCTTTGAATCAAAACTCTATTGTACTGTTAACAAAAACTTTAAAATATATGAATACTATGGTAAAGAAATGACATAGAAACAGGGTTTAAAATCTCATCAGTATAGATTTAACGTGATACCCTTAGAAAGTGTTTAATACTTAAAAATGTTTCTCCTTTTATTTTTTAATTTTCTAAAAATAGTGCTCTGTGTTTACTAAATTATATATGCCCTGATATAATAATTAAATGTAAAATATACTTTCATTTTGTAGCTTTCTATCTAGGAAGTAGCACATTATTGTAGTGCTTCCTAGTGGTAAATCAAAGTTTCCTACTAGAGAAATAGGATAATTCTAATATGTCTCTGGAATACTTTATTGGTGTTACCAGACTATTTTATACATTAAATGTAGCAGCCAGTAGAGTTTAATCTTAGTCTATTAAGTTATGGAATATTATATCCATAACTACTGTCCTACTCAGAGCTGAAATGTCTGATTCAAAATTTGATTCCTTGAACATTTTATAAGTTTACATGTTTTCCAAGGAATTTGTCATTCTTAACTAACATTGTGCTTCTTTTTCCCTTTGACATGCTTACAGAAAATTCAGGTCTACAGGGAATGGATTATGACTCACAGTAGCAGTAGAGATGATGATGATGATGATGATGATTAGTCAGAACTCAGATGTCAAAATTCATATGTTTGTCATTTTATTTAAAATATTTCATTAATATGTTTTGTATGACTGCTACCATAACACTCATATGCCCATTTTTAGTGAATCAAAATACTTTTCCTTTTCAAAATGTTTTTCTACACTATTTCAAAAAGCAAAATAAGTGCATTATTTAAGCACAGAAAAATGTATTTTATATCCAAAGTATGGCATACTATATATTATAGAATTTGTTTGTGTATATTTTGTAGTTTTGTAATACAGTTTATCTTTAAGGTTTAAAGTTAAACTTAAGTTTTTTGTTGATGTTAACTGGCTTCACCTTATCTTAAATTATCTGTTTATTTATTAGCAAAACTTCATTTTTAATGTTCCTTGTACATGTTTTTGGCTGTCACATAATGCCATTGTGTAAAAACATAATAATAGCTAGCCAGTATTTTATCCTTCTTCAGCATGTTAGAAGTATTTTTGTCAAATTTCTTTTAATAATAATAAACATGTAATTTGAAGCAATACAAATTTGTTGTTCTATTCCAGAGTCATATAGTTTGGACTGTTATAAGGAACATTTATGATTTGTCATGGAAGTGATAATTTATAGTCTGTGAATGAAGAAAAGTGTTCTTTCATTTACTTTTTATTTTATTTTTTGTACATAACATATATCATACGTATAGTAAAACAGTGAACAAAGTTGGTTTTACAGTCATTATATTTACTTACTAACTTACATATCCATATGCTATATCTCTATTATAAAATGATACAAATTAATTCAGGACAGAGAATTTTTATAGTAAGTATAGTTTTTCTTGGTAATATTAGAAAAATGTTACCTGTGCCTCTGTGAGCAAATTTTCATATTTTATGTACTGAAGGGTTTTATTTCTTGTAATTTCTACTTACTGAACCTGTCAAGTCCTGTCCCCTTAGTATTATCAGAGTGCTATTTTAAAAAACCCTCCAGAAAGTGAGTGACTGTTACTACTATGTTATTTAATCCCTTTAGACTGCAGTGCTTTTGAATCAGCAAAGGAACATTTGACCTGCCTTATGTTAAGCACTCTGTTCATAATGGAGTCATGTTACATTGCAATAAATAATTCCCTTAATTTTCAATTTTTGACTTAATTGATGCATTCCATGATTTCTGAATTTCTTCTAATTTTTTTAAAACTATATTATACTGACCATGCTATTGCAATTGTCCTGATTTTTCTTCCTTTGCCCCCACCTACCCAGCACCCTCCACTCAAGCAATTCCCCCTACCATTGTTCATGTCCATGGGTCATGCAGATAAGTTCTTAAGTTTATCAAGATTTTATTTCTGTGAATCACTGTTTTCTCTTTCTTAGAAAATGATTGTTTAAAATTGAACTTACAGAAAGGGAAGCTAAAAAATTAGCAGCTCTTGAAATTACTACCTGCCTAGCTTTCATTCAAATTAAAAAGAAACCAAGGTTGTGTGTACTAAGACTAAGAAATATGTGAATGACAAAATACTTTAATTATTGTTTTCATCAAAGTAATTTTCTTACCTATTTGGAATAAGTGAAAAAATGAAAACAGTGTACATTGAAATAGTCACTGCTTGTATCAGAGACAATTTGTCATGCATCCACTGCTTTGTCACCCTCTGCCAAAATCAAAGCCTGCTGGTTCTGTTAGAAGCTGTAAAGAATACAGCCTAGTGTTATGTATTGTGTATGCTGGAGGAATGTGTTCCTTGGCTTCTATTCCCACTTTGCTAGGTACAACACCTTTCTAAAAGAAAATATGCTAAACTACTTGTTATATGAGTTTCCTATGGTTGGTCTGTGACACTTAACTCTATAGTGTAGTTTCCATAAAGATCCTTAAGAATTTATCTGGAAAAAGTCCTGGATATTTCATCAGTGACACCATTTTAATGAAGAGAAAATTAGAAGTAGGATTACATTTATTTAAAATGCCTTGAACAATAAAAAGATTTAAAACAACATTCTAGTAACTAGCAAACTTTGTTCTTGAGGTCTTAAGGATTCACCACTCTTGTTTTTAGCCCTCAGAAATGAAATAAGTTCTTTGATAGTTTAATTGCCCTTTTTCTTTCTGTTCTCTGCCACTGAGAAGTATTCTTTTTAGCTTCTTTGACCACAGGTATTACTTTCTTCATTTTAAAAAATATTTTGTTCCTTTTTTTAGAGAAATGTTTGAGACTAAGGATAACATTATCATTTTACATCATTGTGTTTTTGATGGAGATTTAGGACCTGGACCAAATACCCTTCTTACTCCTCATCAAATATATAGAAAATGAGGTTTTTTTATTTTACACTGCAGTTTTCTTGATGGAGAAATAGGGCCTGTACAAAAATACAGTCAAACCTCAGTTCCCAAAGATCCTGGTTCTCAAACAGTTCAGTTCTTGACCACGTTGTTCACAGAAAAACATCTCAGTTGTCTAACAGCATTTCAGGTCTTGATTCTCTCTCACCAGCAGCCCTTTCACTCTGATACCTGCACGTGCAGTCACATGCCTCTCAGGCAACTCAGTTCTCAAACAAATCACTTCTCGAAAAGTGTTCCAGAATGAATTAAGTTCGACAACCCAGGTTCCACTGTATCTTCTTATTCCTCAGCAAATGTACAAAAAAGGAGTTCAACTTTGAGACTTTAATGAGATGAACAGATCTTTTATTTATTAGTGGCTCTGTAAATAATTAAAACTTTAAAATGGAAGTATCCATTTAATAAGAAAGTTGAGTGAGAAAGCTGTGTTTGAACGAGTATGTAATACCATTCCTTTCCATGTCCTTTAACTTTATTTATATTCCAAATTTCTACGTGATCTGTGTCTTAATATACAAAAAAGAGTTTTCCCTAAGGAAAACTAATCACTCATTTTCTGTTTTGCTTGTGTCTACTCGACACTTGAGTAACATACTGAAAGCTGGCAGGAAGAAAATCTTACCTGAAATTGTGGATACCCATCACCATAAGTTTGTAAGAGCCTGTAAGTAAAATTTATTAGTGCTCACATCACAAATAGATAACAAACATAAATCCAGAACAATAGTGCCAGGTTCAATATTTCTTACAGAAAAGGAAGTCAGAATAAATTTCTATTTGTTTATATTTAAAATAATCAGGATTTTATAATTTTCACTTTTTGAAATAGTTCAAAACACCTATCATTGATGCAGTGTTGAGTGTTGATTTTATGACATGTCAGTAAAATTCGCAGATGGAGCCTCATTGATTTGTGGCTGGGACATCAGTGGTCAGCACGGCACACATGCTGCTGTATTCACACCCGAAGGCCCCACACACTGCAGAATGGAGACTGCTGTAGTAGCAGCTGCTGTCCTCTGTCTGCTTTAAGCCCTGTGGTGACACGGTGCATCACACTTTTCTGTATCAGTGAGAGGACTAGAGACCACCATTCCAAATTTTATTTGAGTACGTTTTCTCTACTGTCCCTCCAATCCTCTGTTTTTTGTTTTATATATTTAATTGCAAACTTATCATAGTCCAAAAATATTGAAGGTCCTGTGGAGTCTAAATAAGATACACAGATTATTCATTGAGATCAAGTAATACTTATGATGGATGTATAAAAAGAATGTCTATTTTATTTCATTTTCAGTTACAGTTTACATTCAGTATTCATTTCTGTTGGTTTTAGGTGTGCGGTATAGTGGTTGGACAATCATGTACTTCACAAAGTGTTCCCCTCAATATTTCCAGGGCTCACCTGGTACCACACATAGTTATTATAATGTTAATGAGTATATTCCCTGTGCTGTACTTTATTACATCCCTGTGACTGTTTCATAACTTCCAGTGTGTACTTCTTAATCCCTTCACCTTTTTTCCCAGTTTCCCAACCTCCCTCCCCTCTGGCCATCATTCTGTTCTCTTTATGAGTCTGTTTCTATTTTTTTGGTTCATTTATTTTGTTCCATAGATTCCACATATAAGTGAAATAATATGGTATGTGTCTTTCTCTGACTGACTTACTTCACTTAGCATAACACCCTATAGGTTCATCCATACTGTCACAAATGGTAAGATTTCATTCTTATTTTTTATATAGCCAAGTAATATTTCATTGTATATTTACACCAAAACTTTTTTGATCCATTCATCTATTGATGGACACTTGGGTTGCTTCCATTTCTTGGCTATTGTAAATAATTCTGCAGTAAACATAGGGGTACATATATAAGAGAATGTCAGTATTATTTGTTATTCTATTCCTGCACCTTTGAGATACATGGAGACCAATTAAAATATTTAGATAATTTTTTATCTCAGTGAATGAATGAGTTCATAAAGTACAGTGAGTACAAAGTAGTACTATGCAAAACATAGAAGGTATGAAATCAAAGACAAATAAAATACATGATTTTAAATAGCTCTGTGTTAGGGAGGAAATTAGAATAATTTATGATTATCATATATAGGGGTTCATAGGTTTTTTTGTTTTAATGTGGTAGACCATTTTCACATCCATAATTATTCTCAATCATTGTGATGAATTTATTTAGCAGTTATTTCATATTGACCCATATATATATAGGTGTGTGTGTGTGCATGTGTGTGTGTGTATATATATATACACATATGTACATATATATATATGTAGCAACAGTGTACCTCCAATATCATTTTAAATAAATGTTTAATTTTATAAAATTTGTTTTTAATGTAACCTTTGTTGCATATGTATACTCTAAGCAGTGAAATGGTAACAGAGACATCTACTAAATTTTATTATGCTATTCCTCTGTATCTTAGATATGGCTACATATTTGAACATTCAAAATACTATAATCAGTATTTGTGTTTAAAATCAGTCAGTCAGAGATTAAGCTAAGTATATTCTTCTTAATTAGATGTGCTTGTTTTTGTACCATAGTAACTTATCAATAACCCTTTAACTACATATGTCTACAAAGATTTTCTGAATATATTCTTTAGAATGTGAGGTTTCTATTAAGTTAAAAGTTTACTGACTCATACTTCCATGGATAAAGCTAAATTCCTGTTAGGAATGAGTTAGCTAATATTCTCAATCTACAATTTTAGTATTTTACAGGAGGCATGAACATTTTCAAAAATTAAAGTAGATTATGTTCTACATTGTTAAAGAAATATATACTCAGGAAAGTTATCTTTTTTCCTCCACTATTGATGATGTATTTCCTTTTTAAATAGTTTATTTATGTGATTTTGATCCAGATATATAAATGTCTGTTATATATTTTTATTGTGAATTTTTATAAACAAAATTACTAACTTGTAAAGATTTTTTAAATGACCTGTTTACAGATTCATCTCCAACATGGAAACCCTGATTTTTATTTCCAGAATGCACAAATAGCCAACAAAACCTTTTCTTTATTTTTATAGCTGATTTTTCTTACAAAGATTTTTTGGTTTTGATTGAACATATTTGTACCTTTTGATTCTACGTGTTTTTTAAATTATTTTTACCCCTTAAAATGTTTGTGTGTGTGTGTGTGTGTCTGACCCTTGTCTTCTTCATTCATTGTATATGAGTATTGATAGCTGGTTGTCCAGTGGGGGCAGTATATTCTTATCCATTTCAGATATTTTTAAATTCTATCTATGTTGTTTTTGAATCTCATACTTCTCTTAGAGATGTCATAGTTGCCATGATGTAAGTTTTTGTAGAAGGGAGGCTGTTTTTGTTGTTGTATATTTCTTTTCTTTCAGAAATGACAGATGTTTATAATTAGCTTCAAATACTGCCTTAATTGCAATCGGACGATAACCGCCTTCACCTTGACTTCTGGAGGAGCATTACAGCTGTCTGGAGAAAGGGCTTTCCATAGGCAGGCAGATCACCAGAGTAGTGACTCACCTCTTCCTGGCTTCATCTGAAATTTTGAGTAAGTGCATAAGAACTAGGAGACAAAGGCTTATTGGATTTTACTCTTCATTTTGGAACTCTTCCTCTCCAGAACCATACTTCTGAATGGGATGAGAAAAGTGAAGAGAGCCAAATTCTATTTTCCAGGCAATGAGAGAGTTCTTAGCATCTCAGATAAAGCAGATCAAATGGAAATGGAGATTACATATCCATCTTGGATAAAATTACTATACCTCATTTATTAGTTTAGCTGAAATCTCTTGGAGAGTCTTTGGCACATTGTTTTCAAAAGCCCATACTTTTGAATAATTATTAATAGGTCACACTAACTTTATTTTGTCCTGATGGAGTAATTCACCTCACTTAGAATCGTCCAGTAGTCCCTTAAAATCCTTTTTTGTGTAAGGCTTTGAAATTACATCTTTTTTTTTTTTTTTTGAGGCAATAGTTCCACTTACAGGAGGTTCCAGTTTTCTCTTTGTCTCAAGTGGAAAATGAGATTTTTAATTCTTTTTTAAAATCAGTAACTTGAATGAGATTAATTTGATTCCTAATTCTTTTCCAAAAGCTTGTCATCATTGCATCCCTTAAATATATTAAGGAAGGATAAATACTATTAAAATAGAAAAGTTAGTACATTCAACTTTAAAAAAATCCTGAAATGTTAAGCTCAAGTAGATTCAACTTGAGTCTTCCTTTCTTCATACTGAAGTTGTGCAAATCGAGCTAAAACTCTGCAGTCAGTATTAGTTTTGCGGATTTTTAGCCTTTATTTAGCTAATGGTGCTAAATTGTAACCTGGGACTCAACCCATGACTTCTCTACTAATGTGTTAAAGCTTTGCCTTATAACTTTGCCTGCTTACTTTGAAAAGCACTAAAATTCTCAGCAGAAGTTGAGTTTAGTAGAACTAAATCAGATTTTTGTGTAACAGTACTACCACAGTGTTATTAGAAGACTTCAGTGTAAGTATGAAAAATCTATTGTGTTTATTGGCCAAGTGCCCTATGAAAATTCATTTTCATACACAATTAGATTGCAGGCCCCTTTCATTCATCTAAAAACAAAATGTAATGTAATTGGTGACAGGAAGCACCTTGTATACTTTTGTCAGTTAAGAGTCTTTAGTTATAAATTCAAATGAATTGCTATTCTGTTGTAGTTACTACTGACGATGACACTAATGAACTTAGTGCCAGTTTTTCAGTGAAAATTAACCCTAAAGAACCCTATAAGAAGCAATGTGGAGAAATGTACATTTAGATATTTTGTGGTACTTTGGGTCTAGGTAGTTGTTTTAGTTAGAAATTTCATGAGCCTACATTGTTAGAATACAGGTATGGGTGACTGGATATTTCATATAAAGTTAACCTTTCTGGGAAAAAATTGCCAGGCTAGTTTCAATATTAAAATTTCCAGAAGAGTAAATGTATAATTATATATGTACAATTGGATTTTCCTGGATAATTTGGTAGTTTATATGAATACAAAGAAAAATTATAATGTCACATATTTATTTTTTTACAAGTATTTGTTAAATTCCTATTAGTTATGTATTAGACACTGTTCTGGATATTAAGGTTATAGCTCTGAAGAGAGTGGTCAAGATTGCTGCTCATGTTGTGAGATTATAATAATAATGAACTTTATTATTCTGGTAATTGGGAGTAAAACACATGACCAGTCCTATAATGTTGGATCTTCAGTCTCATTCCCAGTTGTTGATTAGCTGCTACATGTGAGGCTTTGAAGAACTGTGGGAATTCAGAGACACATAAGATATGCCCAATTTTCCAAAGAGATAGTGATCCCAGGTATTACATGAAATTGAAGCGTTGCAAGAGACAGGAGACAGCTTGTGGGATATGGGAACTCATGTTCCAGTGAGTTGTAAAAGTGGAATCCCAACGCATCTACTGGAATCTACACAATTCTTTGCTCATCTTGACAATAAAATTGACTGGGATGTAGCAGTACCCTGTTCTTTAGGGCCTGAATTCTGGAACCAAGTAAATGAGTTCAATGCCAGCCTTTTCTTTTATTAGCTATATAATCTTCTATTATGCTTGTCTGACCTCAGTTTTCAGACGGTAAAATGAGGTAATTACAGTACTTAACAGTACCTTGATGTTGAGATACATAATACCTAGAGTACCTTAGTGGTTTTGCGGAGATTAAAACAAGTGAAATAATGTATATGATTATTAATACAATGCCTATTAAGAACCTGTTGTTATATTTTTGTTATTCCAGATGGATACTAGTTGATGCTAACTCCTGGTCATCATTAAATAATTCTATATTTCTCATTTGCCTCCTCTTCACCAAAATAAAAGCATCATTCAATTTTATCCTCCTTTTTTCTTTGTAGATTAATAGAATAGTTTAGTTAAAATTACAAGACAGTTTTCACACACGAATTGTTGAGCAGTAGAAACAATAAACCTCAATGATTTGGACTGCTCTTAATTATATAGTATTTTATAAATGCTGTTTTCAAGTATATATGGTATTATGGGTCATAAATGTTACTCATAGAGGTTCTGCTGGAAATGTGTTAGAGTCTTATAAACTACTCATTTACAATATTATTTCTAACCAACCTCTCTGGCCCTTTTTCTAGAATGTGTTAGGTAGGTTAATTACTGGTCTGTTGTTGTCAATGCATATGTTATGTCGTGAATATAGTACTTTCCTTTCTCTAGATGGCTTTAGATGAAGCAGTTGAAGACAATTCACCTTTCTTAAGAAATAGTTTATTTGATTTTATTTTATGTCACAGGGTTATCCCGACCTTTCCTGCACTCTCTGAACAGTAAGCATAGTTTATAGTTTGGCTGACAAATGAAATAGCTCATTAGCATAGGCAGAGACGAAGGTGTGAGGGATTAATTAAGGGATAATTTCATTTTAGATTTGGCAACAGTCGATAAGATTTGTTTGTTTTTTAACCAACTTGCCACGCAGAGTAAGCTAAATATCCCTTTTGTGCTCTCGTTTATACTTATTCTATTACATATGAAATCTTTGAGCTTTGAGGTAAGGGTAATGCATTTCTGCTGCCACCAATCATGCATCTTGGCTGAATGCCTGTTTTTCCCGGTGGTGGTCCTCAAAGATTTTCATAGTTGAAGAGAATTAGTAAACCATTTTTTCATAATCTTTAGTCATATAACTAAAGAAGTTATACTTACCAATTACATTTTTTCTAAAGATATGATTGTTTTGAACAGGTTGTCTACGTCTTAAATAATTAAGAAATGGTAACATTTACTATTTTCATTTACAGTTACCTGCCTGAATTTTGTTGGTTTTTCTTGTTTAATAGCATTCTTACTTTATCTTTCATCTTCATGAATTTTATTTTCTTTTATTCCCCATGATCTTTTAAAAATTAGTATTAATAAAATTTTATTCTTGTTTTTAGCCAAACTGTCTTGTTACCCTTTATCCAATTATCTTAAATATATTTCCAGCTAATATTAGCACTTTAAAATAAGCCCTTCGTGTCTGCTGATTCCACCAACTACATACTGAATTGAATTCAAGATGTCAAACCCACAGCTATGGATGGCCAACTAGGGGACTCGCGTATTGCCAGATTTTGGTACTGGGGTGGGCTGAGAGGAGAGGGTGTCCTGGAACTAATTCCTGTGGATACTGAGGAACAGCTGGATATTGTTTGGGATTTAAAGCCTTCGGTGGTACTGATTTGTTCCTAATATCTATCTATCTATACTTTGTCTTTTTCCAGAAATATTTTTGTTATAGAACTTTGCTACTTCATACCTGTTGTGTGATTTGAGTTAGCAGTGTTTTCTGCATAGTGGTTTGTAGTGTGTGTTCTCTTTCTGAAGCATTGGGGCCTATCTCACAGGAAATACAGTATTAGTAGAGGCTAACCCTGACACCAGTGTGTCGTTCAAGTTCCTACTCTCTGTGTGTTTCTAAGTTTGTGATAAATTTTGTTTGGGTTTATTTACATCTAATAATTAAGGTTTGCATACTCATCTTTCCTAATGCAAAAGGGATCCTTTTGCTGATAACCTTTTGCTTAAATGTAGTGAATGCAGTTAGCTTTGTGTTCCTGTTCACTTATTTAAGGAGGTTCTTAACAATGATAGGTAGTTCATATGTACTTTTTGTGAAGAAAGAAAACGTTGCTTTCTCTTTAACATTATAGCATGTTAAATCAGGCTAACATACCTAAAGTACTGGATAGTACTTGATACTTCAGCCATGTCATTAAATAGTTCATAAATCTTGGTCGTTATGCAAAGGCTCTACGTAGTGATTTCCTGGTTTTGCTAGTTCATTTATTTTACAGGGTATCACAAATTATTTTAGCCGAAACATCCATGCATGACATCCGTTTGGGATGGAGAAAGGTAGTATGTTAACAATAAACTATTTGGACCCTGGTACCCTAAAACAAACAAACAAACAAACAAACAAACAAACAAACAAGAACAGCCAGCCTACGCTGCTTTAGCAGCCAGCCTCAGCACCGTGCAGCACCCTGGAGTGTTGAAGCTGTTTTTGAGGTAGCTGTGTTGGGGGAAATGTATGACTGCCACCATAAGAGGAGACGTCATGGGATAGTGAAAGCACTGGGATTAGAAGTAAAGGAGCCACTCCACTGAGCCCACTTTTGCAACTGACAGTATGACCCCAACAAGTCACTTAACTGCAGTCTAACCAAGCTGTACAACGTGGTTGGGAAGATTGGATGGATCAGACATGTACCTGATCCTCAGTTTCTTCATGTTTAAAAGTGAGTTTGGGTGTACCATAACATTCCTTCTGGTCTAAAATTGTGTGCGTTTTTTTTTCCCTTAAAATAATATATAATATTCTGGAAAATATATAATGCTTCATATGCAGGGAACTTATAAAACCAAGTAAATAGGCAGGAAATTGTTACCAAACCATGATATTTGTAGACTCTGTTCACAGCATGATGGAAGCTGATGGCTGATATATCACATTCTCTCCCATGTGTCTGTGGGTTTTATTTCCAGAGTTTTAGCTTCTGCTTATGGTGCTTTTCTTATTCTGTATTCACATGTTTTAGTGGAGACTGACCAGAAAAATGTTGCTATATATGGAGTTATCTTTGACGTTAACTCAAATATATCCATTCTATTAACAAAGAATGCAGTTCATTATTCAGAGTAGACTGTTTTGGATCATTCATTCTTCAGGTGTTGTAGCTAAGGTGCTTGATGAACTCCACAAAACATTGCAGGAGTGACTTTTTTGGATTTTTTAGCTTTTATTTATACCAAATGCTACTGCGACTATTGAAATTGGTTAAACTGCATATATGCACAGGTTAGATTTGATTTCAGTTCAGTCTGAAAGTGGAAAGTGAAGAGAGGCAGGCTTCGCTGCAATGCCCAAACTTAACGCAATATTTAAATAGAAGCTAGGTACCGAGGTTAGAGGTAAACCATAGATTTTCAGTTATTTAAAGGTTTTGATCTATTAATAGGGTATATAGACTTCTGACTCCTAGTAGCAATGATGTTCTGGAGATCAACATTTGTATTCTTGATTTTAAAACTTGGCCATATAAAAAAGAAAGTAAATACTTTTAAGCTAACTTATTTTTGGATAACCACAAAACTGAAACAAAAGGAGGTAAAGTTAAACATAAAGCTTCACTTCCACCCCCACTATTACCATTCCCAAGCCCAGAGATAAGTGCAATGAACAGATTGGTGTGTTAGTACCAACCTTTCCAAAAATGATCTGTCCACATGTAAATAAGTATACACGTATTTGTTTCTGCTTTCCCTCCCATCCATTCTCAGTAATTTTACTCAATATATATTGCACATTGTTCTGCATCTTTACACATATCTGCCTTTTCTTTTTCCTGACCACATAATGTCCTGTTATATGGCTATACTATATTTATTTAAGCCGTCCCCTACTAATGAACATTTAGATTTTTTGCTTTTAACTCAGTATTGCCATGAAGACTTCTATATGTATATCTTGGGAGACTTTTGCATAAGATAAACCCTAGCAGTGCAATTGCAGACTCAAAGGTTACGTTTAATTGATTTGCATTTTCTTGATTTTGAATTAAATTGAACATGTTTGTATATGTTTATTGGTCCAATTTATTTGTGTTTTTCTGAACTCACTGTTCATAAACATCACCCTTTTTCTTACTAGTTTACTCATTTTTTTATATTGCCTTATTTATATCCCTGAATTCTCTGCATATAAAATTAGCTCTATATCTTTGTATTGACAGAAGTTTTCCAAACTTTTTCTTGGGTTTTTGTGTTATTTTCTTTCTGTCTATTTGTTTATTGTTCTGCCATTTAATACTGTTTGATTTTTATATATTTAGGAACTTTTTTTACCTTAAATTTTATGGACTTTGTATTTTATATTTAAGCCTTTTCTACTTTAAGATTATTAAAATGTTGTTCTTTAGTACTTCTATAATATTGTTCAACAAATTTAAATAAGTGATTCATGTGGAATTAATTTGGCATATAGAGAGAAGTAGGGATCCAACTTTAGCTAGCGAGCTGCCTGAAACACCATTTATTTGATAATACATGGTTTTGTCCAGGAACTTGAAATGCCGTTTTGATTTCATAAATCTCTATATTTGTATATGTAGAATTTTATAAAGTTCTGTGTCTTTTGGTCAGTTTTTATAATCTGCATTCTTACTATGATATGTCTGTATATAACTTCTACCAGTACCAAAGTGTTTCACTACTGTAACTTATAAATTGTATTAATATCTGCTAGAGTAGTTCTTATTCTCCTTTCATAACTTACTGAATATTATCACTTTTTTCCTAGACAGATTTTAATATAATTTTGTCTAGTCATTTCTCCCCCCTCCCCAAAACAAGCTACCAAATACCATCTTGGAATCACACCAAGAGTGTGTGTGTGTGTGTGTGTGTGTGTGTGTGTGTGTGTGTGTGTGTGTGAATAAAAATGGGAGGATAACATCTTTGTTATTATGTATCCAAGACATGGATTTCCATTTTCAAATTTTCTTATTACCCTCAGTAGAGTATTATAGTTTTTATCACATAAATTGTCCATGTTGTTTGTTAAACTTTTGTGTAAATTCCTTTTTTATTACATTTGTGAAACAGGATTTTTCCTTTCATTTTTCAAGTTGATTATTGTGTTTATTAAATAAGGTTACTGGATATAATGTACTTGGGTTTCCCGGACACATCTTATTTGCAAATAATTTCTACTCTTTTTCTCCTACATTTGATGCTCTTTTCCTGAAAATTTATATTTTCTTAAAACATGACCTATTTTGCCTAGTTTTTCTAATTTATTTACATAATTTGTGACCTAATAATTCTTATAAATTTCTTCTGCGTGTGTGGTTATGTCCCTTTTTTATTTGTAATTCAAGAAATGTGCGTTTACGTGCCCTACCTACTGCAGGAAAATAGTAAAGATACTCTGCTCAATATTATGATCTTTGAGATTAGAAAATTCTTCCATGTAATTAATTTGTATGCCTTATAGTGGGGTGTTTGTTATTGTTATTATTTTAACTTCTGCCTCCAATAGAAATGAAGACTTTTCTTCCTGTCAGGCTTCTTTACCAAGATTATTAACTAGTTACTTGTTACCTTTCTTCTAGGCTAAATAATTTTAGTTTTTTTAAATATAGCCTCATGGAACACAATTTTCTAAAATCTTTATATCCTCTTTTGGGATTTCTTCAAAAGATCTAACATTTAGGCTAAAATCTTAACATAACTCTTCTCACAGGATCTTAGTCACAATTACATCATTTGTCTTTAAAAATAGTAGTCTAACCTTCAGTATATTTTAAATATCAAAATAATTTCATCCTCAGAACAAATAATAGTATTCAGGACAGAAGAATAAGTCTCTTTTGTTCATAAGTTATCTTTATATATTCTGGGATGAAGAATTGTTGACAGTGTCATGGGTAGAAAGTATTTCATCAGCCTTGAGAATAAGTTAAAGGCCAGTGCATAGGTTAATTGGGACCTGGGGCCTGGAGTTCCTTGTTTGTCCAGAAGTGCTCTGCTCCTTAATTTTGAATGAGTTGTGAGACTGACCAAAAATGCATATTAGTGAGTCAGATAGGGAAGAGGCAAGGTGGAAGCTAATAGAATTTATGTGATGCATATGTTTAGGTATGTATGTTTACATGTGTTGTACAGATGAGATCAAATACTAACATTTTCTAAGATAAAATGAATGTAATAGAGCCAGGAAGTTTACTATTAAACTATCTAAAACTTTATAAGCTATTAACAATATTTTCTAAAATTCCAGCATTTAAGATCAGTATAGTTGCACTTAACTAATCTTGAATAAAACAATGCAGATAGATGCTTTTAAAAAGGAAGTGGTGATTAATTTGTGAATATTCACTTTTCTGATGATATATTTACTTGTAAATGTGTTAATGACTTGCCCCATTGAGAAATTGTTTTAGAAGATCATAAGGGATTACTTATGTTACAGTTGAGTTAATTACCAATTTTCTCTCACCTATTTTTAGGTCATAGAAAATGGAAGATTTGCAAAATACAAATATTTTACCCATGTCATGATCAACAAAACAGATATGTTAATGATAACCAAAAGGTAACTAACTTCCTCTGATGTAACGTAATAAGGGAATTAACCGACAGCCCCTCCTGAAGGGAGCAATTGTTACTCACCTTTTGTTCCAGATAGTCTCTCTGACTCCTGCTAACACTGGCCCTCTTGCTCTAAGGCTCGCACTTAAAACCTTACATAACAAAACCTTACATATAAAACCTTACAGATTAGCCTACCTTTGATTATTCACATGCTTGAAGGTGTACTAGAGGACCAGTGGGTTTGTTCTACAGCCCCGTGGTCCAGGGTTGGTGACCCAGGGTGTCAGAGACAGAAGACAGAGGTGAGAAATTCTAAATCCAGTTAGTTTTCTCTTGCATTCTAGTCAGGAGCCTGCTTTTTCTTTAACTCAGTCCCTTAACTTAATGTACAGGGTCCGGCGGAAGCAACGCCTGCTTCAGTGGGTTGGTAGGGTATTCATGTGGGTGTAATAATTCATAGTTTTAACTTGAACACTTTATCTAAAATGTCACATGGTATGCTTGAGTTTGATATTGCCATGTTACAGAATTACATGCTTATGATTGTGTAATAAAATATTTTATAATAAAAAGGTGTTATTCATGCCATTACTGTGTATGTAACTTAAAGAAATTTCTGGTTGCACTTAAAATTGACATTTTTCTTGGGGAAGAAAGGCCTTTGAAGGGAGGATGAAATAGAGTTACTATAGACAGAACGCATTTTCATCGCTTTATTTTTTCCCTCAAAATTAGGGGGAAGGACCATAATTAATTTTAAAAGCCTCTTATATAGGTTGGCAAACATATTACATGGAGTCTTAGTAATAAAAGCATTTATTCTACAGTATTAATTACATGAAAGTTCCTTAAAATATTGGTAGATAAGTGGTTCTGCAAATATTTTCTATTTTTATCAAGTACCTTTATACTCGACTTCATAACTACTTTATGTTTCTAATATAGTATATTGTGCCATAAATTCCCTATTAGCATTACTTACACTGCATCCCACAAATTTAGTTATGATGTATTTTTACTCTCACTCAGTTCAAAATAGTTTCTAATTTCTTTTGAGATTCTTTGATCCATGGATTATTTAGTAGTATGCTAATTTTTAAGCATTTAGAAATACTCTTATTTTTCTGTTATTGGTTTCTAGTTTAATTTATTGTGATCTGAGAACAGACTTTATGAGATTTTGGTTCTTTTAACTTCATTAAGATTGTTTTTAACGATCTAGCATAGTCTTGGTGAATGTTCTATGTATACTTGCAAAGAATGTGTTTACAGATATGGTTATATCAGTGGATGTAAGTGCCTTGGTTTTCAAAGTGGATTTTTTTCCTGCAGTGGTGTATTATTTGTAACAAAAGGAACATTTGGACAGCTTACATGTGAGTGGCAGTACAGTTTTGATGAGTTTACCAAAGAGCCATTCATTGTTCATGGGAGAAGACTGCGCATTGAGGCAAAGGTAAGGTGAATAGATTTTTTTTTAAAACTTGGAACCGATACTCTGGTTTCCCTTCAGATCATATAAAAATCTTTGAACGGAAAATAACACATTGAAATAGTTATCTTTACTTTTGCAAGTGTCCTCTTTTATAGATGTTTTATCTTCACGTGGCTTTTCTTTACACCTGCTATCTCACTCAGGTTTAAAGAAAAAGCTAGGATAAAAAAATACACTACTTTTATGTGCTGTTGCATCGACTGCCATGTTCCTGGGTTCTTATTTTATATTCGGTAATAGCATCTTACCTTTTCACTGTTTGCCGTCCAATATGAAAAAATCATTTGTGTATCTCAAAATCTCTAGCAGCACGCTGCAGAAAAGTTTTCTTTGAAAATCTCACAAAAGCACACTTGAAAATGACAGCTGATAGCTGAGAATTCTTCCTCTTTTTAAAGATATTATTTTATCTTCCCAATTCAGTTATAATTTGAAAGGCAGAGGCTGTTTCTCTTCCTGTTTTGATTACCAGCAGCTAGCACAGTACCTGGTACTTGAATGTTGATATAAAATACAGTGAGTTTCTAGTCATTGGGTACATCAGTAGACTCAATATCCTTTGTAAGTTGTAATGATCGCACTAGGTCTTATAGGTTGCAGTCACATATAGGTATAGTAATATAGTAGGTATATGTGATAAGATAATGTTACTTGGCCTCAAGGTATTTGACTAGTTACTTATGTATATATAGGGCCACGTTGGCACTGACTGTATTAGCAAATACTCTGACTCAATCCAAGTAAGTTTTTTTGTTATTTTTTTTAAAGGGACTTAGTTGGGCTCATGTACCTGAAAAGTCTAAGTCTACATCTTGTGACTTAGATATGCTCAAACAATGTCATCGGCAACTATGCTCTCCCTTCCACTGCATTCTCCCTTCATTGCCACCCCCATCTCCAGGTTCTCCTTTTCCTCACTGTTGGCTTCATTATCAAGCAGGCTCTCCTTTGGTGACAGGATGGCCAGCTGAAGTTCCAGGGTCTACTCCTAGTAGCTCAGCCAAATGAAATCTTCTCACTGGATCACCTTTGGTCATTTGCTTATTCCTTAAGAAACCCATCAGTTTGGTCAGGGAGGGGTCCTGGGATTGCCATGGTATTGCCAGGTATTGGAGTGAGAGAAGGTGAGAAGTAAGGGGACATTGGACACAGGCAGGCAGAATCAGCAGATACCTTCTGGGCATAACTGCCCTAAGGCCTTATTTTTAACCAGCAAATATCATTTCTTGAATCTTACCCCTCATTCCAAAAACATGGGGGTGGGGTAGGCTGGATATTAGCTCCAGACAAACTCTTCCTATCTGAGAATTTCTCTAACTCACTCAGAAAATGAAGGGCCCTGTAGTGAGCGTATGAAGTAATGGATAGTGGCTAGTAGCTTCTAGTCTTGTCGTTTTTCATGTTTTTTCTCTCCAAGGATGAACTTCTTATCTCCTCAATTTCTTCCCCTTCTACCTATTTTTGAAACATTGTATTAGCAGTCATCATTTATTTTATTTTATTTTTAAAGATTTTATTTATTGTTAGAGAAAGGAAAGGAGAAAGAAAGGTAGAGAAACATCAGTGTGTGGTCTCCTCTTGAGTACCCCCTACTGAAGACCCGGCCTGCAACCCAGCCATGTGCCCTGACTAGGAATCAAACTGAAAAGCTTTTGGTTCATAGGCCAGCACTCAGTCCACTGAGCCACACCAGCCACGGCCATCCTTTTCTTTTTAATAAATGAGTCTGATTTCTTCTGGAGTCTATATTTGCATGGAGATTGGAATGATTTACAGGAATTGTTAGACTACTAAAAAACTCCATATTGCTTCTTCTGTGACCCTACTCATAGTCCATAGTGGTAGGCACCACCCTCTTCCTCAATAATCCATTCTTTCTATTTGTCCCTCTAATGTTTAATGTCCACCACTAGACAGTTCTCCCCGCAAACACTGAACAGAATACTGAAAGAGCATAAAAAGCGGAAGATGGCCATGTAGGGTCTAGGAACCACCCTTATTTCCTTGATTCTCAAGCTACATTCTTATCGGATGATTAAAATGTCAGAAGTTACATATATACATACAAACATGAACACACTTCCATAAACACATGTATATGTATAAAAGTATGTATACAAATATGTATATTATTTTTTAGCTAAAATGATTATTATTCTATGGCCAGATATCAGGAAGTATCTGAGAAGTTTTTTGAAGGGAAAAACTGTGGCCCTTCTCCCAAATTTGTCTCCTTCCCATCCTCTATGTAAACTCTTTATGGCTTTAGCAATAAAACCTCACGTAAAGCTCTAGAACTTAGGGTTAGTGATAATGGATGTGTTAGCATTTAGTCTTTGTTTTTTTAATTTGTGTTGGATTCTTCTTGATTTCCCTCTTGGCTTTTTTAAATGTGTATGATTCGTGTAAAATGTACACCAATTTCTGAAACTGTGTGCCATTTCTTTCTCATGTTTCTACAACTAGACTTTTATTTTACTGAAGTCACTCATTCTGTTTATAGGAACGAGTGAAGTCTGTATTCCATGCCAAAGAGTTTGGAAAAATAATTAACTTCAAGACTGCAGAGGATGCTAAGGTAAATACAATTTTTTATATAGACAGATAGCAGCTGTGCTTTTCAAAGTCCCGAAAGTTGCACTGTTTTTTAAGGCAGATAAGTTTTGTTTGTTTTTATGTTTTGACATCTTTAATATATGTAACTAGATAATATTTCCCCAAAACTACTTTCCATTAGATTGAATATAACACACCCATTCAAATCCTATTGAATACTTTGTGAAAAAGTCAAACCAAAGAAATTATTTTATTCTAATGCTAATGTACTAGCTCTAGCAGGGAAGGGCTAGCCGCACATTGTAGATTTCTCTGCTATATAGCTATGGTGATTTTTTAATTTTTTAAAGGTTTTATTTATCTGTTTTTAGAGAGAGGGGAAGGGAGGAAGAAAGAGAGGGAGAGAAACATTGATATGAGAGAGAAACATTGATCGGTTGCCCCTCACACATGCCCCAATGGGGGTGGTGGACTAGGCCTGCAACCCAGGCACAGGCCCTGATGGGAATTAAACCGGTGATCCTTCACCCTGCAGGACAGTGCCCAACCAACTGAGCCATGCCAGTCGGGGCTGTGGTGATTTTTTTTTTAATTGCTATAGCTTGGCACATTAACAAAAGGAGCCAAGCCTATAGTCAGAAAATCTGGGTTTGAATATTGGTTCTGTTCCTACTTGACTGTAGGACCGTGGGGAAGTCATTTGACCTCAGTTTACTTAAAATATGAATGATATGTATTGAAAAGCACTGGGGTTATGGAAATTACCAGGATGTGCATTGTTAGGAGGAAGAGGACTGCAAACTGATTATCTACCTCATTAATCACAACTAAGATGCTATTTCAGATACTGAGTTGTCCTCACTGTGTCATGAAACATGTATTTACTGAATCCCTTATACTGTGTTGTCCTGGCTGGGCATGACTGTTTACCAGTTTACTTGTCACGTTGGGACCCCAAACCAAGAACACTGGAGCATTTAGCACAGGCCATGGAATTTTCTATCCAGACAGTGCAATACAAGACAACACTGGGCCCTGGCTGGTGTAGCTCAGTGGATTGAGCATGGGCCTGCGAAGCAAAGGGTTGCCAGTTCGATTCCCAGTCAGGGTACATGCCTGGGTTGCAGGCCAGGTCCCCAATAGGGGGGCAACCACATACTGATGTTTCTCCCTCTCTTTCTCCCTCATTTCACTTCTCTCTAAAAATAAATAAATAAAATCTTTAAACAACAATAACAAAGATAACACAGGCATACTAACAGCAGAGAACTGAAAGGAGGAATAAAGTGACTGGAGCCTCCACAGGCTTGTTGCCTGTAACAGGGACACAGACTAGAGCATGATAACCTCATGCCTTTCAGGCCGTCGTCCTTCATGGTGCTGAAGGGCAGTACCACCTGTTTCAGTGTCTCTGCCTTACGTTTTCCACTTAAGCTCTGTCTCTATGTTATTTTATCTGAAAAGGGTTGTTTTTCATCTCCTGCTCTGCCAGCAACATCCAGAGAAGGCTGCGGAGCTCGGTTCTCTCTCTCCTTATCCTACGTAAAGCTATGCCCACTAGGTTCTCCTTAAGTTAAAGAGGCACAGAGATCTCTCCCAGAGTTTATCAGAGAGGGCTAACCCCACTATCACCTCCAAGGCTTTTATCTGTCATACAGGCCCAGTGATAATAGACATTATTGATAGAGAAGTTTGCATTACATTTGCATTTGTGTTTGTCGTTTCAAATCTTCTCAGAACAGAAAATACTACATTATGAGAACAACTAAAAATGCTCAAGAATGTTGCTGTGCTACCACTAGCCACTGTAGAGTATGTAATTACTCCTGCTTAATCAGGGGAGTCCTATACATGGAGTCATGAAGGCTTGTGAGACAGGACTGGTATAGGTTGGAAAGGATTTTGCATAATTTTCACACTATGCTAGAGTTACTCCGTCTAGTTGCCACGTTACCCCATCTCTCAGGGTGGTTTATTTTACTTTTCTTATTCTGAAGATTAACATTCAAGTCTAATGACCTTAGACATTATTCTTACTGTTAAATAAAACTCAGTACCCTTGACCCTGAGCTGTGTGGGACATTATGTGAGTAAATGATCTCTTATGCAAGATGAATTTAATTATTGGCTCTGAGTATACACCCAACTAAACTGGAAAGTCAACTTTTAGATTTCTGTTCATTACATGTTGAATTTCATTGCAAGTTCATTGAAGTAAGTAAGTATTGGTTTATTTCCTCACAACAGTGGATCCTCTCAAAGCTAGAAGAAGCGAGAGAACCTTCCCCGAGCCTCTGATGTAGAACACTGCCTGGAGACACACAGTAATTAATCATTACAGTCGCCACTTTGTACCTTCCTGGTACAACCTGCTTGGGAAAGAATAGTCCAGAAGTAATTTCAAGTACATAAAAAAAAATGTGTCGGTTAGAATCAAGTAAAACCGCTATGCAATTAAAATATTTCAACTCTTTGGGGCTCCATCTGGTTTTCTAACTTGAAACATGCATCAGGTTAAAATTCTAATTACTTTATAAAAGAAACATTTCTTTTATAAATCTTAAATATTTGCTCCAGATGATTCTCTGCAATGGTGGAGAAATTACTCATGAAGCTAAGTTCACATGGAGCTAAGTTTAATGTTCCTAGTTTGCACTTTAAACCTTTCTCATGCTTACGTCACACTCCCTGAATAAGTGATGGGAGTGATCACATCAGTGATCAAATCAGACGTTGCCTCAGTAATCAAGAGAACTTTAGTGGTGGTTTCCTTAGAAACATGAAGTTCTTTTTACAGATAAAATATTTTGGTATTATTTTCCTTATTTTTATAAAGAATAAGTTTGCACTCTAATTCAAATATACAGCATGAATATAAAAACGACCTTTTTATATGTGTATACTACAGTTTAAACCAGCCTATTCAAGCCTCCTCTAAGGAAAGGTGAGAGATGCGTATCACACCACACGAGAGAAGGCCCGTCTCAGAGCTCTGAAGCCTTAGACGTACTTAGAAGTACATCCTCAAGCCATGCCCACAGGATCTACTCGGTTCGCCCAGGTCATGTTTTTAATAGATCACTGAACTTTGAAGGAATATTCCTGAAGCCTTAACAATACCAACTTCCCACTGAGTGGGAATGTGGAATAGACAGAATTCCCACCACCTTAAATAGGAGTTATGCTTCAGAGCAGAGAGCCCCTCCCCCAATAAGTGGATGTATCCTAAAGTCTAACCCAGTAACCTGTCCTGTCGGTAACAGGCTGAGAGTTCCTGGTTTTCCTGTCTCTACTGTTAGTCAAATGAGAATCATTCTTTTAAATATATAGTTCATCAGAACAAAAATCATGGCAGCAAATTAGTAAAAAATAAGGTCATGGGTTCTTTTCCATGGTTTTGTTCAAAAACCTTGATAATAATGGACTTTCTCAAATGAAAGGGGATAAATATTGATTGTGAACCAGGAAGAAAATGGTACAGTGTCTTATTTAGTTATTAAACAGTACAGAGTATTTGATGCATGTTGTATGTGCCATAAAATTATTGTAAGCTGTTTTGGGGATTAGAGACTATTTAGTAAATGGTTATGAAATGCTCCTCAAACCCTCGCTTTGTTGTAAAAGCTAAGATAAACGGCATGCCAGACTGTAACTATATTTCTTCCTGACCAAATCCTGCCACTCAGTACTGTTGATTTTCCTATGATTATAAAGATTCATTGTTTGCTATCAATAGTTTCTCCCAGAATGTTTTTTCTTTGCTGAACATAAGTTGAGTCAAACTATAACATATTTCAAATTACATGGTACTGTGGGTTCCCTTGATGACTTTTGTTCAGAGTCACATGTACATTTTCTCTGTTGCTGAGCTCGTCCAGTTTTGTGTACCTCAGAATGAAACCTGGGAGTAGATGTAGTCAGAAAAATCGGCAGATTGCCTCTCTCCAAAATGTTCCTTTACTGTAGTTCTGTTCAGTGCCATTAGCCAAGTACCTCATTACCTACTCCAGTTTCATGGTTTTATTCTCAGAAAAAAATACAGGGCCATAACTGCTTGGGCGTGCCATGGTGAGGGGGAAAAAGCCTGAAAGACTAGCAGAAAATTCTGGTA